>NC_067473.1:108635464-108987964 GCF_947179515.1 Apodemus sylvaticus
TTTAAAAGCAATTTTACTTATTGCACCTTTCTGTTTATTGTTGCACCTTTCTGTTTATTGTTGCTTATATTGCATTTATTTCCAAATGGAAGATGTGTCTAAATATTTCTCAGGGATGTCTTTTTACATTTGTTAATGTGATATATATATAATTTAGATATATATACATTTTTCTTTCCATGGCCAATGCAACACTTAAAGTAAAACACAATATTTAAGGTCTTAGGTAGTTCATAGGAAGAAAAGAACTTAAACTTGAAGCATTTTCTAAGAGCCTAAACTAGCAACAGTATCCATAAGTAGTGAATGATTCATAACACTCAGTATTGAGTAAATTATAATACAATCCATATTTTTATGTATATAATTCAATGAAGGCTGATTCTGTTCATATGGGGAAAGACAGGTGAGGGAATCAGTCACATTTCTCTTGGAATAAAAATAGCTGTGTATATAAAACAAAATAAAAAAAAACACATCAAAAACCAAACAAAATATACTCCACCATACCACAAGAACACTTGCTCCACTATGTTTACAGGAGCTTTATTCATAATAGTCAGAAACTGTAAACAATCCAGATGTTCCCAAACCAAAGATTGGATACAGAAAATTCCATTTACATAGTGGAATACTATTCAGCTATAAAAAACAAGGTCATCATAAATTTTGCAGGAAAATGTAACTAGAAAATATAATCCTAAGTGAGGTAACTCAGACCCAAAAATACATGCCTGGTACATACTCAGCATTGATAAGTGGACATTAGACATAAGGTACAGCCATGTACTTTAGACATAAAGTACAGCCATGTACTTTATGTAGCCATCCTACAAACCCAAAGAAGCTAAACAAGAAGGAAGACTCAAGTGAGGAGACTTGAATCTCACTTAGAAGGAGGAATAAAGTAATCACAGGAGGAGAGGAAGGGAACTAGGTGGGAGAGGGGGTGGGGAGCAGAAAGGGCGTTGGTCAGGATTAGGTGTGGGGAGAGACAAAAAAGAAGGCCAGAGGGCCAGGAGAATGAATGGAAATTGTAGAGTCCAACTCATACATTCTAACAGCGGGTTCTCTGGAAGGAGAGATGGGTAAGGAAAGGGTTGCAATAGGAAACACATGGAGAGACACAAAAACACAAGGCTTATGGTTCAAGTCTCCATATTTAATCCTTTCTTTTCCAAGCAACAAAAGCAGGCCAACCCCCTCCCCTGAAGGCTGGAAACCGGTTCTTCTTGTTAATGAGGCAGGCAGATCAGGTTGCTGGGTGCTATTCTTTTAGAACAGTGGGCAGGAGGAGGTCACAGGAAATTTTCAGCTCCTGTGGGTGGGGAGAGTAGGGGGAATGTTTATAAAGTCCCAGAGATCTGCGATGAGGGAGGCTTCCAGGAATCAATGCAGGTGATCTTAACCAAGATGTCTAATAGTGGGGAGATGGAGCCTGAAGAGGATACCTTCTGTAGCCAGGCTGGACACTCAATGGAAGCATAAAGGCACCAACCTACCCATAAGTCTCTGAGCCCAAAATTTATCCTGCCTAAAAAAATTAGTGCAGGAACAAAAATGGAACAGAGACTGAAGGAATGGCCAACGAATAACCAACACAATTTGAGACACATCCCATGGGCAAGCACCAGTCTTTGACACTACTATGTTTGCAGACAGGAGCCTAACATAACTGTCCTTTGAGAGGCATTACCTAGCAGCTGAGTGAAACAGGTACAGAGACTCACAGGAAAACATTGGATGGAGGTCAGAGACCCCTGTGTAAGAGTTAGGGGAAGGATTAAAAGCCCTGAAGGGGATAGGAATTCCACAGGAAGACCAGCAGAGCCAAGTAACCTTTGGGAGCTCTCAAAGACTGAACTATTAACCAAAGAGTATACACAGACTGACGCTATGCCCCTACCCATACTAGATGTCACCTTGTGGGGCCTGCAACAACTGGAGCAGGGATTGTCCCTAAAGCCTCTCTATGTAATCAATTTCCCAACAGCATTGCCGCGTCCGGCATCAGTGGGAGAGGATGAGCCTAACCCTGCAGAGACTTGATGTGCCAGGGTGAGGGGATACTGAGGGGTGTGTATCTTGTTAAAGGAGAAGGGGTGGGGGGAAGAAACCTGGCATGGGGGTACAGAGAGGAAGCTGCAGTGATTGCGATGTAAATAAATAAATGAATAGAAAAAACAAAAATCAAAAACAAACCAAAAACCTAAACTCAATAATCACTGAAATGACTCTTGCTATATTCTGTCTGGTAAGGTTAGAAGCAGGTCACAGATCCATACTAGTGACCAAGGGAGTTCACATTAGCATTGGTACAGGAAATAGATCAAATAGACTAGAGTCTATTTGTCACAACCAATTCTGAGTGATTTCATCATTGATTTTACAGAGATATGCCCACTCATAGCTAAAAACTGCAATGAGAGACAGACAGACAGACAGACAGACAGAGAGAGAGAAAGAGAGAGAGAGAGAGAGAGAGAGAGAGAGAGAGAGAGAGAGAGAGAGAGAGAGAGGATTTGAAGTAGTTTGTGAAAGTTGGTTAAAATGGTAGAATAGAGATTCCCCTTAACACACTGCTTTAAAACTTCAGCTTAATTTGCCAATGTAGATGCCAAAGATGCACTGACCAAAATGTGCTTCTCTTGCTGCTTGGTGTCCATACTTATACCTAGTGCCATCTTCCCTGTTCTCCTGGATTCTGCAATATTGATACTATTCTTTCACTCCTGATAGTAACAAGATTACCAAATTGTTCATCACTTCTATGTTCATAGAAAATAGGGCAAAGCCCAAGTCCTCATGTCCTCTGTCACTGTCAGGCAGAGTTCTTAATCATGCATCAGACTCATGCCAGAAGAGTCCTGCATTTACACTGATCACTAATGCTATCCACAGAAGCATGACCAGCTCAGTTCCTGGCCTCAGCCTTGTACAGTTTTAGCTAAGTAGTTTATAGTGGTCAAAATAACCCCAAATCCCTATTTATCTTTGGATATATTTGCACAGCTTGAAAACAACACTACCAAACCCAGTAATTCCTTTGTCAATGGTCATGCCTCTAAAGGCAAGGCTTTGACCTAGATTTCACAGAGAGGCATCCTTGTCAAAATGATGGATACAGACAACAGTGTTGTCTGTGTCCCTTCTGATATTCCAGAGCCTTGTTCTGTTTTCCCACTGCCACTTGCACATGTAGTATAAGAAGTCTAAAGTCACTGGTCTCCCAATCGTTGTTATGTAGGCTTTGATTCTTATTTGAATATTAGTTGAAAGTAAAGTGTTATTTCCAACACATTCATATTTAACTAGAATAAACAAAATCTGGGCAGCTGGAGCTGTAGATCAGTTGATAAAGGCTTGCCAAGCAAACATAAATGTCTGCGTTCCATTTTTGGTAGTACATTGGTTGTTGGGGTGCACACCACCAATCTAGTACTCACGGTTATTCATGACTACATAGAAAGTTTGAGGGGAGCCTGAACTATACAAGACCCTGCCTTTAAAGCAAATAAATAAACAAATAAGTAAATAAATGATTGTTTAACTTTATTCTAATTATATATATATATTTTCATGTAAATGTATGTTATATCTATGTGAGCATGTGTACCAAGGTGCATATGGATGCGAGAGGATAATGTGTAGGAATTGGCTCTCTCCTTCCTCCACATGAATCCTGGGAATCTAATTGAAGTTGTCAAGCTTCATAGTCAGTGTCTTTACTCACTTAGCCATCTCACAGGAATGAAAGAATCAATGCTGTTTAAAAACCTGAAATGGAAGATTTTAAGTCATATGACTTCTAAATAAGGAAATAGATTCTATATGGCAATTATTCAAACTCTGACAAATCAATTTTCCTATTAAAAACAGTGTTAATAGCTATTGTTTATTCACACTGGGAATGCTTACTATATGCCAACCTTTGTATACTTCAGTAAGTACTTCCATTGTACTGATGCAATACAGTCTTGATCATTGTAGCTCAGGAAATTTAAGTTGAGATAAATAAGTTTATAAATGCCATATAGCAGCATCCTCTACAGACTTCTTCTGCCCTGAAATAAGTCATGTCTTACTAGTGACAGTCATGGGGGAGAAAAGTGTCCTGCATATCAGAGCCTTGAAAGCCTAACATAGGCTTGTTCCTGGTTAGCTGATTGAGCTGGACCTACATTTTAGGCTTTCCTAGTTTGTATTAATCAAGAAAACTGTGTTAAATGAACTGTGATCTTTTCTCATTTACAATTCCAATGCAAAGAATGATAAGTTATCAATGCAGCTCATAGTAAGTCTAAACTATTGGGCTGTCTTTCTAAATTCACACACAGAAGTGAAAATCACATGACAACCTTATTTAGAGGAAGCAAGATCAAAGTCTCTCATTTATGAGAGTACACATTTGATTCTAATGGAGTAACACTTTGAAATGTCTTGCTACTATAAGCCTATACATTCTGAATTGTTTGGTTTCTTAACTGTTAATTGAGATGCAATTTCATTTGCATAATATGACTAGTATGGTAATTAACACCCTTCTTACTAATTGCCACCCAATTAACCTGCTTTCAATGTCTTCTTGGTGAAAGTGCAGCATCCAAATATTACATTTTGCAAACTAGTTGCTGCATAAGGCTGTGATTACCTTTTATGGCTTATAAAATTTATAATTAATGGCATTGCAGCTAGACCTGGCCTCAACCTTATAACTCAAAACAGGTCTATTAGGAAATTATTTAATAAGTAATTAAGTTTTAGCCATCACTGTAAATCACTTTAAAATGCTTCTCTTCTAATGTAGATTTAACGTGTCAAGAGAGACTCTGAAATGATCAAGAGCAGAGTCAACCATCCTATTCAGATTGCCCCTTGATGGTTTCTTCAGGAACATCTATTCATCATAGATCAATTCCCATCCTAGGGGTGGAAATGTCTTATTCTTCATTTTAGAGGCAGGACTTGACAAAGAAAGCATCTTAGTTTTGAGCAGGAATTGATAACTTCAAGTTCTATTTCCAGCTCAGACTCTGTTTATGATGTTTTCAGACATTTACTCCTAACCTCCTGCCCCTGCCTCTTTGCTGTGCTCTTCCACAGACGCCTGGCACAGAAAGAACACGACCCTCCCTCATGCTTATTTTTCAAGCTGGATTTTACTTGCTATATAACAGACAGTTTAGGACTTCACTGAACGATGACTCCTAAGCTTCTGAAATCCAGGGAGCTATCTATTATCTTACAAAATGGTGATAAGTGGTATCAGAAGATATAATCCTAAATCCCCTGTAATGGAAAAAATTTAGAGATGAAACCATTGCAAAACCAAACATGAGGTTATTTGTTCAAATTCTAGTGAGGAGGAGGATCATAGACATGAATAGTAATTAGCAACTGAAGATGCAGACACTTAGACCTCAGAATTCTTCCCCTTGTAATTCTTTATCACAATGGGTAATGTTTTTCTATGCATTAGTATGAGGGCACATAGGATAACATATTTTCCTACGTGAAATTCTATCATATTTGCTTTTAAAATAAATCCTGTAGACTTCAGTTATTGATTGATCAATTTAATACATTTTTCTTTAGTTTTACATACTGCAGTACACTTTAAGAACTCAATAGTTTAAAAAAGATATAGAACTAGGGTTAAAAACAAAGTTGGAAATACAGACATTAACCAGATTATTGCCAGTGAAAATGAAAGATGCATTAGTGAACATGGCAGAGGACACTGTTAGGACTCACAGGACCAGGGAAAAGAGTGACTAGAGAACATGGTACAAACTCAAAGTTTGGAAGAATGGGGAGGGGCTGTGGAAGGCTCTGGAATTTGGGATATGGCAATTTGAATGAGAGATGTCCTAATAAGTTCATGTGACCCTAGCTAAGACTCCTAGCAATGGGGAATACGGAGCCTACACCAGATATCTCTTGTAACCAGTCAAGATTTGCAATAGAGGGATTGGGACACCAATGTAGCCACAAAGTCTTAGACCTACAATTTGTCATCAGAGAGGTTTCACCCAGTAACAGATGGAAATAGATGAAGAGACTCACAGCCAAACATTAGGAGGAGATTGGGGAATCCTGTAGAAGAAGGGTGGGAGGGATTGTAGGAGGCAGAGGGCTTAAGGACACCTCAATAAAACCTACAGAATCAACTAAACTGGGCTTATCTGGGTTCACAGAGACTGAACCACCAACCAGGAAGTTGGGACTGACTGAGGTCTCTGCATATGTGTCTCAGTTGTATCGATTTGTCTTCTTGTGGGACTGCTAAGTGTGGGAGCAGGGGCTGTCTTAGATTATCTGTTGGGACCTTTTGCAACCCTTTTCTCCCACTGGGCTGCCTAGTCTAGCCTCCATAGGGGAAGATGTGTCTAGTCTTACTGCAACTTGGTATGCCAGGGCTGGTTGATATCTGTGGGAGTCTTTCCCATTTGTAAAGAAAAAAGGAGGAAGATTGGATGAACGTAAAAGGATGATGGGAGAGAAGGACTGGGAGGAGAGGAGGTAGGGGAATGTGTACTTGGGATGTATAAATTAATTTAAAAAGAAAACCAGAAATTTGAGTCCCTGTTGGTAAATTTTGTGGGGATTTAGGAGGTGTGGCCTTGCTGGAATAAGTCATTTGTGGCAGACTTAAGATTTTCATAGCCTAATCTTACTTCTTTGATTTCTAGTTCTGTTTGTTGTTGAGGATGTGCTCTCTCAGATTCCTGCTACCTCGGCCATTCCTACTGCTTGGCTCCATACTTGCTTCTTGACACAATGAACCAGAGCCAAAATAAACTACTTCCCTAAGTCACTTTGAGTCATTTTTCATAGCCTCTGAAACCTAACACATAGGACTGAGGGGGTTGGCAGTGGTGCTGCCACTGAAAGAAGTACCAAATTAACCCCTGGTCATGCAGGGACAGTCTAGCATGGCTCCTATGATCGCAGAGGACATAGTATATGAAGTAAGATGGAAGGAAGTGATGTATGGGAACAGATGAGCATATAAGATATTAATTCTCATGTTTTGCTTGTCCCTCATATGTTGGAGGAAGTACTGTTAATTTTATTCTATCTGTTCTTCAAGCATTTTGTACATGTATGTAATGTATTTTGACTAAATCCACCCTCCTGTTTCCTGTCTCCAAGAACAAGATCTGCCCTCCAGGTACCTTCCCATCTTCATTTCCTCTTCTTTAATTTTTTCTTTATAATCCTCTGAGTCCAGCAAATGCTACCCACATTTACATTGATGTAGGTCTATCCATTGAAGCTTGGCAGTATGTGAGAGGCCATTACTCTTGAAGAAAGCTGATGTTCCCTCCTTCAGAAGTCAAGACTTTCAGCTAGTGGTAGGGTCTTAGAAATGCCTTTCCATCAGAATAGTTTTAATTCTAATTGTGCTATAGTTACAATTACTTCTTAACATAACAATGATGGCTAAGATGGTTTTTTTGGAAAAAACCAAATCAAATGAAAACAGCAGCAAACAAAACAGTAGAAGGTACTGGTTTATGTCACTCCTATCTCTATCCCTGATGACATTCTAAGGTCTTGACTTATGAGGGGCCTCTAAGACTATAGAGGACAGTAAATTCATGCCATCACTGATCTCTATGAAAGCAAGATCAAAGAAATCTGAACGGAATACTTTTAGCGATAATTGAAAAAATTACATTGCATCACATGGGTTGCTTGTAAGAAGAAAGTAAGAGTTGGGGAATCTATAGAATTCTTTTTCTCGGTTACCCTAAAGTAGTACTATGGACACTGTAAATAGACAAAAATGAGAAAAAGAGAAGGGGAAGGAGAAAGGAATGGAGGGAAGGAAGAGAAGGGAGATGAAGCAATCCAGGGCCAATGATTATGACATCATAGCTAGATTATAATGGTTGCTTTTCAAAGCTCTTTGCCCTCTACTGCATTTATTCATTGCAATAGATTCACAGGAGAGTGAGGTTTAGAGCTCTGTTCCCAACTAAAAAAATAAGGAAAAGACGCTGTATCTTTGTGGAAGTGCTTCATTTGTTCTAAGCTATGTAGTTTATGCACAATGAACTACCTCTTAGTGACCAGACAGGGTGTGACTGACAGAAGCCAGTCAGCATCTCCCAATCCATCCAACATGCCCAGTAACTAGCTTGTGAATAGTTTTATAAGCTAGCAAATGCCACTGAAGATGTATTTCCTAAGGGAAGGTTGTTTTTCTTTTTTTCATGAGAAAAGGAGACAGGGAGAAGGAGACATGCACACACAAACTCACACACACACACACACACACACATACACACACACACAGAGAGAGAGAGAGAGAGAGAGAGAGAGAGAGAGAGAGAGGAAGACAGAGACAGAGACAGAGAGACAGAGAGAGACAGAGATAGACAGAGAGACAGAGAGACAGAGAGATGGAGACAGAGACAGAGACAGAGAGAAAGAGAGAGAGAGAGGGAGAGAGAGAGAGAAAGAGTGCACAGTAATGTGAATGATCTTTCCTGCATCCCCCTGCAGTACGTTCTCCATGTGGATGATGTGGAAGTTATTGTGAGCTCGCACAGTGTCAGCTGCACACAACTGTTCAGGAAGAATTTGTTGGAGCTGCAGGGGAATCAACATATGGAAATTGAAATCGAAGTTGAAATTATGGAAGGCAGCATGGGAAAGAAACTTGATCTCTAGCTTCAGTGTTTGAAATGTTGATTGAATTTTGCCTAGAGCCTGGGTTACCTGAGGACTTTGTGGTTCTGAAAGCCAATGACTTTTCCTTAGTGTTTAAGCCATTTGCTCTCTGATTTCCTTTTATTTCTCTCCTGGAAAGAGACAGAAGCAATAGATAGTAACAATACTGACTAGAGCAAGAGGTTGGATTTCTTAGAACCAGTGCAAGGGACAGAACAGCAAGTCTCATAATAAAGATGAGTGTTTTTTTATTTTATTTCTTAAGTTCAAGAGTTTTGGAAATCATGAATTCTGATCTGGCTTGCCGTTTTGGTCAGAAAACTACTTTCCTTCTGCTTCTTTTATACCACCTGAGATCTCTATCCTCAAAGATAACTCACAGGCTAATGTACACTGTAGCCCACACAGCTGAGCTCATCACAGGGACCAGGAAAGAAGTGCAATGGTAGACAGAAACATAAGACTTCAAGAATGAAGTCTAAAAATTTTGTATTTTTATTTTTCCCTGCTGCTGCTTATGGTATGTAGATGCTACAGGTAGTACTATAAGCAGAGCTTAATCAAACCTTGTTTTCCTCACTCTTGCCTTAATAGACATTATCCAATGTATATTTTAACTTCTGCTCTTACAATAATTCTAGGAGTTGGGGAAAGTGTAATGTCTCGTTTCATAGATGAGGAAACTAAAGTTTGGCAAATAATGAGTCTTGCACTTGGACCCAGGTCTTCTGATTTCTGCTTCACTGCTCATTCTGCTGTGGAAGTACTTCTTGATGACGGCTCATCTTCCTTATCAACTTGACTAGATTCAAAACCACCTCAGAGACTAATATGGCACTCATCTGGGTCTATCTGTGCCAATTATTCCAGAGTGGATTAACTGAATGGGAGAACTACCCCTGAACATGTATAAATCCAGCTCATGGACTAGATGGGATCAGTAAAGAAGAGTATAAAGGTATGGAGACACTGTGCTTATCACAACTGGTTGGGGTTGCTACTGCATCTACTGGGGAGTGGTCACTGTAAGTGACAGGATAATATTTCTTAATGAAATATCAATAAGGCCAATGTTAACAAACCCCATACCAGGACACTGGAAAGGAAGTATTGATTTCCTATTACTGTGAACCCAGAAAATTTAACCTAGCTTTTCTTTCATGAGTAAGAAGTATGTGGTGGCAGGCATATGATCCCATAGAGGAACCTTGAGACTCTAAATCAAGTATACTTTGCATTTTTTGTGTTGTCGTGAGAGCCTAGATTAGCATTTTTGTAACTAGACACAACTTGGATTTTATAACTACATTGATGACATAGTAGAGTCAGTACAGTAACATATGTATGATGACATACAGTACATTAACAGGCACTGGTAAAGTTTATACCAGTGGTTCTCAACCTTCCTAATTCTGTGAGCTTCCTCATGGTGTGATGATCGCTCCAACCATGAAATTATTTTTGTTGCTACTTGATAAATTGAATTTTTCTACACATTATGACTTGCAATGTAATTACCTGTATTTTCTGATGGCTCTGGTGACTCCTGTGAAAGGTTGTTCTACCCATGAAGTAGTCTCTGACTCATCACTTGAGAATCACTGATTTATACTGAAAACATACCTCTGAACCCAACTATGTTAAACTTTGGCTAGTACTAGACTTAACTATAATCATACTTATTACATGATTATAATATTATATCAAATTTACACTCATATATAAAAGTATATAATTATATAAATATTATAATGTTTATATACCTCACAAGGTATCATGACCAGTCAGCTATATAGAGTCTGCAAAAGATGTGACCCATGGTATAATTTTGATAAAAAATACGATTATTTTATTATTCACTAATTTAGCTTTGGTCTATTTAGTAAAACACCATAAAATTGAACATTTGTTCTATATCATATGGGCACGTATATTAATGTTTATGTCTCCTGAGTTATGGTTATATCCCTGGTCTCAGAACTTCTCTATCTCATCTCTACTAAGCATATAACTAAGAAATATTGAAATATTGTTATATTAGCATTAGAAGGACTTCTTTTACTTTAAAAGTATTGCTGGAGCAGATAACTATTATTTATGGTCTTACAAGTACCTGAATCTATGAATGAGTTCTGATAAGTTACCGCAATTCTTTTCTTCTTTCTAAAACTGAGGATCTTAATGTGACCAACACAAGATTTCCCCTTAAAGCAGAGACTTAAGGGCTTCCTGCTTTCAAGGTTCTTATTTAACACATCAATGCTTTGTGAAGGTCTCCCTTAAATCATCTGTAGTTATAAACAAAGATAAAATGATGGGGGAATATATACACTTAATTGAAACTGGTACTCTGACTCACTCCTGACCTTGAAAGAGTCATGGCCTGGGGGAATTTCATAGGAGCCTAGAGCAGGCTTACAAAGCAAGTGTTACTGAAGTCAAAATACTGTATGTAAAAGAATGGAGAGAACTGGAAAGTTATTGGCATTTGGCATGCTTCTTTGTGACCTATGAGAGATGTGTGTTCCCTAATATGGAAAAGAATCCCTGAGGGTGTGGGGCTAAGGATTGTGAAGCTCTGGGGAGCCAGGCTGTCTAAATCCTGGAAATCTTGTCCTGAGATCAGCAGGAGTAGGATCACCACCTCTGCTCCAGACCTGCATGTCTCTGTGCAGATAGACCCATGCCCCACATCAAAGAATGTCAAGTTGCCCGGTAGCCAGGTTAAACGTTTTTGTCCACTTGTAAGGAAAAAGCACCTGGAATTTTCCCATGCAAATGTGGCATCTCATGCCCCATGAACCTGGCCAATGATCAATAAATTATACTCCTCTTGAAAGCCTCCACCCACTCCCCAAAAGTTTAAATAGCATTTTTCACCCCAATTAATTGAGCTGCTTGATGAATCCTGCCTTCTGAGAATCTGTTCTCCTCACTCCTACACCAGCCTGAGCTCTCCATCACCCTGGTCATTCCTGCCTTATATTCCCCTCTCAGGCCACTGGTCTGATGAAGGGCATCCCTGCTGTTGAGGGATGCCACAGACTGATTCAGCCTGGGAAGTCATGACCTTGACTATGGGAAAACTAGAACTTTGGTACTAAGGAAGGCACAGGTGCAACGGCAAGGTAATGACAGACAGACAAACCAGAGAGCGGTTTGAATCTGCTGCAACTTTACTTTTTAGCCAGGCATATTTATAGTATATTTAGGAAGAGGTTAGGGTTGGCACATCTCCAGGAACACTCAAACAGTTGCTAAACAAGGTACATTTCCATCTTAATTAGAACAGTAAGTAGATATGACATAGTGCCTACAGGAACTCTTGCTCTATGAACCATGATCAAAAGCAGACTATGATCATGAACCTCAGACATGTGGCATTAGTGTCTAACTTGAGGTTACTTAAAGTTGTGTCAATAATCAATAGGAGAACCTGGGCCTTCAGGCCAATTTGTATGCTAAAAGCCTTCTTCTGCCACCAAAAGTCAGAATGCTGTAAGAATGAGCACATATTCATTTTAAGAGCCTTCTGTACTGCAAACACCAAGGTGATCTGGCTTAAGCTAATCTATGTCTACTATATAAAGAATATTATAGGACCTTCTACCCTTCAATGCTTTTACTCATCTATTACCTTCTTTAATATAAGCACCTGCATAAAGCCCATCAGCAGTCCTATATTTTTTGAAATGATATATTATTCTGTATTATTTATGTTTACTAAAAATGTTAGTATTTATTTTTTTATTCCATAAATTTTTTATTTACATTTAAAATGATTTCCCCTTTACTAGACCCCAACTCCGCGAAAGTCTCATCAGCTCCCTTCCCTCCCCGTGTTTTCCCACCCAACCCTTCCCACTTCCCTGTTCTGGTTTTGCCCTATACTGCTTCACTGAGTCTTTCCAGAACAAGGGTTCCAGAAGAACTCCTCTGTTCTTCTTGTACCTCATTTAATGTGTGGATTATGTTTTTGGTATTCTAGTTTTCGAGGTTAATATCCACTTATTAGTGAGTGCATACCATGATTCATCTTTTGAGTCTGGGTTACCTCACTTAGTATGATGTTCTCCAGTTCCATCCATTTGCCTAAGAATTTCATGAATTTATTGTTTCTAATGGCTGAATAGTACTCCATTGTGTAGATATACCACATTTTTTGCATCCACTCTTCTGTTGAGGGATACCTGGTTCTTTCCAGCTTCTAGCAATTATAAATAGGGCTGGTATGAACATAGTGGAACATGTATCCTTATTGCATGCTGGGGAATCTTCTGGGTATATGCACAGGAGTGGTATAGCAGGATCTTCTGGAAGTGAGGCGCCCAGTTTTCTGAGGAACTGCCAGACTGATTTCCAGAGTGGTTGTACCAATTTGCAACCCCACCACCAGTGGAGGAGTGTTCCTCTTTCTCCACATCATCGGCCAACATCTGCTGTCTCCTGAATTTTTAATCTTAGCCATTCTGACTGGTGTAAGGTGAAATCTCAGGGTTGTTTTTATTTGCATTTCCCTAATGACTAATGAGGTTGAGCATTTTTTAAGATGCTTCTCCGCCATCCGAAGTTCCTCAGGTGAAAATTCTTTGTTTAGCTCTGTACTCCATTTTTTAATAGGGTTATTTGGTTTTCTGGAGTCTAACTTCTTAAGTTCTTTATATATATTGGATATTAGCCCTCTATCTGATGTAGAGTTGGTGAAGATCTTTTCCCAATTTGTTGGTTGCTGATTTACCCTTTTAATGGTGTCCTTTGCCTTACAGAAACTTTGTAATTTTATGAGGTCCCATTTGTCAGTTCTTGATCTTAGAGCAAAAGCTATTGGTGTTCTGTTCAGGAACTTTCCCCCTGTACCAATGTCCTCAAGGGTCTTCCCAGCTTCTTTTCTATTAGCTTCAGAGTGTCTGGCTTTATGTGGAGGTCTTTGATCCATTTGGAGTTGACCTTAGTACAAGGAGACAAGGATGGATCAGTTCCCATTCTTCTGCATGCTGACTTCCAGTTGAACCAGCACCATTTGTTGAAAAGGCTATCTTTTTTCCATTGGATGTTTTCAGCCCCTTAGTCGAGGATCAAGTGGCCATAGGTGTGTGGGTTCATTTCTGGATCTTCAATCCTGTTCCATTGATCCTCCTGCCTGTCACTGTACCAGTACCATGCAGTTTTTAACACCATTGCTCTGTAGTATTGCTTGAGGTCAGGGATACTGATTCCCCCAAAATTTCTTTTATTGTTGAGAATAGTTTTAGCTATCCTGGGTTTTTTGTTATTCCAGATGAATTTGAGGATTGCTCTTTCTAACTCTGTAAAAAATTGAGTTGGAATTTTGATGGGTATTGCATTGAATCTGTATATTGCTTTTGGCAAAATGGCTATTTTAACTATGTTAGTGCTGCCAACCCATGAGCATGGGACGTTTTTCCATTTTTTGAGGTCTTCTTCCATTTTCTTCTTCATAGTCTTGAAGTTCTTGTCATACAGATCTTTCACATGTTTGGTAAGAGTCACCCCAAAGTACTTTATACGGTTTGTGGCTATTGTGAAGCGGGTCATTTCCCTAATTTCTTTCTCAGCCTGCTTATCCTTTGAGTATAGGAAGGCCACTGATTTGCTTGAGTTGATTTTATAACCTGCCACTTTGCTGAAGTTGTTTATCAGCTGTAGGAGCTCTCTAGTGGAGTTTTTTGGGTCACTTAGGTAGACTATCATGTCGTCTGCAAATAATGATAGTTTGACTTCTTCCTTTCCAATTTGTATCCCTTTGACCTCCTTATGTTGTCCAATTGCCCGAGCTAGTACCTCAAGTACAATATTGAAAAGATAGGGAGAAAGGGGGCAGCCCTGTCTAGTCCCTGATTTTATTGGGATTGCTTCAAGTTTCTCTCCATTTAGTTTGATGCTGGCTGCCGGTTTGCTGTATATTGCTTTTACTATGTTTAGGTATGGGCCTTGAATTCCTGTTCTTTCCAAGTCTTTAAGCATAAAAGGATGCTGAATTTTGTCAAATGCTTTTTCAGCATCCAATGAAATGATCATGTGGTTTTTTTCTTTGACTTTGATTATGTAGTGGATTGCATTGTTGGATTTCTGTATATTGAACCAACCCTGCATCCCTGAGATAAAGCCTACTTGATCGTGGTGATGTGTTCTTGGATTTGGTTAGCAAGAATTTTATTGAGTATTTTTGCATGGATGTTCATAAGGGAAATTGTTCTGAAGTTCTCTTTCTTTGTTGGATCTTTGTGTGGTTTTGGTATCAGCATAATTGTGAAGGCTTTGTAGAAGGAATTGGGTAGTCTTCCTTCTGTTTCTATTTTGTGGAATAGTTTGAAGAGTATTGGTGTTAAGTCTTCTTTGAAGGTCTGATAGAATTCTTCACAGAAACCATCTGGTCCTGTGCTTTTTTTTGGTTAGAAGACTTTCTATAACCCCTTCTATTTCTTTAGGGGTTATGGGACTGTTTAGATGATCTATTTGGTCCTGATTTAACTTTGGTATTTGGTATCTGTCAAGGAAATTGTCCATTTCCTCCAGATTCTCCAGTTGTGTTGAGTATATACTTTTGTAGTAGCATCTGATGATTTTTTTGGATTTCCTCAGTTTCTGTTGTTATATCCCCCTTTTCATTTCTAATTTTGTTAATTTGGATACTTTCTCTGTACCCTTTGGTCAGTCTGGCTAAGGGTTTATCTATCTTGTTGATTTTCTCAAAGAACCAGCTCCTGGATTCGTTGATTCTTTGTATGGTTCTCTTTGTTTCCACTTGATTGATTTCAACCCTGAGTTTGATGATTTCCTGCTTCTACTCCTCCTGGGGGAATTGGCTTCTTTTTGTTCCAAGACTTTCAGGTTTGTCTTTAAGGTGCTAGTGTGTGCTCTCTCCATTTTCTTTTTGGAGGCACTCAGGGCTATGAGTTTTCCTCTTAGCACTGATTTCATTGTGTCCCAACGATTTGGGTATGTTGTGTCTTCATTTTCATTAAATTCTAAAACGTCTCTGATTTCTTTCTTTATTTCTTCTTTGGCCAAGGTGTCATTGATCAGAGTATTTTTCAGCCTCCAAGTGTATGTGGGCTTTCTGTTGATTTGTTGCTATTGAAAACCACTCTTACATCATCGTGATCTGATAGGAGGCATGGGATTAGTTCGATCTTCTTGTATTTGTTGAGGTCTGTCTTGTGACCAATTATTTGGTCGATTTTGGAGAAGGTACCATGAGGTGCTGAGAAAAAGGTATATTCTTTTGCTTTAGGGTGAAATGTTCTATAAATATCAGTCAAATCCAATTGGTCCAAAGCATCAATTAGTTTTACTGTGTCCCTGTTTAGTTTCTGTTTTCCTGATTGGTCCATTGAGGAGAGTGGAGTGTTGAAGTCCACCACAATTATTTTGTTAGGTGAAATGTGTGCTTTGAGCTTTAGTTAAGTTTCCTTTAAGAATGAGGGTGCCCTTGCATTTGGCCCATAGATGTTCAGAATTGAAAATTCTTCTTGGTGGATTTTTCCTTTGACCAGCAAGAAGTGTCCCTCAGTGTCTCTTTTGATGACTTTAGGTTGAAAGTCAATTTTATCCGAAATTAGAATGGCTAATCTGGCTTGTTTCCCGAGACCATTGGCTTGTAAAATTGTCTTCCAGCCTTTTACTCTAAGGTAGTTTTTGCCTTTGACATTTAGGTGTGTTTCCTGTATGCAGCAAAATGTAGGGTCCTGTTTCCTTATCCAGTCGGTTAGTCTATGTCTTTTTATTGGGGAATTGAGTCCATTCATGTTAAGAGATATTAAGGAATAGTGATTTTTACTTCCTGTCATTTTTGATGTTATTTTTATATTTCAGTGGTTATCTTCTTTTGGGTTTGATGAAGGAAGGTTACTATCTTGCTTTTCCCAGGGTGTAGTTTCCCTCCTTGTATTGGAGTTTTCCTCCTATTATTCTTTGCAGAGTTGGGTTTGTGGAAAGATATTGTGTAAATTTGGATTTGTCATGGAATGTCTTGTTTTCTCCATCTATTGTGATTGAGAGTTTTGCTGGATATAGTAGTCTTGGCTGACATTTGTGTTCTCTTAGAGTCTGCATGAGATCTGCCCAGGATCTTCTAGCTTTCTAGTCTCTGGTGAGAAGTCTGGTGTGATTCTGATAGGTCTTCCTTTATATGTTACTTGCCCTTTTTCTCTTACTGCCTTTAGTATTCTTTCTTTGTTTAGTGCATTTGGGGTTTTAATTATTATGTGGTGAGAGGTATTTCTGCTCAGATCCAGTCTGTTTGGATTCTGTAGGCTTCTTGTATATTCATAGGCGTCTCTCTCTCTTTAAGTTGGGAGCGTTTTCTTCCATAATTTTGTTGAAGATATTTGCTGGCCCTTTCAGTTGTAAATCTTCACTCTCATCTATACCTATAATCCTTAGGTTTGGTCTTCTCATTGTATCCTGGATTTCCTGGATGTTCTGGGATACAAGCTTTTTGCATTTTGCGTTTTCTTTTACTGTTGAGTCAATGGTTTCTATGGTATCTTCGGCATCTGAGATTCTTTCTTCTATCTCTTGTATTCTGTTGCTTATATTTGCATCTATGACCCCTGATTTCTTCTCAAGGTTTTCTATCTTCAAAGTTGTCTCCCTTTGTGATTTCTTAGTTGTTTCTACTTCTGTTTTTAGATCCAGGATGGTTTTGCTCAGTTCCATCATTTGTTTGTTTGTGTTTTCCTATAATTCTTTAAGAGATTTTTGTGTTTCCTCTTTAATGACTTCTGCCTCTTGACTCAAGTTTTCCTGCAGTTCTTTAAGGTTTTTTTTTTTTTTTTTTTTTTTTTTTTTTTTTTTTTGCGTTTCTTCTTTATTGGCTTCCATCTCTTGAGCCTTATTCTCCTGCATTTCTTTAAGTGATTTTTGTGTTTCCATTATAAGGGTTTCTAGCTTATTCATGTTGCCCTGTATTTCTTTAAGAGATTCATTTACATCCTTTTTGTGCTCTTCTAGGAGCATCCTGCCCAGTGATTTTAAATCCAAATCTTGTTTCTCTGGTGCGTTCGCATAACCAGGACTTGCTGATGTTGGAGAGTTTGGTTCAGATGCTGCCATATTGTCTAGATTTTTGTTAGTAGTGTTCCTGCATTTGCCCTTTGCCATCTTGTTCTCTGGAGTTAGTTGGTCTTGTCTCTGGCTGGTATTTGAGCCTTCTGAGGGGCTCTGGGGCTATTTCTGCAACACTGGATGACTGGGTTTCCCCTGTAGCAGATTGATGATGTGCTGTCCTACTCTTGGGTGCCCTTACAGCCCTAGTGTGCTTTGCCCCAGATTGTGTCTGTGAACCAGATGGTGCCTGTTTGCTCCTTCAGGGAGTGCTGAAGGGTGTATGCTGCAGGTACCATTTCTGCATGCTGATCACTCTGCTGGGCAGCTGATCTCCCAACCGGGTTGGTGCACACAAGGCTAGCCTAGCTGCTCAGGCCCTGAGTCTAGGCAAAATCCTGGAAGGCCAAGGTCCGAACAAAGTTCCCCTCCGGCTATGACTGTTAATTGGGTCTGTCAGGTGGCCAGGATGGCGGGCGTGAGAGCGAGCTCCCTGAAATTGCTGGGAGAGTCTGCTGAGCTAACAACCTCCTGGCTGGGTTGACACACAGATGGCCCACCGAGCAGCCCAGTTCTTGGGGTCAATTTAGGGCCTGTTGGGGCCTAGATCCCCCCACTATGTTATCCTCGGGCTATGCCTGTTAGCCGGCTTTGCCTGCTAGAACTCTCTGGTGTCCTGTAGGCAAAATGGTGGCTTGAGAGCAGGCACTGGCAAAAACATCCTGGCTGGGTTGGCACCCTGATGGCCCCCCGAAGAGCCCAGGGCCTGGGTGCAGGCCAACGCCTGTCGGGCTTAGACCCCCCCCCCCCCCCCCCCCCCCCGCACTGTTGACCTTGGGTTATGTTTGCATACCTCAGTCTGTCTGATCTCTCTGGAGTCCAAGAACCAAGATGGAAGCAAATCTCTCGTGACTGGCGGGAGGCAGAGTTCTGAATCCTATATTTTTTTATACTGTGTTCTTCTTGCTGCAAACTATTCATAACATTCCCTAATGGCTCATATTCTTTGTGCACTGCCTTTGCTAAGGCTAGTTATAAAGGGCAAAATCTTCTTTCACTAATGTTCAACATGAGTTCATTGAGTTTAGGACTGGAAGCAGTAGGTGTAATCACCACATCCTCTTTTCCTTCTACCGGAATATCAAATCCTCCTTTATCAATTAACCAGCTTGTAGGCTGGGATCCTGTTGTATAAAGAATTAAGAATAGGAAGAAGAAAGACACAGTGCAGAACCCATAACCCAGGTACGGCAGTATCTTTGGAGAACATCGAGGCCCCTTTCAAGGCCAGATGTGGGCACTCTGACAGGTAGCCTAGCCCTGAAGGGCATTTACCTCCTGTCTGCCTTAATGATGTACTGTCATGTCACACAGATGACACTGGAGTTGGTATGGCAGAGGGAGGGGAGCAGAGACAAATATGGGAGAATAGCAATGACAGTCAGAAGATGTTCTGCTAGATGTGCCCAAACAGAGACTGAGGAAGACATAGGCCTGTGTAAAACATCCAGATATGGTGGTAATTGTTTGCAATCCCAGTACTGAGGAGGCAAAGGCAAGAAGATCCATGGAACTTGTCAGTTCATTAACATAGTCTATCTGGAGAATGCTGCATCAGCCTCAAAACCAAACCAGTAACCAGTTCCTGAAAAAAATCTGATGTTGAACCCTCTAGGCATCCAAATGTGAATAAGCACCTAAACACACACACACACACACACACACACACACACACACACACACACACTCAAGCATGTACACACACTCACACACATAAATACATAGATATCCTTTTGCAGGCTGAGTTGACAATCATCTGGAACTGATGCAAAAAGCAAGATGAAAAGAGGGAAAGGAACATGTAGGAAAGGGAGAGAGAAGGGGTATGAAGGGCTGTTGCATAGCAAAGTGGGAAGGCTAGGTGAGAGGAGAGGGGGAATATGGACAAGAATTGAATGGAAGAGAAGCAGATAGCAGAAGAGAGGAGAGATCATGGGAGAAAAAGAGGAGAGGATAGTGATAAGGAGAGGAGGGGAGGGGGAGAGAAAAGAGGAGGGCAAAGGAAAAGAAAGGAGGGGAGGAGAGCAGTGGTGAGGAGACAAACTAGTGGGCAGAGAAGAGAAACTATGAGTAGTTAGGAGAGATAAAGGGAGAAGAAATAAGATGAAGTCCTGTGGAGGGGAGCAGAGTGATTCCGGAAGAATGAAGGTTTTTCCAAGAGCGATGTTAACCATCACTAACAGGAACAGGAACAGGCACAGATACTTAGCTCTCATTGCCACACTGTACACATTGCCCAGGTTTAAAAGCAGGGCCTGAAAGATGAATAAAAGCACAGAGCAGGAGGATGTGTCCTAGAGAATGTGACCAACTACTCAAATCTGCACCTGCCAGCCCTGTATTGTTTATATTAATAAAGAAAGGAATATTTTATTTTTGATATAGAAGCATAAAATGATAAAAATGTACATATAATAGGTAATGTCTTAACATGAGAAAACATATTGTATTATCTTTTCTATAAGCAGTTTTATCTCATCAAATTGTATCATTTTTTTGGTAGAAACATTAAAAATATTTTTCCTGCTTTAGAAATATAAAACCAGCCAACCAACCAAACAAACAACCAAACACACAACCAAACAACCAAACAACAATAAGAATGACAACAACAAGAAGAACAAAAACAAGGAAATGAATGAATATAGTCAGGAAAACAGCTTCCTGTGGGAGCGATATGGCTGGTGACCAGCATCCCTTTACATCTTCATGATATAATACTTAGATTTAATGTATTGGAAATGAAATTTAAGAGGATGGACTGATAAAGAGTTGCACTCAGGGGAAAATATTGAGCATCCATCTAATCATCTAGTACAGTATAGGTTGAGTATTTTGGACATAAAGAGGAATAAAGGAATATGGTTTTTACCTCTATAAAAGTGCAGAGCACAGACAGACACACACCCAGGCACGCATGTACACAACACATATACATGCATGCACCAAGAAATAGTGTTGTGAAAAAGTATCTCAATAAGCAAGTACAAGGATCTGTGTGCATGTTTGTGTATTGTGGTCTACTATGAATTCCAAAGCAGTAGTGGGAGTGGGAGGCAGTACATTCTTGTTGTATAATCATTGTATAGTCAGAATATCAGGTTCAAAGTTGTCAATGGTCTTCATTGCTCACCTTGATATTCTGATGGAAAGTTCAGAGTCCTCTCTTTTTCTCTCTCATGTGTATACGCATATGTGCACACATGCATTGTGTGTGTATGTGTGTGTACATGTGTACATGTGAAGGCCAGAGGTTGATGTTGATGTTGACTGTATTTTTCCCTACTGGACTTTTTTTTTAATGGGGTCTCATCACCAAGACAGAAACACACCATTAACAAAGACTGGTAGGTCAGTGAGCCCCTGTGATCTGCTTGTCTCTAAGTTACAACAATTAGGTTGTCAGGTGCATAATACCATGTCTGGATTTTATGTGGCTGTGGAGGATCCAAACTCTGGTCCCCAGACTTTCCCAAGGAAACGCTTTTCTCATTGAGCCAGCTCCCCAGCTTCTAAGGTATTATGTTATTGTTATTGGTGGTGGTGGTGGAGATAGGTTGTTTTTGTTTTGTTTTGTTTTTAACTTTCTTAAAATTGTTTCAAAATCTCAGTGGACTTCCTAAACCCTCTTTTTCAGTGGATCCGGATACTGCTTGCACCTCCAGGAGTCTCTCTGTTCCTAGGCTGCTTTAAAACTTTGTCCCTTTGTTTATTCCATTCATAAGAAAACAAAGGTCCACCTGGCACCACTATTTACACACAAGGCAAGGCTTCCTTCTGTAGCTACACAGCAATGGAAAACGTTTTTGGATGTATTTCAAGCAGTTGTGATAAGCTGAGCAGAGTTTTGCAAACTGGTCAAAGCAGAGATTCTTCAAACTGTTAATGAATTTCAAAGAATGACAGTGACTTCACTTACGCTCATATGGACCCTGGTTTAATTTTTAATGAGAATGCTCCAGTGCCTAATTGCTTAATGTATTTACCTTTAAGTAATAAATATTTGGGAACTTCACTAAAAATTGGCTAAATAATCTATCAGAGCAATGTTCTACAAAACAATAATGTTGTGCAAGTTTCAATAGTGTTTGTCATTAAATTGAATAAGAAATTCAAATTCCTGATAAGTTTTCATTTTAAAATTAAACAAAAATAATAATTACATTTATTCAAGTAATTTTTCTACCAGGTCCACTGTGAAGAAAGTTTCATTATTGTTGATGTGACATGCTGCTGGAGAAGTCACATGCTGCTGGAGGCTGGTTTTTCATTTTCTTTAGATTTTTTTTTTTTTTGTGAGACTCACCACAAAAATGTTTTTATTGCTCTTGTAGGAAATGGTTTTCAGGTTTTTCTCAGAAAGTCTTGCTTTCTGCATTTAAGCTCCATTCCCTTCTTTATCTATTCATATATCCTGATTGGATACTGCTTACTCCATGGCTATTTTTACTGAAAAAGATAAAACTGAACACAAATCTCTCAGAAACTAAGTTGAAAGATATTTCTTAACTTAAGGATGGGAAGCTTTTAGATGGAAGGGCTTTGAAGTTGTTGAGTCTAGACTGTCTTCTGATCCAATAACCTGGGGAGAATAGTCAGACTATTGTATCAATATTAAATGTCTGTTTAGGATTCAAATCCACTTAAGGGAGAATCAGTTGAAAGATTTGTAACAGGAAGGAAATTAATAAAATAGCATGGCAGTAATGATATAAGAGATTAAAGGGGGTTGTTGTTCTAGTTTACGTCATGGATACACTAAGCCACAGGCAGGCTCCAATAGGTAGCTGGACTACCTGGCTCGGTGAAAGAATGAGGAAAAAGTCTCAGACACATCCCTCTAACCCACTGATATTGGAGATGACTTTGTTGGTAGACCCTAACCTTCTCATTTTTGGTACACAAGGAACTCAAGGAATCATTAGCCTTTTTTTATTCTATATATTCTTTATTTACATTTCAAATGATTTCCCCTTTCCTTGATCCCTTTCCCCGAAAGTCCCATAAGCCCCCTACCATCCCCCTGTTCCCCCATCCACCCCTTCCCACTTCCCTGTCCTGTTATCCCCCTACACTGCTGCATTGAGCCTTTCCAG
Source organism: Apodemus sylvaticus (assembly GCF_947179515.1). NCBI lineage: Eukaryota > Metazoa > Chordata > Mammalia > Rodentia > Muridae > Apodemus > Apodemus sylvaticus. Next base: position 108,658,372 of record NC_067473.1, read on the forward strand.
AACCAGAGGCCACTTCTTCCTTCTTCTTGGGCATCATTTGATATGTGAATTGTGTCTTGAGTATTCCAAGATTTTAGGTTAATATCCATTTATCAGTGAGTGCATACCATGAGTGTTCTTTTGAGACTGGGTTACCTCACTTAGGATGATGTTCTCCAGCTATATCCATTTGTGTAAGAATTTCATGACTTCATTGTTTTTATTGCTGAGTAGTATTCCAATGTGTAAATATACCACATTTTCTGCATCCATTCTTCCATTGAGGGACATCTGGGTTCTTTCCAGCTTCTGGCTATTACAAATAAGGCTGCTATGAACATAGTGGAGCATGTGTCCTTATTGCATGACAGGGCATCCTCTGGGTATATGCCCAGGAATGGTATAGCAGGTTTCTCCAGAAATGTCCTTCCCAGTTTTCTGAGGAACCACCAGACTAATTTCCAGAGTGGTTGTACCAGCTTGCAGTCCCACCAGCAGTGGAGGAGTATTCCTCTTTCTCACATCCTCACCAACACCTGCTGTCTCCTGAGTTTTTAATCTTAGCCATTCTGACTGGTGTGAGGTGAAATTGCATTGCATTTCCCTAATGACTAATGATATTGAATATTTCTTAAGGTGCTTCTCAGCCATCTGAAGTTCTTCAGGTGAAAATTCTTTGTTTAGTTCTGCACCCCATTTTTAATAGGGTTATTTGGTTTTCTGGGGTCTAACTTCTTGAGTTCTTTGTATATATTGGATATTAGCCCTCTGTCAGATGTAGAGTTGGTGAAGATCTTTTCCCAATTTATTGGTTGCCACTGATTTGTCCTTTTGAAGTGTCCTTTGCCTTACAGAAACTTTGTAATTATATGAGGTCCCATTTGACAATTCTTGATCTTAGAGCAAAAACTATTAGTGTTCTGTTCAGGAACTTTCCCCCTGTACCCATGTCCTCAAGGGTCTTCCTCAGTTTCTTTTTTATTAGTTTCAGTGTGTCTGGATTTATGTGGAGGTCCTTGATCCACTTGGAGTTGAGCTTAGTACAAGGAGATAAGAATGGATCAATTTGCATTCTTCTGCATGCTTACCTCCAATCGAATCAACAGCATTTGTTGAAAAGGCTATCTTTTTTCAACTGGATGTTTTCTGCTCCTTTGTGGAAGATAAAGTGACCATAGGTGTGTGGTTTCATTTCTGTGTCTTCAATCCTATTTCATTGATCCACCTGCCTGTCACTGTACCAATACCATGCAGTTTTTAACACTATTGCTCTGTAGTATTGGTTGAGGTCCTGATCAAGAAATCTGGATACTGTTTTCCCCCAGAAGTTCTTTTACTGTCGAGAATAGTTTTACCTATCCTGGATTTTTTGTTATTCCAGATGAATTTGAGAATTGCTCTTTCTAACTCTTTGAAGAACTGAGTTGGGATTTTGATGGAGATTGCGTTGAATCTGTATATTGCTTTTGCCAAAATGGCCATTTTAACTATATTAATCCTGCCAATCCATGAGCGTGGAAGTTTTTTTCCATTTTCTGAGGTCTTCTGCAATTTCCTTCTTCAGAGACTTGAAGTTCTTGTCATACAGATCTTTCACTTGTTTGGTTAGAGTCACATCAAGATACTTTATATTGTTTGTGGCTATTGTGAAGGGTGTCTTTTCCCTAATTTCTTTCTCAGCCTGTTTATCCTTTGAGTATAGGAAGGCTACTGATTTGCTTGAGTTGATTTTATAACCAGCCACTTTGCTGAAGTTGTTTATCAGCTGTAGGAGTTCTCTGGTGGAGTTTTTTGGGTCACTTAAGTATACTCTCATATCATCTGGGAATAGTGATAGTTTGACTTCTTCCTTTCCAATTTGTATCCCTTTGACCTCCTTATGTTGTCTAATTGCTCTAGCTAGTACCTCAAGTACTATATTGAAAAGACATGGAGAGGAGGAGCAGACTTGTCTAGTCCCTGATTTTAGTGGGATTGCTTCAAGTTTTTCTCCATTTAGTCTGCTGTTGGCTACTGGTTTGTTGTATATTGCTTTTAGTTAAAGGAATTATTAGCCTTAATTCACCTTGAAAAACATCAAAGACTACTTATCAAAGTCACTTGTCAAAAGTAAAAGTGAATTTCCTTTGCAGGGAAGAGTATCTGACAAAAACAACTTGATGGAGAACTTATACTGGCTCATAGTGTGTGGGCATAGTCCATCATGTTGTGGATGTCCTGACTTCACAAAGTTGCTTAGGCCAGGGTCAAGAAGCAGATGAGTTTTGATGCTCAGATCTCTTTCTCAGGCTAAAATCTGCGATGCTAGCCTATGGAATTGTACCATTTACACTCAGAATGGGCCTTCCCTCATCAGTTATTTAATTGCATGGGCAAGCTCTCAAGCTTGTCTGCCAGATGATTCTAGCTCCTGTCAAGCAGACAGCAATGCTCATCAACATTCTCATTCCCATGTTGAGGGGATTCTTTGTTGAATAGCTCTGGTTATCAGTAAGAACAGCTTTCCTCTTAAGCAAAGGTCTTAAGGTTCAGAAATCAAAGGATTGAATAAATGTTAAGGCACTTTTACAACACAGGCAATTGTTTGGAGCCTGAGAGACTCATGACACCAATGATCCTCTCATATTCACAGGGGGTTTTAGAGTGTTAGAGGGGCAATTGGGGCCCACTAAGGAAAAACTCCTGGTTCAGAGTAGGAGCTCTGGCTTGGGTGGAGACCACTCTGGTTGGGTGGGTCAACCTCTTAATCAAAAGACCACTTGTAGGATGGCAGGCTCATTTTGAGCCACACTGAAAATACTGGCAGAATAAGTGGTCCTTTTAACAAAAATCTCATTCCTTTTTAGAGTCCCTGCCCCTACTACAGTAGTTTACCTAGGGCCTCATGAATCTGTTCACTACTATAGATTCTTCATAAAAATATAATTAAAAATATATTTCTTTCTTCTTCTAGTCTCTCTTCTAAGCATTCTTTTCCATAACAAGTCAGGTTTCTCTTACATTTTCTGCTTCCTTACTCTTTCTCTGAAGCTCCCTGTCCCTCGCATGCCCCCAATGTGGCTATGTGTCAGTCATGCATCTGACCTCCATGCCAGCTCAAACAGCATAACATTTTGCCTTCTTCTTTTCTTTCTACAGACAGCTGCTAAGATTTACAGTTTACTTGTCCTGGGGATTTGTCTTTTTAAATTCCAATAAAATAGCCCTTGGCATTCTTCTCATTTCTATTCTTTTTTAAAAAAATATTTTTATGTTCTATATTCTTTGTTTACATTCCAAATGATTTCCCCTTTCCCGGATCCCCCCTCCCGATATGTCCCATAAACCTTCTTCTCTCCATCCATTCTCCAATCACCTCCCTCCTTTATTTTTCTGTCCTTATATTCCCCTCCAATGCTAGATCAATCCTTTCCAGGATCAGGACCTTCTCCATACTTCTTCATGGGAGTCATTTGTTATGTGATTTATGCCTTGGGTATTGAGGGCTTCTGGGCTAATTAATATCCACTTATCAGAGATTGCATTCCATGTGTATTCTTTTGTGACTGGGTTACCTCACTTAGGATATTTTCCAGATCAAACCATTTGCCTAAAAATTTTGTGAATTCATTCTTTCTAATTGCTGAGTAGTATTCCATTGTGTAAATATACCACATTTTCTGTATCCATTCCTCCTTTGAGGGGCGTCTGGGTTCTTTCCAGCTTCTGGCTATTATAAATAAGGCTGCTATGAACATAATGGAGCATGTGTCTTTATTGCATGCCAGGGAATCCTTTGGGTATATGCCCAGGAGAGGTATAGCAGGGTCCTCTGGAAGTCTCATGTCCAGTTTTCTGAGGAACAGCCAGACTATTTTCCAGAGTGGTTATACCATCTTACAATCCCACCAGGGTTGGGGTAGGGGCTAGTAGATAGTGCCTGTGGAGTTAAACCTGAGGCTGTCTTCTAGCCTGCAAACACACAATCACATTTATTCATTTTCTCTCTCTCTTTCTCTCACTCTCTCTCTCTCTTTCTCTCTCTCTCTCTCTCACACACACACATATATACACACACAATGTAATATCAAGCAAACATAAGGATTATATAGGATGATGATGTGGGAGTTCACTAGGCACATCAACAAGCAAGCAATTACAGAGCAGCATATATCACAGGATGAGGCTTTTGAGATAAGAGATGACTGAACCACTTTGGAAATCAGTGTGGCAGTTCCTCAGAAAACTGGACATGACCCTGCTATACCTCTCCTGGGCATATACCCTCAAAGGAGGGATTGATAACCCTATTAAAAATGGGGTACATATATAAACAAAGAATTTTCACCTGAAGAAATTCGGATGGCTGAGAGGCACCTTAAGAAGTGTTCAACATCATTAGTCATTAGGGAAATGCAAATCAAAACAACCCTGAGATTTCACCATACACCAGTCAGAATGGCTAAGGTCATTTCTACTCTAAAATTCATGTATGACTGAGACTAAGAACTGCAAAAGAAGAGTCTGATTCCCCCTGCATTTTCTGTCAATCATGAAGAGACCCCAAAACCCTAATAGAAAGAGAAATATTACATAAAGGTGCTTACTACCACACTGTGTTATGCCTCTGGCTATTCTGTTTCTAACACAGCTCTAACACTTCTAGACAAACCTTTATCCACAGTGAGGAGGCAAATTTTTCCTAAAAGGAAGTAAGAGAAACTATAAGTATTTGAGTTTTAGGAACTTACCTTTTTATAGTAGAATTTTGTGGCATTCTCATGTACTTGCATTGTCCTTGATCGACTTGCTTTCTTCACATTGATTCTTTATTGGTGTCCTTAGCCTTGCAGCCTTGAAATAAATATTGCATATGAATGCATTCTGGGTCACAGACCCCGTCATTCTGTTCAAGTAACTGAATTGTCAGCACATGCTTTGATATGTCTATGACATCAATGGTTGCACAGACGCCCCTTGGCTTGCTCAGAGTGCTCACTGAAGTATAGCCCTTTATAATTGACCATTAGTCAAAGAAGGAACTTCAATTTGCACCTATTAACATGTCACATTATCTAGTACTTGGATATCTTTGATTCTGCAATTAAACCAGTGGCTACAGTTCCTTGCTTACTGCCATTTTGTCTTTGCCAAATATTTTCTCTTTCACAATATTAATATGAGCAGCTAATAAGATATAGCCCAAATATACAGAAGCCTATTAACCCATTCAACAGTCCTCACCTAGTCTGTTGTTGAAATTACTTATGATTCAGGTTAAAGATACTAGTTTATTTTTCCTCATCTTTCCCACAGACTAAAAGAAAATGCTCTGACTACTGTCTAGATAAAACTCAAATGCTTTGTGTTTACAGATATGTCCTATCAATGTCATTATGCTTAAAAACTAGATAGTGCACATCTATAAGAACCACTGAATTAAGATCCAGTTAAACTTAGATTGACTTACAGCTAGTTTCATAAGATTAAATACATGTACCATCAGGAATAGGGTAGTTTTCTCTAAAAAAAATGATCTGTATATATTGATCACATATTAAGTGATTGTTCTCCCAATATCCTAGTTCTCTGAAATATATATATATATATGTGTGTGTGTGTGTGTGTGTGTGTGTGTGTGTGTGTGTGTGAGTGTTTTGTTTTAGTGATTGTTTTTTTATTTCCGTTCTTCCTATTTGAGAGTAAAGTCATAAATTGGGATGATTTGTAATGATGGTACATTTTGAATGTAGAAGTATAAATCTACATTTTTCCAGCATATTACTTTACTATGCCAAAATATAGGTGATTCAGGAGTCAGAGAGAAATGGGTTAATGTCTCTTCTAGCAGTTTCTGGGGGTGTTTCTCTGGGTAAATTACTTGCCTTAGTCCTATCTTATACAAAAGAAGTCCCTGTTTCAAATTTACCTACCCTGTAGATCTGTTGCTTTTACAATTAAATCCTAACATGTCCTCAGGTATTACATTTTTTTTTATTCTTTTGATACTTAGCCTTTCTATGTTCTGGATGAGAAATATCTTCAACAATCTTGAACATTTAAACAATATCATCTCTATTTGATGACACTGTTTTGGGTTGTATAGAGCATGTGGGTTTTTTTTTTTTGGAGGAATATGTAATGAGGGATTGATTTTGAGAGGTTATGGCTTTAATTCATTCCAACTTGATCTCTCTACTTATATTTATAATTCAAAACCTGAGCTCCTAGGTACCTGCTCCTATGGACATGCCTGCTGCTTGCTTCCATGCCTGCAACCTGTCCTGCAACTCTTCCATCAGAATACCCAAGCTCTATCTGCTGTTTAACTGTGGGTCTCTACATCCATCTGAGTCAGCTCCTGGGTAGAGTTTCTCAGAGGACAGTCATGTTAGACTCCTGTCTGAAACAGGAGTATCATTAATAGTGTCAGGGATTGGTGCTTGTCCATGAGATGGGTCTCAAGTTTGGCTGGTTATTGGTTGGCCATTCTGTCAGTCATTGCTCCATCCCCTACACCTTCATTTCTTGTAGACAACATAAATTTGGGGTCAAAATTTTTGTGGGTAGATTGGTGTCCCTATCAATCTACTGTGATTCCTTTTGGGCTTTAGGAGGTGGCCTTTTCAGGGTCCACATCCTCACTGCTGTAATTTCAGCTATAGTCAACTCCATTGATTCTTGAGTGCCTTGCAAACTCCAAGTCTCTCTCATGTCCTGGAGATGCCCCACTACCACCTTCCTACACCTGTCAGTTGCATATGATCCTCAACTGAAGAATGGATAAAGAATATGTGGTACATCTACAAAATGGAATACTACTGAACTATCAAAACACAAAGATATCATGAAATTTGCCTGCAAATGGATGGAACTTGAGAATCTCATCCTGAGCATGGTAGCTCTGAACCAAGAAGACATGCATGGTATGTAAATCTTATAAGTGGATATTAGCTATAAAATACTGAATACCCATGCTACACTCCACAGAGCCAATGAAGTTAAACAAGAATGAAGGTCCAACCAAGGATGCTTAAATCTCACTTAGAAGGGGGAATAAAATACTCATGGAAGGCAGATGGAGGGAAGGCACTAGGGGGATGGTGTAAAGGGGAATGGGGCTTCAGAATCAAGTGTGGGGAGGTACAGGAGGAATGGCCATGAGAATGAATGAAAATCTGTGAATAAATTTCAAATGGCCAAAGTGCTAAAGTTGGCAATTGTGCAATGTGTGGCAGTGTAGAAAGACAGTGAACACTTTAAAAGATAGAAATTAATAGAAGATGAGGAATTTATTGCTAATTCCACAACTGGAAAGACTAATGTAAATCTATGCAATGTCAGTTAATTCCTGTAACTAGAGGTAAACCAGGCCTTTGAGTTCCTCTTGTTCATTAATTTTCTATGTGAATGTTCTCTACCTTTATCATATAGAGTACACCATCATATTTTCCCGTATTTATATATCTAAAAGGCTCTCTCCATAATTCTAGCTGGAATGCTGTCTAATGTGCTCAATGTCTTCAGATCAGCTGTGAGCTGAAGAAATCTCTTTACTTTTAGTACAGTTATTCTTCAACTTACATGTAACCCAAACTCTCTAAACACTAAGATTTTCTTATATTTCAGTTATAATACAATGTGCTCATTTGACAATATTTTCAAGGTTAAATAAGAATAGAATGAGTAAGTATAGGTTTAAAATGTTTATAAACATAAGGCATGAAAAGAGAAGAGAAAATGGGGTATAGAAAGGGTCTAAAAAGATGATCATTGAGAATCAGAAGAAGATAATGTGTCTGGGAAGAGAGAGAACTACTGGATGGTTTCTCATGTATGTAGAATTTAGATTTAATTATGGAGATCACTTGAAAGGACAAAGAGACTAGTAAAAATGAGAAAGAACAGTGGAATGGAAAAGGAGGGTTAGGAGAAAAAGCCAAGTACTGTAGAAGCCAAGTACTGGCATATCTACATAAAGATGACATAGAACACATTAGGCTATTTTTTAACTGACACTACAGTCAATGCAAATGAAAATATGAGTAAATACAAAGCCATAACTATAGGTATAGTTAAAAGCTTTAAGATTCTTAGAAACAGTACCATTTCCAACTGGGAAATGTTGGAATTCAAAAATTAGCAGAAGAGTTCATGCTTTCAAACAGCTTGTGAATGATCTAAGACAGCATAGCTTGACCACAAAGCTACCATGTGCAGGCTGGTAGATTTTGGATTCATAAGGTGTCATTTAAGGCCCAGTTCACTGTGAGTTGCACTGGAAGAGAACAGTTTCAGGAAAGAAGTGCTGTAATCTATGTTTTAAGATACAGAAAAAAGCAAATGCATGAGGAATGGGAAAAGGAAACAAAACTAAGCTTTGGGAGTGACATTGTGTGTTGTGTGTGTGTGTGTGTGTGTGTGTGTGTGTGTGTGTGTGTGTGTGTGTGTCGGTATGAGGTCTGGCATAGCAGTGAGAGTTATTCTTAGTCAAAGAACTACTTCTGACAATTCCCTTTAATCTCACTGGCATTGCACTGAGCCCCTAGAAAGAGCCATTAAGATCTCAGTTTGAATGTAACCTCCGCCTTTCCAAATAATGCCCTGACAAATTTAAGTTTTCTGTATTTTCATTCCATGCTGGAGAGTGAGTGAATGATTTTCTTTTTGGAACAGTAGTTTCACTTTGACATCCCAAGCAGTTAACATGCACAATCCGAACATTACTTTCAAAACTTTTGATTAAAAGGCAGTTCAGGACTTCCTTAACATTCCTTCTTACAGATTGCTTATTCTTTGCAATTTTATGATAAAATATTTCATGTCCATGGCAATTTAAGTTGGTTTGTCCACCTGGTGAGGAGTAGGACTAAACAGGTTCCTGTTAGTTCTTTATACTTAAGCTATTTTAACCTATTTTAAGAAATTGAATTTTTCTCAGAAGCATTGATTGTTTATTTTAATTGCCTGTGGTGGATTTGATGTTAACCATCCTGGGAAGGAGTGATTGCTCAGATCACTGAAAATTATAAATCAAAACATGGAATGCCTAGCTTCAGAGTTGAAGAGAGTTAATAACTAAGGGTTTTATTGTGTTAGATTGGTTAATAACTGAGAAATCTCAAAATACTCGCTTATTTAAAAATCTGTTTTGGAGAGGGATACATAGCTTTGGATCAAATGAACATCATACTAGTTTAAATTTGGACATATTTATCCATTTAATTGTATTCATTAACAGTAGAATCTTTCTATAGTTCATATTCTAGCAAGCAAAATAACAACAACATTCTCAACCTATTACACACATATACACTATATATAAATGTTATCTAGGAACACACACACATAAAAACACACACTGTGTGGATTTTTTATCCAAAACTCAGTACGTTTTGTTTTATATCCATCTTATATTTGTTTGCTTGAACTTGTACTTTACTACACCTGTCTTGGCCAACTATATAATTGATAGAAGAAAAAAAATTCCCTATGCCTTAGGTCAAAATTAAGGAGAGCTGAAGAAATGTCTCATTAGATAAAGACCAGAATTTAGATACAAGCTCCCACATGGAACTTGAAAATTATCTTGCCTATGGCCATAATTATAGTGTCTAACATGGCAAAGATTGATACCTACATGAGATTTAATGCCTCCAACCTAGAGCAAATATGAGTTAGGAAGAGACTCTACCTGAAAAGCAACAAGGAAGAGAATGAAAGAGGATAACTAATGAACTCTTTTGCCCACTACACAAGTTGTAGATGTAAGTGCACATGCACACAGGAGCACATAAAATGCACAATACACTTAACACACCCATGCATTCCACACATGCAGAAAATATGTTGTAGTTTGCTGTGATAATGTTGAGATATGTATTAGATAAAACTTGAGGAGAAACTGGAATCATTGGTAGGTAGTACAGATTGGGTAGCAGCTATGATGTTATAGCTTTGAAAGATTGGAAACAAAAAGGTACAAAGAGGAGAACTCTGTATCAGACAGTTCCCAGTTTAGCACAACTGATGAAACAAAGAAGCAAGTATCTTTTTCTTTCAGAGTCACATGCTAATATTTCCATGGTATTTGCAAACGTTATGGCTAGAATCTGAACTGTTACCAAAAAAAGCCATATGATAAAGGCTCAGACACATGTCTATACCATTACAGGGAAGTTGTGGTTGGTCCAAGAGTGAGGGATTAATGGAATGCAGATCTCTGTTTACTCCAAGTTTCATAGAGCTTGTAGCTCTCTACATCACATGCTCCTGTCATAATAGGCATCATCACAGATGCAACCATCATAAATGAGTGGCCATGGGTTCAAGGCAAGTATCCATGGTAACAGTTTGGTTTCCTCAGGCATTTTATCATATTGACAGAAAGCTGACTAATACAGGGAAATTTTTACTGAGAAATGGGACTGTTGATACTATCCTGGATCACCTTGGAATTTATTTATGGAATATGTTAGTGACAGTTTAGATATGACTATAAAAAGATTATAGAATACCATGCAGTGTTTATCACAATTGCTCTGTAAGACATCTTGAGGTCAGGGATGGTGATTCTCCCAGAAGTTCTTTTATTGTTGAGACTAGTTTTCACTGTCCTGGGTTTCTGGTTATTGCAAATGACTTTACAAACTGCTCTTTCTAATTTTATGAGGATTTGTGTAGAAATTTTGATAAAATTGAATCTGTAGATTGCTTTTGGCAAGATGGACATTTTTACTATATTAATCCTGCCAATCTGGAGGATCAATGGAACAGGATTGAAGATCCAGAAATGAACCCACACACTTATGGCCACTTGATCCTCGACAAAGAGGCTGAAAACATCCAAGGGAAAAAAGATAGCCTTTTCAACAAATGGTGCTGGTTCAACTGGAGGTCAGCATGCAGAAGAATGCGAATTGATCCATCCTTGTCTCCTTGTACTAAGCTCAAATCCAAATGGATCAAGGACCTCCACATAAAGCCAGACACTCTGAAGCTAATAGAAAAGAAACTGGGGAAGACCCTTGAGGACATCGGCACAGGGAGAAAGTTTCTGAACAGAACACCAATAGCATATGCTCTAAGATCAAGAATTGACAAATGGGACCTCATAAAATTACAAAGTTTCTGTAAGGCAAAGGACACCATCAAGAGGACAAATCGGCAACCAACAAATTGGGAAAAGATATTCACCAATCCTACATCAGATAGAGGGCTAATATCCAATATATATAAAGAACTCAAGAAGTTAGACTCCAGAAAACCAAACAACTCTATTAAAAAATGGGGTACAGAGTTAAACAAACAATTCTCACCTGAAGAACTTCGGATGGCGGAGAAGCATCTTAAAAAATGCTCAACTTCATTAGTCATTAGGGAAATGCAAATCAAAACAACTCTGAGATTTCACCTTACACCAGTCAGAATGGCTAAGATTAAAAACTCAGGAGACAGCAGGTGTTGGTGAGGATGTGGAGAAAGAGGAACACTCCTCCACTGCTGGTGGGGTTGTAAATTGGTACAACCACTCTGGAAATCAGTCTGGCGGTTCCTCCGAAAACTGGGCACCTCACTTTCAGAAGATCCTGCTATACCACTCCTGGGCATATACCCAGAGGATTCCCCAGCATGTAATAAGGATACATGCTCTACTATGTTCATAGCAGCCCTATTTATAATTGCCAGATGCTGGAAAGAACCCAGGTATCCCTCAACAGAAGAGTGGATGCAAAATTTGGTATATCTACACAATGGAGTACTATTCAGCCATTAGAAACAATGAATTCATGAAATTCTTAGGCAAATGGATGAAGCTAGAGAACATCATACTAAGTGAGGTAACCCAGACTCATAAGGTGACTCATGGTATGCACTCACTAATAAGTGGATATTAACCTAGAAACCTGGAATACCCAAAACATAATCTACAGATCAAATGAGGTACAAGAAGAAAGGAAGAGTGGCCCCTTGTTCTGGAAAGACTCAGTGAAGCAATATTCAGCAAAACCAGAACGGGGACATGGGAAGGGGTGGGTGGGAGGACAGGGGGAGAGAAGGGGGCTTACGGGACTTTCGGGGAGTGGGGGGGGCTAGGAAAGGGGAAATCATTTGAAATGTAAATAAAAATATATTGAATAAAAAAAATCCTGCCAATCCATGATTATAGGAGATTAATGGAATAGAATTGAAGACCCAGAAATGAACACAAATACATACGGATACTTAATCTTTGACAAAGGAGCTAAAACCATCCAGGAGAAAAAAAGACAGCATTTTCAACAAATGGTGCTGGTTCAATTGTTGGTTAGCAAGTAGAAGAATGCAAATCGATCTTATCTCCTTGTACAAAGCTCAAGTCCAAGTGGATGAAGGACCTCAATGTAAAATGAGATACACTGAAACTCATAGGAGAGAAGGTGGGCAAGAACCTAGAACACATGGGTACAGGGGAAATTTTCCTGAACAGAACACCAATGGCTTATGCTTTAAGATCATGAATCTACAAATGGGACTTCATAACATTGCAAAGTTTCTGTAAGGCAAAGGACACTTTCTTTCTTTTTTTTTTTTAATTCGATATAATTTATTTACATTTCAAATGATTTCCCCTTTTCTAGCCCCCCCACTCCCCGAAAGTCTCGTAAGCCCCCTTCTCTTCCCCTGTCCTCCCTCCCACCCCTTCCCACTTCCCCGTTCTGGTTTTGCTGAATAGTGTTTCACTGAGTCTTTCCAGAAGTGGTTATTAACCTAGAAAACTGGAATACCCAAAACATAATCCACACATCAAATGAGATACAAGAAGAAAGGAGGAGTGGACACTTTCAATAGGACAAAATGACAACCAACAGATTGGGAACTGTTCTCTACCAATCCTACATCCCATAAAGGGTTAATATCCAATATATTTGAAGAACTCAAGAAGTTAAACTTCAGAGAACCAATTAATCCTATTAAAAAATGGGGAACAGAACAAAATAAACAATTCTCAACTGAGGAATATCGAGCAGCCAAGAAGCACCTAAAGAAATTTTCAACATCCTTTGTTATCAGGGAAATGCAAATCAAAACAACCCTGTAGTTCAACCTCACACCAGTCAGAATGGTCAAGATAAAAAACTCAGGTGACAGCAGATGTTGGCAAGGATGTGGAGAAAGAGTAATACTGCTCTATTATTGGTGGGATTGTAAGTTGGTACAACCACTCAAAATCAATCTGGCATTTACTCAGAAAATTAGACATAGTTCTACCTGAGGACTAAGCTATACCACTCCTGGCATATAACCAGAAGATGCTCCAACATATTACAAGGGCACATGCTCCACTACGTTCATAGCAGCTTTATTTATAATAGCCAGAAGCTGGAAAGAACCCAGATGTCCCTCAACCGAGGAATGGATAAGGAAAATGTAGTATATTTACACAGTGTAGTACTACTCAGGTATTAAAATCAAAAACTTCATGAAATTCTTAGGCAAATGGATGGAACTAGAAAATATCATCCTAAGTGAAATAACCCAATCACAAAAGAACACACACGGTATGAATCACTGATAAATGGATATTAGCCCAAAAGCTCAGAAAACCCAAGCAAGATAAAATTTGCAGACCCTATGAGGCTCAATTAGAAGGAAGACCAAAATGAGGATACTTCAGTCCTTCTTAGAAGGAGAAACAAAATATTCACAGGAGTTAGAAGGTGGGAGCGACTTGGGAGAAAGAGAAGAGGCAGAGATGGAAAAAGATGGGCAGGATCAGTAATGGGAGGAGACAGGAATGATGTATGGACAGTCTGGAGTTTGAACAGGTTTGAAGCAATGCAGGATGGGGAACTGGGGTTAGCCACCAGCAAGTCCCAGATGCTAGGAAAATAAGAGGCTCCCAAGAAGCAACAGGAATAAAATTAGCTGAAATACCCAACAAAGGGAATAAAGAACTTGTAGAGATCATAGCCAGTAGATAGGCATGGTCTGCAGTTGAGTAATGAGGACTCCCAATCATTTCTGAAATTTTTACACAGAATGGCTTATTCTAAAGGTAAGACAGAGGAAACTGTGGAGAAAAGACTGAAGGAAAGGCCCTCCAGAGACTGCCCCACCTGGGGAGACATTCCATATATAGACACCAAACCCAGACAATATTGTGGATGCCAAGAAGTGTTTGCTGATAGAAGCCTCTCATAGCTGTCTCCTGAGTGGCTCTGCCAGAGCCTGACAAATACCGAGGCAGATGCTCACAGCCAACCATTGGACTGAGCACATAGACCCCAATGGAAGAGAGACAGAACTGAAGTAGTAGCTGAAGGGATTTGCAACCCCATAGGAAGAATAACAATATCAACCAACCAGACCCCCAGAGCTCCCAGGGACTAAGCCACCAATCAAAGAGTACACATGGAGGGACCCATGGCTCCAACTGCATATGTAGCAGAAGATGACATTTTCTGGCATCAATAGGAGGAGAGGCCCTTGGTCCTGTGAAGGCTCAATGCTTCAGTTTGAATGCTCAATTTCTCAATTCAGGGGGATCCCATGGTGGTGAGGTACAGGTTGGTGAGCAGGAGGGGAATCGCTGTCAGAGAAAAAAGGAGGGTAGGGACGGGATATAGGGGAGGTTCCAGAGGGGAAACCAGAAAAAGGGATAACATTTGAAATATAAATGCATAAAATATTCAATAAAAAACCTAAAAGAAGTGACTACTGATAGCTAGGAAGTTAGCAGGTACTCTGTTGAGGTTTTATTAGATATTTTCTTTATTTACATTTCAAATGTTATCCCCTTTCTTTGTTTCCCCTCTGAAAAAACTGTAAACACAAATGTGGGCACGCATTTAAGCCTAGCTTTTAAGCTAGGCTTAAAAGGTTTTTGGCATGAAATTCTGCTAGAAATTGGTGTCCAGGCTACATGTGTTATATTCTCAAAAAGACTTTGTTTTCATATCAGATAGCCTGACACTTAGTGGGAAGCTCTGCTTAAAGGCAATGAACTAATTAGTAGGACAGGGGTATTATATTTTCCACTACAGCATGGGCATTATTAATTGCATTTATCCAGTTGCCCTTACAGTTTTTACCAAGATACAGATCTTATTTAATATTCAAATTAAATTTAAATGTTAAATAAAATATGTTAACATTCCTTTAAAAGGGATAAACTGGAGAATGAAGAAATAACTCTTGTATTGTTTCTCTTACCATTTGGCATATCTTTTTCTATATGCTTCCCCCACCCCAGATATAAGACAATTTGAGATTTAATATTAAGGTTCTGTTCTTAACCATTTGCTTTTGACATTTACATTCATTTTGGAAAAAATATATTTTCTATGTATCATGTTAAGTTCTTGTACTGTCCAGAGCTGTGAACACCAGGAAAGCCAATTAGTGCCTCTCACAATGGCCCATGAAAAGTGGCTTACAGAAAGACCTGCCATACACATCTCTGCAGGACTCTCCTAAATTTCCCTTAGCAATCTGCACCTCTTACTTGAAAGAAGTGACTAAAGTCGACATTTTTATTTCAGAGTGCAGCTTCCCTAATTGTGCCATCAGAAGAAATCTTGGAAGCATGAGACAAATGGGAGAGTAATGTGAAGGGAAGCTGATTAATTCCGGAACATTCAATGAGTTCATTTCACAACTGGCTTTCTACTTAATACGAAAGTGCAAAGGAACAGACTGATCTCTATGAGCAGATACCATCTCTTTCAAAACTCAACGAGCCCTAGGTGCCACAGGAGCCTGTGCCAATCTCATTACTTAGAATTTAGTTTAGAGTGTAAATTACTCTGGGCAAGGGTAGATGTTCTTTGCCCTTCTATCAGGAAAGATTATTAAATGTGGATGCATTTAAGAGATTTTAGGGGTGGGAGTGAACAGTTATCACAGAAGAGAGGAAGAAAGCAATTTTAGTCGGGGAAACATCCTTCCACTAATAGTTAAATGGATCACAAATGTTTTCTGTCATATCAATTATATTCTTCCCCCACCTCTGAGAATCCTTAACTGATTTTCTTGTTTAAGTAAAAAGACTAGAGGATTAGCAACCCTCTACATGATTCCCTGTTTACAACTAAAGTTATGGTTTAACAAAGAGTAAATCTTGATTTGCTTGTCTACTGAGATGGGTAAAAGGACACAGGCAAACAACCCAAAGAGTTTTAGGATTTATTCTGGGAACTATTGCCAAGAAAGGCTTGCCTTCTCCCCTCCCTATTTCTGTTCATTTTAGTGAATTAAGATTTTTGAAATCTGCCTCTTATTTCTAATGAGATTTTTAAAAATAAAGAAATGTGAACTATTTTGTTACTGATACTCCTTTTAAAAAATCTTGTTCTATTGATTTTGTAGATTTCTGTGATTATGATTTGACAATTAAGGGAATATTTAAATGAACTGGAGAGATTGTTCAGCAGTTAAGAGCACATGTGACCCTTGCAGAGGATCCAATATATGTTCCTATGACCCATGCAGGGGGGCTCACAACTACCTATAACTCCAGTTCTGAGATCTCTCTCTCTCTCTCTCTCTCTCTCTCTCTCTCTCTCTCTCTCTCTCTCTCTCTCTCTCACACACACACACACACACACACACACACACACACACACTCACTCACACACACACATACACACATGTTCATATATAGGTTAAAATAAAATGCTAAAACTAATACTCAGAGTTGGGGTAGTATTGTCTTAGTTTGGTTTTTATTACCATGAAGAACCATCAAGACCACAGCAACTCCTATAAAAGAAACTACTTAATTGGGCCTGGCTAATAGTTTCAGATATTTAGTCCATTATTATCATGACGGAAAGCATGGCAGCATCCAGGTAGACGTGTTTGTACTGGAGAAGAATATGAGAATCCTACATCTTGATCAGAAGGCAGTAGAAGGAGACTGTGTACCACATGAGGCATAGCTTGAGCCTATAAGGCCTCAAAGCCCCTGTCCCCACAAGAACATACTTCCTATAAGTCTACACCTAGGTCACTAAGGCTACACTTCCTAATGGTGACACATATTATGACCAAGCATTCAAATATATGAGTCTATGGGGGATATTTCTATCAAATCACCACATTCCACTCCCCTGCTCTCATTGGATTGTGGCTATATCATAATTCAGAAAGGCATTCAGTCCCTCTTCAAAAATCTGCATTGTCTATATCAGTTTAAAAATTTAAAGTCTCTTCTGAGATTCATGCAATCTCTTAGCTGTAATAGTCTGTAAAATCAAGATTAAAAAGTGGACTACATACTTCCAACACATAAAAGCAATGGCTATACATTAGTGTTCCAAAGGGGGGGGGGCATAATGAACAAATACAGGACCAAAGCAAGTCTATAACCTAGCTGGGAAAATTGCAAATTCTGCATCAACTTGTCTGATGTGAAAATGTCCTTCAGATCTTTGTTGAATGTAACACACTTCTTTCTCTTCAACTTGTTTCACTCCCTGTCAGCAGCTTTCTCTGGCAGGTATCTTACAGCTACAACATTTTGGCGTCTCCAAAGGCAATAAATCAAGACTTCACCTTCACAACTTCACATGGTGCATCTTTGGACTTCCATGCAAGAGACCCCTGCCACACAGTGTCTTCAGTGTCTTTTCTCAGTCTTGGGAGGAGATTCCATAACCCCTTTCTTCTATCTTGACTCTAGAGTTAAACTACATGGCCCAAACTACCAAGTTCTGCTGCCTATTGGGCTAGAATTCAGCCCCCTTACTTAATTAAATTCCCATGTGCTTTCTGTTTCCTATTCTTTTACTGTTTAAGCTTGGTTGCCCTGGAACATGATTTGTGGATCTGAGTGACCTTCATGCCAGCGATATGCTTGCATTTGTCTCCTGAGTGCTATGATTAAACGCATGTACCACCTTGCCCCTACCTAATTGTTTTTAATAAAATAGAAGCTTACCAGAGGTCACAAATCCCTTTATTCCATTTAAAATTTTAATCTGTTCATCTCCTTGAACATAGGATTTAGGAGTTCCATTCCACGTTGTTGTGCCTCTTTTCTCTTTGAACCATACATTTTGTACTTTTGCTTGTTTGGCTTGCTGCTTTTCATCAAAAAACTCCTGTTAATAGTGAACACCAGTAACTATATGACAGAGTCTTTACTAGGCTGGTTTGAAATTTCCTTTGCCAATTCTGTTGTGTTCATAAAAACATAAAGAGAGAGGAGGCATGTTTTGTGGATGTTTATTCATGTATGGTGGAAGGGGGTACCTCCACTGGCCCATGCTGAGGCATCTGTTTTCCCTGAGGGACCAGCCACACAAAGATATAATATGGAAAAGAGTTTATTCAGGTCATGGGAAGGGGAATCACGAGGGTAGTAGAGGCAGAGAGAGAGAGAGAGAAAGAGAGAGAGAAGAGAAGAGAAGAGAAGAGAAGAGAAGAGAAGAGAAGAGAAGAGAAGAGAAGAGAAGAGAAGAGAAGAGAAGAGAAGAGAAGAGAAGAGAAGAGAAGAGAAGAGAAGAGAAGTAGAGGCCAGCCATGAGAGCATGGAGAGTGAGGGGTATTGGGAATGGGAAGCGAAGGGGGTAAAGGACCACTGCAAGCAAAAGCAAGAGAGAAGTGGAGGGGAATAGTTCCTTTTATAGTGAGTCAGGCATACATGGCTGCTGCCCTGTAACTGTGGGGCAGAGTTTAGACAGAATGCTAACTTTCCCCCATTTTGGTTTAATTAAAAAAGAAAAAAATAGAAAAAAAGTGATGGTGGAGCAGCAATAGGTTCATTGTGATCTTTAACCACTTTCTGATGACTTTGGGGCAACATGTCTCTAGGCAACCATGAAGAATGGATATGGGGATGTTTGTCCAGTCTTAGGAGAATTTGCTGTTTCCTTCTTGTCCAGGGATAGATTAGAAGGAACAGTTCTAGAAGAAGCATCTGTGTCTGTGAGAGAAGCCTGGAGTATGTGGAGGTTGCTTCTCTGGAGCTACTCTAGAAGTAGTAATCTCCTGGACTTGACAAGATGCTGAAACACACATACATATATTATAGGTAGAGAAAAAGATTAAGTGCATTTGGTAGAAAGACATCTTTTTCTTTAGATGTATTTGAAACCCAGAGGTTTCTCCTTGTTTTAGGGTCAAGAAAATTTTCTTGAAAAGGGACAAAAAACAGCTACATTCATCACCAAAATATTACAAAACAATCTGTAGACAATATACTGTAATTCTTCTCCTCTGAAAACTCTTGAACCAGACCCCCACCATTCAAATAACACCTAGCACCTACACTCACTAAGCATTGCTTAAAAAAAATTCCACTGCTTTACCAACCCAAAGCCCCAAACCCAAATTCCTCCCAACAGACCATGGTCAGGCCTATCATAGCAATACCTCAGTCCCTGGAAATAACTTCTGTGTTAGTTAAGATTTCCATTGCTCTGAAAAGACATCACTATCATGGCAATTCTTGTCAAGGAAAACATTTAGTTGGAGCTGGCTTACATTTTCAGAGATTTATCCACTATCATGGTAGAAAGCATGGCAGATTCCAGACAAACATGGTACTAGAGAAGAATCTAAGAGTTCTACATCTTGATCTCTGGTTTGCAGAAGGAGACTGTGTGCAGTACTGGAAATATTTTGAACATGTAAAACTTTAAGCTCTCTGTGTCCGCAGTGACATACTTTGTCCAACCTGGCTATATCTCATACACTCAGGAAGGTGAAACATGCATTTGACATGGCACTCAACAGGTAGAGGTAGAAGAATCAGAAGCTGAAAGTCATCCTTGGATACAAAGATAATTTGATGATCTTGGAATACATGGAACCTGCAACAAAAATATTGATATTTAAAATAAGCATTATAAACAGAAACTGAGAATAGAGATATGTAATTTTCCTATGTAGAACTGTATGCTTAATGGATCGCTTTTTGTTTTTTTATGTTTTGTGAAGCAGCTACTTACTATATTTATTGTATTTAATCTATTTTTTGAAATATGTATTTATTCATTTTTATGTATGTGTATGGATGTTTGCCTGCATTAAATATATGCAGTGCCTTCGAAACCAGAAGAGGGCATTGTTTCTCCTAGAATGTGAGTCAATCAGTTATGAGCCACCTCATGTGGATTCTAGGAACTAAGCTTGTCTCTTCTGTAAAAGCAGTCAGCAGTAATAACTATTGGACCATTTCTTCAGTGCCTATGGATTTATTTATTTTATTATTTATATATAAGTATTTTTAAAGTTTTAGCTGAATATTTCATATATGTATATAGGGTGCTTTTCATAAAACCCACACCTACTCCCTCTTTTCCAACTCCTTTTAAGTCCCTCATCACTCACAGCAGTTACGACTACATGCACAAGATCCATCCAGTCAAAATTCTAGCACCAATGGAGGGGCTCCCAATAAACCAAAGCTAAGGAGCTATTGATAACTAATTACTGACTGCAGAGGGTAAGCCATTCATTTCAGCTCCTGGTAGATTCCCTCCCTATACACTAGTGAATGGCCCTATATCCATGCACATTCTACCACCAGGAAATGGACTCAGATTTAAATTTTTTTAAAAAAGTATTTTCTGTATGAAAGTCAGACAGGCTTTAAACGTGTATCAATCTTACTACTTCTCTAGTGCTGAGATTATAGATGTGTGCTAACAGTCCTAGCTTCCACTTGTTCCAATAAAGAAACTGGATCTGACTAATTACTAGGTAGAAAGCCACTGTGCCTTTCTCAATTCCTATGCCATAAATTATTCCTCTCTGCTTAAAGTTTCCACCTCTGACCCTCTTTCCCTTTAACAGGTTTCTCGCCTGCCCATACTTTCTGCCCACATGCAGTTTATATCTGGACACCATAAGGTTTAACCTCAGATGGGCTGATTGATTACTAAACGCTCTTCAGAGCTACTGATCCTTGACCAACGGTATGGAATGTTTAACTAAAATATATGGTGGTTTGTGACCATGATTCCATGGCCTGGAAGAGGCAACCTGTCAGCATTGTTTAGGAATAATAATTGGATTTATGACATAGGCCTGAACTATTTGAATGGTAAAGTCTGGTCAGACAGCTCATTCTCAGAGAACTTCATTAGGAGCTGACTTTGGGTTTCCTGGTCAGAAGTGCTTTGCAAGTACAACAGTGATAATATGAAACTTAAAGAAAGAATATTTCTTGTGCAATCCAACTAGACAGAGAGGAAAACTATCCTTCCTAGCTCCCTTAATCTCCTTCCTTCATTGTTGCTGAATTATGTTATTTGCTAGTAATAAAATGAGTCCTGTGATTACTTTTAGCAATCAAATACAATGATTAATGTGCTGTTAGTTAGTGCAGTTTGCCATGGTCTGGCCTCTCCTTCACAGCAACTTCTACCTTACCTCCTATCACTGATAGATTCAAGCATTATTGGTTCAAATTTACGTGTAAGTCTGATTGGCCCAAATAATATTTTTTTTTATTTTAGGGCATAAATTATTTTTAAAACTAACCCGTGGTTTGGCTGTTCTTTAGTCAGATGCCATCTCTTGGATCATTACTTTCACCAAGTATCCAGCTGCCAAAGCACATCCCATAACCCTGAAAGCCAGGTAACTTTACATAGAAAATTTATGTTTGAGTTATTTTGAGCATGGCTTATGTCTTTCAAATGCCATAAATATGTGTATACACATGTGAATATTCTCACCCACACATAGGTATGCATGTACACAGGTGTGCATGAACACCTGTGTGTGTGTATGCATGCATGCAAACACACACACACACACACACACACACACACACACATACACACACACTCAAACATGCACATAAGTGTTAAACTTTTTAGCCTAGCCTAGAAATCTTGTATGTTTCTGACTTTTTGGCACCCAATCAGCCTGTTATATCAACAAATGCATACATTGAGACTGTATTCATCAAGTTCATTATAGTTTGGTAAAATATGTTCACCACAAAGAAGAAATTAGAGGGCACCCAGTATTAAGTTAGTATGTTGGTCTACCTTGTTTTCCAATCCTGTGCTTCCCTAATGCCAAATTCAGATCAGTTTACTGAAGTGCCAAACTCTTGAGTGGGTGTTCTCTTCAAGTATATATGTATTGATCTGGGTGTAGTGCTTAAATAAAATAATATCCACTCAAAATAGACACTTGGGAATGATATTTCTTTTTTCATATTTGTTGTTATAGTTGTTGCACATCTGATTAAAGTGAGTCAGACAAGGAGGGAGAGAATTTCACTGTCATGTTGAATTGAGGTGCAGCAAGGAGACTTGGCCTCAGGTGAGTTATTAAGCTTCTGCTCTTAACTCTCTTTCTTCAAAGGTAAGTTTAATGAACTCATATGTGTTTACATTTCTGGAGATTCCTGACTTGTAAGAAAGGAGACATTGTCTTCTGTATTACTGGTGAGTGATTAAAGACCACAGATCACTGGAAACTTGGCTTCCAGGGTTATATGTCTGTTATCCACAAGGTCTAGTTATGCTCATTACCCATCATTATCCATCATAACTGACTCAGTTCTCCAACATCGTATACTCAGATTTCACTGGGAAACATCCTTATTAATTAAAATTATATTTAAAGTAATTATTTTGTCTTAGAATTATCATATTTGTTCTAACTCTTCCACCACATCCAATAAATAATAATATTCCACCCCCTTTATCTGAATACAGTTTTGTCTAAAGATCTGACATGCATGCCCATTATGATCAGAACAGAATTCCTGATTTTTCTCTTTATCTCAGAGATAGGGCTGCTATTGGCAGCAACCAGATCTCATTATTATATCCTACCAACTTTATAAAGCCAAGTTCAAGTGGTTTTCTTGAGACGTCCCATATTTTAATGAATCACATGATGCCATGCCTTAGTTTACAATCCTGTGTTTTTCCAATGACAACCTTAGATCAGCAGTACTGGATCACCATCATCAGAAAATTCACTAAGAGTACACCTTATAACATCTATAATATTATAACATCTATAATATTCCAGACACATTAAGAAGTATTCTCCCAGATTTCCAAAGAATCATCTGTGATAAATCTCAAAGGGCTTGTTTTATGGGCAATAAATCAACCGTGGAGAGTAGATTGGCCAAAGTTGCACAAGGACAAAATAATGATGCTTTGTTGTGATTTCAGGGGCCTCTATGACACTGAATCCTGTGTGCTAATTAGTAGAACAAAATCTATTTTCATACCTACTTATTGGCTGATACTGCATTAACTTGTAATAAGAACACACTTAATAGTCTAAAGGGATTGTTTTATTTATATTTTAGTCTTTAAAAGTCCCTGCAATAGATGGGATTCATTACTGAACTGGATAGTTCTTGCTCAGTCACCCATGGTTCTGGGTTAGTGTACAGTCATTGTGTAGGGAAGCTTGCCAAAGCCATTTGCTGAAACCAGAGAGATCCCATCAGAAGGAAGCACCCAAATATTGACAGCACATTTTCACTTTTTCTTTGAATAAAATCTGATAAAAGATCACAAACCTTCCTGAGGATAGAAAACAACTCCAAAGAGGAGTAATTGGATGCATTATAGTCCTCACACCCAAAACATAGGCTGAGTGATAAACAGCTCCATCCTCTCCTTAGAGGTCTGAAAGAGTTAATTGCTTTGCAAACAGGGAAGGGTTATGGCTATAAAGCCAAACTGTTAGATGACAGTGGAGTTCTGAAGGTTTTATGCTTGAGACACTTGAACACAATGAGGTTTTATCTTCCTTTTATAAAATGTAGTTTTATTTTTCTCTCTCTTTTATTTCTCTCCTTAAACATGAATGATAGGCGATTAAAGGTGCTCTGAGGGGGGAAATATTTTTTGACTTGCATGGCTGTGGAAGCCTGATTTAATCAACAAACTGCCATGTGGAGAACTAGTCTCATTTCCTTGTCACAGAAAATAAGAGAAATAAATTTAAAAGACCGGGTCCTCCAAGAAAATGTTTCCAGGGCCTGGCTTACATCTGTTACAATGTTTCAGAGCATCACCCTCACTGGGTCCTGGAAGCACATGACTTGCTACATTGGGTTTTCTAGGCATGTCTTTAGCAGCCAGACTCAATATCTCCAAACCCTGGACCATTTAGCAATAAGTTATATTGTTCTTTTTTTTCCCCTCTTGCTGTGTTACAATATTCTGACTAAAGCAATTTAAGGAAGAAGAGTTTTCCTTTAGTGCACAAACCAAGATATAGTCCATCCAGCTGGAGAAGCCAGGAAAGCAAGGGTGTAATGTAGCTGTTCACATCACCTCCACAGAGAAAACAAAAAATGATGAATGAATGCATACTTTCTCCAGTTTTAGTCATTCTGGGATGCCATCCAGGTTCCAAGAAAGGTGGAGTGGAGGTCTTAACTTAACTGAAACAACTAAAATACTTCATATGCTCATCTCCTAGGTAATTTTAGATCATGTGAAACTGACAATCAACATTAGCACTTATGCATAGGTTGTCATCTCTCTGGTTTCATAATGTACTACTTATTGAAAAAATATGAGATTGCCCAGTCCTACAAAGTATATACCTTATAAATGTATTTAGGTTTCGATACATAATAAATGGATTTCACCATAACTGAATATAATAAAATAAAATAAAATAAAATAAGCTAAACACTGGAGAATACTTGTTAAATAATCCTGAAGAATACTTGAAGAAATGAATGGAAAGTCTGGTTACTAGATAAAAAAAAGACTTGTCTGTTTAAGGTCTCTCTCTGGTTGATTGAAATATTTCCCACCTGAATACTATTTCTTAGCACCTGGAGATTGAACTTCCTTAGTATTAAAAGAGACAGGAATAGACTCAGGCTAGATATTAATTAAGTGAGCATATATTGATTACAGCTGAGGTTACATTCAAACTAACAGAATGTATAAATTGGACTCCCAAATTATGACTAGAGAGTTTACTCTAATAAAAAATAAATCTGTCCCAGTTAATGAGTGAAGGAAGACACCATTTAAGAATTTTGCAGGGAGACTCACTTTACTGAGTGGGAGAGAAAAAGTTAGCTCAATGCTGATGAAACAAACAGGCATGGTTTATAATGCTGGGGCAAGCAAATGGAAGAATTTGGAAAGCGATTCAAAGGGAAGTAGAACAAAGTGGCTATGCATTGGTGTTTGATGATTTACTTTTATGAAGTCAAGACTCCTCTCTCCACAGGGATATATTGTTAGGATTTTGCCTTTTAAGTTATTTTTAACATAGCATAAAAGCAATGGGTTTGCTTGTGGCTTGTGGTTATGTGTTCACATATGTGTATACCATGCACCATATAATATCTATTTCCCCTTTATTCTCTTCTATGTTCTTGTTATTATATGTCAGAGTGTTGGAACCATTGAGAAAGACATGCCTTGTATCTTACACTTCATGGATACTCAAGAATTCTCAATTATTCAAGTTTCCTAAAGCAAATCCTTTAGGGATCTCCAGGGGCGTGCAGTCAGAAGATTGTGTCAAGCTGAGAGGATAAGGTAAGTTTAATATCCTTCTTTGACTCCTTCTATTCTTCATTTCCTCCACTGTTGTAAGAAGAAAATCACTTTTAAAAATCTGTAATGAGCCTAGAGTTCTCAGGACATGGGAACCGAGGAGCAGACTGGGACAGAATCCTCCAGGTTTCCATCTGCACCTGGAGCTGATCCTGTGCCACAGATCCCTCTAATGGCATAATAGTCAAAAGACCAAATGCACAAAACAAAGAAAGAATATTAAAAGAAGTAAGGGCAAAAGGTCAAGTAACATATGAAGGCAGACCTATCAGAATTATACCAGAACCACATATTTTTATTGCAGAATTCTATCAGAACTTCAAAGAACTAATACCACTAATATTCTTCAAACTATTCTGCAAAATAGAAACACAATGAATACTATCCAATTCATTCTATGAAGCCACAGTTAATTTGAGTATTCTCCCTTGGAGATGGAATGGTTTCTGTATAATCAGAAACTTTTCATAATTTCTATTCACAGAGGACTTCATAAGATTTTTTTTCTATATCATGTTTAATGTTCCAAATAGATTTTAAAAACTGGTTGAGTGCATATTACTTTTAGCTTTAGAAGCTATAATATATATTTAAGAAGCATTTAACTATTATAAATTATTTTGATGACTTAAAAATGTCAATACTGAATTGTAAATTTTAAATAAATTTCATAATTTTAATAAAAATAAAAAAATCAAAATGGAAATGTAACCTACATGTATCTCATCTGTTTATAGCTCTTCTTATAAAAAGAAGATTCTGTTCAACCCAGAGGTTCCCAGGACACCAGTTACACCTCTAAAGGCCCCTCATTTTGATTGTGTGACAGGCCATCAGACTTTGTAAGTGTTATAGGTTCTGTATCCATTTTTTAAAAGTTCTTTATTTCTCATACATAGTTGTTTCTGTTTTTTCTAAACCATGAGACTTAAGACATGGATTCATTTTCATATTAAAACTTTGCCTGGTACTATGGAGACTATAAATAAGCATTATAAGGAATATGGGCACTGCCATTTTGACCTAGAAATCTTAAGGAGAAAGGTTAAGGCTGTAGGAAAATAATTTTGTATTATTTTAAAAATTGGCAGGCCTAATTCCTTGATTTATTGGGATGTAGTTCTTGCTGATATTGGAAGGACTTATTCAATGAAGACAAACAGTGTTGGAAAGGTGAAGTTGAAACCTTTAGTTCTTTGGGAAGTTAGTTATGCCAAATGATGTTTTGCTGGAGCACACAGGTGAACGGATGTCTTGTGTAAACACACAAAAGACTGTTTTCTTGAAGTAGACACAGGTAAAAGGGTGTTTGGATATAGCAAACATGTGAAAGTTCTCTTGATGAAGAAGTAAAAATAAGACCCCACAGAGAGCGGGAGATGGGCACTGAGCTTTGGTTTTGTTTGATTTGCCTTGCTATTTTTCACTAAACAAAAGCATATATTGGTTCACCTTATATAGTGTTGTTGAGCTCAACTTATGCTAATGCTGTTATTGACAGAACTTGCCCGAGAACTGCTCGTGAGGTTCCTGTGGCAGCTTGCACATTCTGTGCCCTCACCTCAGGCCAGTTGGCAAGCCTGGCAGTTTCTTCTGAATTGAACTATATCTGCCTGGTGTCTGCCTGCTGAAATGACTGAACTGCAGCTGCTGGTTCGTGCCTGTTGTCTGCTTGCCTAGAGGTTTGGTCTGCATCTACTAAGTCAAATTTGGTTTTTGCTATGGGACTGAACTGCTGCCCAAGAAGATTGAGCTCACTCCCAAAGAACTATTACTGAACAGGTCCACATCCTCCATATCCTAATGACTTTTTTTTCCTACTAACTCTGCTGGGTGGTGGGCTAGAGGAGAAGTTTATCCCTAAGTAGGTTGCAAAATTCTTGCACCTACAGAAAAGCCTTAAACTTTTTAGTAAAATCAGCAAAAAATCTTTGTATTAAAAAAAACAAATGCATAATGAAGGAAAATAAAATTTTATCAAGAAGCTCAAAGGGGGTTGGGAAGATGATACTGCACTTCTGAGTACTTGCTGCTCTTACAAAGGATCAAAGTTGTGTTCATAGTATGCAAGGTAGGTAGCTAACCCCACCTGCAACTCCAGCTCCAGGAGACCTGCTGCCTGTTTCTGATCCCTTTATGCACCTGCAGTCATACACGCATAGACATAGATAAAAGTAAAATGAATCATCCAAGGCGAAATCAAGGAGCACATGTACTGTGGGGATTGCCAGCACTCGCTTCCTGCCTTATATTCTCCCTCATGGTCTGACAACTTGGCATAGGGACTCCATGCTGTACTTTGGTTACACTGTGACCAACACAAGGGTAGAAACTCATTATTACTAAAATAATCAATTTATATTACACACGAAACATCATTAACTAATACCCCATTCTCTTTTCCCATGCCAGAAATCAGGATTCAAAAGCAACTCAATACATTGCTGCTTTCTCCTTCTGCCCTAAAGTGCCTGAGGAATCTCTAATTGAATTTCAATACAGCCCTTTGTCTAGGTATTAGCAGTGTTTATGCACTTACTATCCCAGGAACAAACAAACTGCCTTTCTTCCTTCCTTAGCAGTCTATAACAGTTCTGCTGACAATGGTAAACAAGTATAAAGGACAGAAGTCTAGGACTTTCAATTATTCAAGTTTCCTAAAGCAAATCCTTTAGGGGTCACCAGGAGCATGCAGTCAGAAGACTGTGTGAATAGTCAAGCTGAGAGGGTAAGGCAAGTTTAGTATCCTTCCTTGACTCCTTCTTTTCTTCTTTTTCCCCATTGTTGAAAGAAGAAAGTGTGCTTTTGTGTATGTGTGTGTGTGTTGTACATACATGCATTTCTGCCTGCATACAAACACATGAGAAAAAAGGATTGAATACAAACTTAAGCTGATTTTCTGCACATGGAGACAGTAATTAGAAAACAAAGAAATATAAACATCAGTGATCATCTTTGATATGGTGGGATATGGCCATGTTGTCTTTGGAAGCCAAACATCAAACACAGGAGCTGTAGTGAGTTCTGTTTCCTTATCAAGTCTAGCCAGAGTGGTCCATGTTTTCTTAATTGTCTCTAAGAAGAAACCTGTCTTCACTGCCTTCACTGTGCTGCTCCTACAGAAGCCTTGTGTTCTGGAAACTTCAATACAGCACTCTCCTCTTTTATTCTGAAAGCAGGTCCTACTCTTGCTAGAGCCAGCAGTGTGTCACAGGATCAGTGTGTCACAGCTGATTCTTAGTAGGCTTTCTGATGATTTCTAAATGCCTAGGGCTAGGATCATCCCTACTGTCCGCATTAAATTTGGACCTTCTCATGTTCCTGGCCTCTGAAGAAACTTCTTAACTTTTCACTTCTTTTGGAATCTTAACTTTTCCTGTTTAGAATCAAATCTGAGTCCATGGGGGCTCAGCCAGGGCACAAATCTGAGCAATACATTCTATGGAAGTATCAGAATTATCTTTTTTCCTCCAGCAACACAGAGGGAGCTCTTCCCTGGAGAAGCTACTTTTTATTAATTTTTAGCATTCACCATGAAAACATATTCCTAGTAGGGAGCCCCAAACAATCCCCCAGATACACCCCACACTGGTGAACATGAGAGATAAAATTTTAGGCACATGTACACTGAGAATATTATTTTTCCTATACTCAAGCCAGACGAGTTGGGACCCTGCTTCTCTCTGTTCTCATGTTGAGTGGAAGAGCACAATAGGGTAGTTGTTGCTAATCAGGAGCCCAGAAATAGGAACAGGCAAAGATCGACCTCACGCCCTTACAATTCACTCTGTCTGATGTGTATATACTTGTCTCTAAAGGGTGTGGGTAGCAGAAGAAAGACAGAGAATCCTTGTTTTAATGAGTACGTTTCTAAAACTATAGAATTCCCAACAGTTATTTCCACACAAGACACTGGAAATTCTTCTAAAAGTAATGCAGGCAATAAATTCTCTAGAGCAGACAAAAGTTATGATCAAATAATGAACTAGTAAAACGACAACTTCCTGCAAGTTTATTTTCTTACATGTGAATAGGGAATATGAAAAATTTTCTTCATGTGGCTAACAAAATATTTCTAATTCTCATTTATACTTAAAATAAAATCAGTTCTTTATCCTGGTCTAAGAATGTGTCAAGTTAAGAGATATCACATTGCTGCTAATAGTTAAAGGCTTAAAAGCATAAATTTATCTTATAGTTCATAGGTTTGAAGTGTGAGATGGGTGTTTATGGGATGGCTCAGCAGGTAAAAGCTTTTTCTGCTAAGTCCAAGGAATTGACTTGTTTTCCCGGGGAATTAACATGGAAGGAAAGAACTGACACCCACCAGTTGGTCTCTTATCATCACTCTTATACTGGGGCATGGGTATCCATCTCCCTCTCTCTCCCTCTCTCTCTCTCTCTCTCTCTCTCTCTCTCTCTCTCTCTCTCTCTCTCGCTCTCTCTCTCACACACAAATAATAATAATGATGATGATGATGATGATGATGATGATAATGATGATAAACAATTATTTTTTTAAGATTATTTTTTAAAGGCTATCAAGATGGTTCGTTCTGTGTACTTTTGGCAGGGCTGATGATCAGAGCTTAATCCTTGGGTTTCAGAAAGTGGAAAGAGATAACTGATCCCTCCAACTTCTCTTCTAATCTGTATATCTATGCTAATATCACAGTACACAGATAGCCTCTAAGTAAATAAATATTATAAAGTTTTTTAAAAAAATTTTGAAATGGATTAGAAGACTTCTTTCTGGATTGTGTGCCTTAGTTTGTTTTTATTGTACTAAAGAGACAAATGACCACAGTAACTTTGAGAAAGGAAAATATTTAATTGGGGCTAGCTTATAGTTTCAGAGATTTAGTTCATCATCGTCATGGCAGAAAACATAGCTGCAAGTAAGCATACATGGTGCTAGATAATGATATAAGAGTTCTACATCTTACTCTGTAGTCAAAAGGAGACTGTATCATACTGGGCATAGCTTGAGCATAAGAGGTTTCAAAGCCCACCCCAAAAGTTACACATTCCTTTAAACAATGCCATATCTACTTAACTAAGGCTACACCTCCTAATAGTGAAACTTCCCCTATGGCCAAACATCCAAAAACACAAGTGTATAGGGACCATCCCTATTCAAACCACCACTTTGCACTCTCTGGCCTCCATAGGCTTGTAGACTTAACATCATGCAAAATGCAGTCAGTACAACTTCAAAAGTCCCCATCATCTATTCCAGTCTCAAACTTGCATAAAAGTCCAACTTTCAATGTCTGTCTGAGATTCATACAATCTGTAATCTTCGATAAGATCAAAATATAGATCACATACTTCTAACATATAATGGATTATGATATATTTTACCACCCAAAAATGGAAAAATTGAAGTATACCATGAAAATACTAGACATAAGCAAGACTAAAAACCAGCGGGACAAACTCTAAACTCTGTATCTCCATATTTAATGTCAAAATGCTCTTGAATTCTCTAAATGCTTTCAGCTTTGTTGACTTCAACACACTTTTCTATCTTGGTTGCAATCCCCATTAGAAGTTTTCCTAGGCAGGTATCCCATTGTTCTGGCATCTCCAACATCTTGGGTCTCCAACTTAATCCAGGATTAATATACAAAGCCTCACACAATGAGGTGACATGCAGAGACACTCATGATACTATCATGGGTTCAGCAGCTACCTTAGTTGTAGAGGGGAGATTCCATAACCCCTTTCTTCTATGCTTGATTCTAAAGCCAGAACCACATGACTGAAACTGCCAAGTTGTCTGTTTGCTGAGGGTGGAATATGACCCCTGTTTAATTACATCTTCATCAGCCTTCTGTGTTCCATGGTTTCCTTCACTGCATAAGCATGAACGAATTGAAACTCAATCTGTAGAGCATGCTGACTTAAAATCTATCTCTTGAGTGCAGTCATTAAATTTATGAACCACCTTGCTTGGACCTATTCTTTTATTCCTTTCACAAGTTGGCGGCTTAGCTGGTTAGGATTTTGCCTTAAGGTTACCATTCCCTTTATTTCATTTAATATCTTGAATTTGTTGATTAGTTAAATCCCGTGTTAAACAGGATTTAGCCCCATTCCACTTCACGGTGTTCCTTTTCTCCTTGAACCATCCATTTTGTATTTCTCCTTGCTCAGCTTGCTCCTTTTCATCAAGAAGCTCTTCATAATAGTGAGTACTAGTAACTATATGACAGAGACTACTCCAGTTTGTTTTGATATTTCCTTTGATAATGCAATTAATCTAAGTCTCTTTACTTTAGTGTTGGGCAGAATTTTTAGATCAGGGCAAAAAGCAGCCATATTGTTCACCAAAGCATCACAAGAACAATTTCTAGGCAACCTGCTAAAATTTCTTTCTGCTAAAACCTCTCGAGCCAGGTCCCCACAGTTCAAATCACCCTTAGCATCACTATCTTTCTTGCTTCTACCAGTTTGGCCCATTTAGCAGAGATTAAAATATTCTATTACTTACCTTACTCAAAGTTCCCAAATCCACATTCTTACAAACAAAAGCATGGTCAGGCCTACCATAACAATACTCCAGGCTCTGGTACATTTTGTACTTTTACTTGCCTAGCCTGCACCTTTTTATTATAAATCTTAATAAGACTGAACACTAATAGTCATATCCCCATATTATGTCAAGGCAATTTCCAACATATACAAATTTTCTAGCATCTACATATTGATCCTTATTCTCTTGGCTAATGACTCTGAATAAAGCAAATTTGTGTCTGCCATATATGTCAGTTTTTCTCATTTGGACCTTCTTACTTCCTTTGAGTTAGATTGGGTTCAAAGGTAAAATCTAGAGTAATATCCTGACATGATGATTTTTAGTTTAATAATGCCTCACAAATCCTTTATTCATGAAAGATAACAGAGTTATAAACTTTGTGGACTTGATCCTAGGTAGCAACACCTCCAGAGCTCAGATCTTCTTATATCCAAGTACATGAAAAAAAAAATCTTCTTTGCCAGATTCTCAGTGGCCTCTCAGTTTTATATTGGTTTGGGCTATATCATACATTCTTCCCTGAGCCAGCCATGAAGACCAGGTAGATGTTTTATATCCTTTCCCATTACTACCTTACCTGTAAAATGAGGTTCACATATGGGAAAAGAAATTACTAAATAGCAAATGGAACACACCAGGCTCAGTTAAAAAGGGGAGGGGTGATTCTTACAAAAGAAAAGCTATTCTCAAACACTTTCTACACAAAGACCTCAATATTTTCAGTCTTCACTTATATAAAATTATGTGTCTGATCTTACCAATATGTGCAGCATTGTTGTAAAGACTTAATGAGGTAAGAAGAATGAAGCTTTGAGAATCATAGTTAACATAGGGAAATCACCCACAATATATTAGTTCCTATTTATACACAGCATGCATCACCTTTGAAAAGTTGATAGCTGATTGGATTTGTGTCAGAGCCAAATTTTCAGTATTAATTAGGCTGATTTGTTTTAGTTTGGTTTTTTAAATAATAATAAAAAGCTTGATACAAATATGAAAGGCATTGTTTCAAAATTTTATTTTATTTTTTATTGCTATCCAGCAGCTATTCCAGCTGTTTTAG
The DNA here is from genome assembly GCF_947179515.1 of Apodemus sylvaticus. Lineage (NCBI taxonomy): Eukaryota > Metazoa > Chordata > Mammalia > Rodentia > Muridae > Apodemus > Apodemus sylvaticus. The sequence continues at coordinate 108,691,445 of NC_067473.1, forward strand.
AATAGGCCCCCAATGAGAAGCTATTTAGTAGAGATGCTCATGGTTTAGAGATTTGTGTATTTTAAATTAATTGTCTTAATATAATTTTGGGGGCTGTTACCAATTGTTTCAGAAAAGAGGCAGAAAAAAAACCAAACCAACCAACCAAACAAACAAAAAATCTGAGAAAATTGTGTTTCTCTACTCACAAAGCATCTGATAAGGAAATCTCTTCTTCATTGTTCTTCCATCACTTATTTTACTCTACATTTAGTCACAGTAAGACCTCTCAGTACTTAATTCTTTGTTTCATTCATGCCAAAGATCCCAATGCATAACCAACACACAATTGCTTTCCTGTATAAATCTCATTATGTCTCTCAAATTCTAATCACAAAGAACTTAAATCGAGCCTCAACAAAGGCGTCAAGGTCCTTTGCTGGAATGGTGAAAATTTCCCTTCTAGGCTCATGTCGTGTGAACATTTATTCCCCAGTTGAGTATTAATGCTGTTTGTAAAGGTGATGGAAGCTTTAGGGGGTGGAGCCTTGCTGGAGATTATCACTGACTACTGGTTTGAGGGTTTATATACTCGTGCCAATTCCTGTTATCTCTACCTGCTTCCTATGTATTGATTGGCCAGCTTCCTGCTCTTGATTCTAGGCTTTTCCTAATTGATGGAATGCCTTGACTTCATGGGAATGGTAAGACAAAATAAATCATTTCTTTTATTACTTTGTAAGATTTGTCTTTCTTTACTTTTATCACTTTAACAGAGGAATAAAAAAAGAACTCAAGTTCTCCAGGGGAAATAACTATGAAGATATTTTTTTATGTAAATAGTGCCCAAATACGGTATTGCTACCAAAGAAACTGAGAATGAGATAACAGTGAATTTACAGTGGTATGGAGGAGTAAGTAATTAGTGTTTACCAACATGACAGATACAATAGATTAGCTTTTCAGGCAAAAACATGTATTTTCTTTGAATCAGTTCAGTTGTACAGCTTTTAAAGTTATAGCCAAAATATGAATTGGTCAATTTCTTCCCCAATTATTTTGTGAGAGGTTTATTGAATAGTAAAATGTCATTTCTGCAGTATATCATCTTAGATGCTAAGGTAACGTAAAGTGATTTTTACTTTAAGTCATATATTGACTGCATCATGCGTTCTGCTCATCCAATTTTACATATATTGTGAATGTAAAATTATTCCCCATGTTTCCTAAATATGTATTATGCCTAATACAATTATGAGCTTTGCAGAAGCAAAAGCAAAAGCCATTTGTTCATCTCCTGACAGAGATGATGTTGGACTAAGGGTGATGAGTCAAGTGTAGCAAGTCAAAAGTAGTTCACTGAAAACCTAAGCAAGTCTTTCTAAACCATGAAATGAGGTGGTCAATTATTCCTGAGAGAAAGAATTAAAATGAATCCTGTTAGCATTTATCTGGTGTACTCTATTAAATTAGCATACATTACATTTCTGAATGCTTATAATTTTTTGCACAATAATGCTTTTCATATTCTTTGATAGGCAATGAATTCTATCTTTCATAGAGTAAAATTATGTAAAATTTACTCCAAAAATAAGTTATTAAGTACTATTTGCACTGACACTTTATACAGAAGCCTTTGGCTTTTCAGAGAAATAAAAATCTTGTTTGGTCCTTTTCAAACTCAGCAGCGTAACTAAGATTGCTTGCTTTTGAAGAAAAATTTATTTGCTCTTGCTTTTGACACACAGGAAATAATAATTGAAAAATTATGCTTTGGAGTAAAACAACTTAATACATATTTTGCTGTGTGCACGCATACGCATGTGTGTGTGTGTGTGTGTCTGTGCATGCATGCATGCGCACATGCACTAACATGTAGATATGAATCCTTGCCTTTCCAAGGTGGGGAAAGCAAGTTGAAACATTCTCATTGATCCTTTAAAAATGCTTTTCTGAAGAACTCTTCTTCCTTGACCACTGACTATTGTTACCAACCTCTCTCTTGTTGCACTATTCAGAGGGCAGTGGCTGAAATGAAAGTCACACTAGATCATGAACACCAATTTTTTCAGATTCAGAAAGAATTTGGGTCTGAAAGTTAGGAAGCAAGAAAAGAGGTTTTCATGGGCTGTATACTTTCAGCTGAGAAAATTACTTATAAATTTTTCATTCTTATTGAATGTGTCTTATAAATGCATATAATTTACATATTGAACTTATTTGCTAAGACTGGAAATTTCAGCTGCTATGGCCCTTCCTCAATTCCACCCCTAGAGATCTACAGTCAAGTATTCACCCAGCAAAGAAGAGTTTAGTGAGAGTCTCAGCTCTGCTGTTGGAACAGATCCCCATATTGAATTTGCCTTCATTTTCCAGAAGTTATCAATTAGTTAATTGTTTTCTTTTCATTTTGAGACCAGAGGAAATCTGCTTTTTTTCTTTTTGTCAGTTTCTAAAAAAACAGCACGACGTTTCTCCAAAATGGGAAGACTTTCAATGAAGTCTTATGCAACATTCTTTCATTCCTCTCACATATGTGGGATATGAGTTATTCTCAATTAGAGATTTTCCATCTTCAATTCCATTCTTCTAAGCCCTCAGGAAATTCTCTTTAGAATGCAGTCATGAAGAAGAATATATGCCCCTTGCAAGTTAAGAGTGGTCGTATGAATCACATTCCTACTATAATGATTACTGACAATGTTTTATTTTACTTTCATTTTGATTTTTGATGTATCTATTGATGAAACACACTATAAATTAACAGCTTTTCTCCAATTCTACAATTTATTGTTCTTTAAGTGAATTCTGGTTTCGTAATCTGCTGTTTTCTTCCTGGTCAATATCTAGAAGAAAGTGTGTGTGTGTGTGTGTGTGTGTGTGTGTGTGTTCTGTGTGTGTGTGTGTGTGGTCATGTCTTCTCCCATCCCTCTTCCTTCACACAGAATAGTCTTGAATTGCTCATTGCCATTTATAATACAAGTAGTGTGTTATTCTCTGTTCTCATATTAACTATGTAAAATAATTGATTTTCTCATTTTCTGGACATGTAATATCTGTTGCAGCATGGTCTTACAGCAGCTGTGTTTGCCTGTGCAAGACCTGCAAAAGTCCAAGCCACCCAACATTCCAGCATAGATCATGGAGAAGTTCATGTCCCTGCTCCAGATAAAGTGCTATTGGCAGTTTTTAGCTGCCAACAGAATCGTCTTATGGGATGTGGCCACAGAAAGAACAGTTAAACATGGTTCAGTGGCTGGCTCACCTACATTAGTATATAAGACTAATGAAACTTAGTGATCTTTAACAGTAAATGGGTATGAAGTTGGGATAGAATATGGGGATGACTTGGGAAATATCAGAGGAAAGAAATGGGGAGTGAGTATAATCAAAATACATATATTCATATGGGAAGTTCTTAATGAATAAATAAAAATGTAAACAATATAGAAATTTGTGCATGTGTCCTTCCCTTCCTGCTGCCCCTTTGCTACTCCTCTCTAATAATCTGCCTTCTATTTTCATGTCTGTATTTTTGTCTGTTGATATGAAAGAAAACATTAATTTCTTTCTGAGCCTAGCTTATTTCATTTAACCTTATAATGTTCAGTTTCATCCATATTCTTGTAAACGGAATGTCCTTATTTTCTATAAATGTATAATGCACATGTACATAAGCCACATATTTAAGTGAATTAATCTGATGATAGCCACCTAAGCTAATCCCATACCTAGGTTACTGCCTCATAAATGTGGACATTGCTGAAATCTCTATATCATTGCCACTCATATATTTAGTACATACTCAGTGATCATAGAGTTGAATAAGATCATAACTCTGTTTTCTATTATTTTTGAAATGTTGCCATACTTACTTGGTTATAACTATTCTAGTTCTTATTTCTACCAAGAGTCTATAGGATTCTTTAATTTTTTTTAAAACTCATGTCTCCATAAGCATTTGCTAATGGTTTTCTTGATCATTGTAATTCTCACGGGGCTAAGATGGAATCTTAATGTAGTTTTGATTTGCATTTCCCTATTGGCTTAAAATTATTGAGCACAATTTTTAGGCTTGTTTTTACTTTTAATATTTTGAAAATGTTCATTCTGTGTATTTATTGAGCATAGTAGTATATCATACAAGGACTTTAAATGTATTTGTTTACTTAGTGTATGTATATGTAACTCTTGGACATCCATGTATGAAGGTCACAGGATAACCTGAGGTGTTAGTTATCTCCTTGTATATCGTAGATCCTGGGAATTGAAATCTAACTCAGAGGTAAGTACCTTTATTTAACAATCTCTTGCCTCAATAAGTACTTGTTCACATGAGCACATAATATAGGTTAACCCCTTTTGTTCCCCTAGACAATTTTGTTTTTCCATTAGTTCATCAAACAGGAGACATGATTTTGTGTATCTACATAATATCTATCTAAAATCACAGATAAGAAAATATTTTCTCCTTTTGTATCAATTTTCTTGCCAGCAAAATACTTTTCGTTTTTCTCATGAATTAAAAATGTTCAGTTGTGTATCTATACCACAGACAGATAGTATGATGTTTAATCTTCATTGAAAACTTGATGGGATTTAGAATCACCATCAACAAAACCACTGTATATGTTCTCTTGTTATTTTCTCAATTCAGTTAACTGGGGTGGGGAGATCAACAAAAAATGTGGGCGCTAATAAAGAAAAGACTTCACTGCCTTGTTTATAGTTGGATCATTTTCTCAACTGACCTTCCCTCTTCACAGGTATCTCCAGTGTTGTGCCAACTGGAAAAAACTAATGAGCACTCTTTTGTTAACATATTAGCAAGCAATTATAATTTAATATTCTTTGTTAATATTATTTTTGCTATGAGAAACTGATAAGATTGGCAAGGTCAGAAATATTTTATATTTTATTTCTTAATTAATGCAATGGATAATGTTTACATATATGGTGCAGTTTTTATGATATTATCATTAGATCTCATGGGTTTGCTGATAAGAATTCCCATCCTACTTGTAATCTTGGTAATTGTAAAGACAGTTTGATTTTTCACACTAAGTCATCGAACAGAATTTTTTAAATAACTTAAGCAATATGAAATAATTATAGTATTTCTAAATTTAATATTTTTAAATTATGATAATTAAATGTATATTTTATGTAGCAGTATTCCTTCAGTAAGTGAAATTCCAGTATATATGGATGTCATTTTTAGTTTAGCTAGCAAAATTCCTTATCTGTGTTCTAACCATACATTTTCTTGTATGAGAGCCACTAGGAATTATTTGTGGTCAAGGGATAAATGATCTCTGTTCAACTCCACAGTAAGAACACAAATATAATTACAGATGATATATAAATACAATCGCTAAAACTAATACTCTTCAAACTATTCCCCAAAATATAAACAGAAGGAACACTACCTAATTCATTCTATGAAGCCATAGTTACTCTGATACATAAACCACACAACAACGCAACCAAGCAAGCAAACTTCAGACCAATTTTGCTTATGAATATCTAATGAAAAAATACTCAATATAATTCTTGCAAACTGAATTCCAGAACACATCAAAACCATCATTCACCATGATCAAGTAGGCTTCATCCCAGGGATGCAAGTATTGGTTAATATACAGAAATCTATCAATGTAATCACTATATAGACAAACAGAAAGAAAAAAAATCACATGATCGTTTAATTAGATACTCAAAAAGCCTTTGACAAAATTCAACACCCCTTCATGCTAAAAGTCTTTGAGAGACAGAGCAAACCAACAGCCAACATCAAATTAAATGGAGAGAAACTTAAAGTGATCCCAATAATATCAGGGACAAGATAATGCTGTTTTTTTTTCATTTTTTATTTGATATATTTTTTATTTACATTCCAAATGATTTCCCCTTTTCTAGCCCCCAACTCCCCGACATTCCCGTAAACCCCCTTTTCTCCCCCTGTGGCTGGCATTTGTGTTCTCTTAGAGTCTGCATGAGATCTGCCCAGGACCTTCTAGCCTTCATAGTCTCAGGTGAAAAGTCTGCTGTGATTCTGATAGGTCTTCCTTTATATGTTACTTGGCCTTTTTCTCTTACTGCCTTTAATATTCTTTCTTTGTTTAGTCCATTTGGTGTTTTGATTATTATGTGACGGGAAGTATTTCTGTTCTGATCCAGTCTGTTTTGAGTTCTGTAGGCTTCTTGAATATTCATGGGCATCTCTCTCTTTAGGTTAGGGAAGTTTTCTTCTATAATTTTATTGAAGATATTTGCTAGCCCTTAAAGTTGTAAATCTTCACTGTCATCTATGCCTATAATCCTTAGGTTTCGTCTTCTCATTGTATCCTGGATTTCCTAGATATTTTGGGTTACAAGCTTTTTGCATTTTGCATTTTCTTTAACTGTTGAGTCCATGGTTTCTATGGTATCCTCAGCATCTGAGATTCTTTCTTCTATCTCTTGTATTCTGTTGTTGATATTTGCATCTATGTCCACTGATTTCTTCCCAAGGCTTTCTATCTCCAAAGTTGTATCCCTTTGAGTTTTCTTAATTGTTTCTACTTCTGATTTTTGATCCTGAATGGTTTTGCTTAGCTCCTTCACTTGCTTGTTTGTGCTTTCCTGTAATTCTTTAAGAGATTTTTGTGTTTCCTCTTTCATGACCTCAGCCTGTTGACCAAAGTTCTCCTGTATTTCTTTAAGTGTTGTTTGCATTTCCTCATTATTGGCTTTTGTATTCTCCTGGATTTCTTTCAATGATTTTTGTGTTTCCCTTGCAAGGGCTTCTAACTTTTGATCCATTTTCTCCTGAATTTCTTTAAGTATGTCCTTCATGTGTTCCTGTACCAGCATCATGACCAGTGATTTTAAATCCAAATTTTGTTTTACTGGTGTGATGCGGTATCCAGGACATGCTGGTAAAGGAGAATTGGGTTCAGATGTTGCCATATTGCCTTGATTTCTGTTATTGACGTTCCTGCGTTTGCCTTTTGCCATCTAGTTCTCACTGGTGTTAGTTGGTCTTTTCAATGCTGGACTCACCAGTGCAAGCTGCCCCTTCCCAGGTGGCCTCTGGTGCACAGCTTACCTCCTGCACCTGCTCTGCCTGGAGACAGGGTGATGTTGCCCAGGCTGTTCAGATACCAAAGCAGACACCTGAAGGCTCCCGCTGGGTCCTGCTGGATTCACCGGAGCACACCAACTTCTCCCCACTGGCCGCCTGGAGGCCCCTCTTGCCTCTTGCAGGACCTGGAGATGTGGTGTTGCTGCCCAGCCTGATTTGGTTCTGGAAGCGGAGAGGTCTTAGGGCTACTGACAGAGGCCTCAGGACTGGAACCTAAGCTCTGTGCCACAGGAGCAAGTTGTGCTGTGAGCTCCCAGACTGCTTCTGGGTGCACACCAGGTCTCCCGCACTTCCTGGAGACCTAGTGCTGTGGCCCAGGCTGTTCAGATCCCAAAGCAGGCGCCTGAAGGCTCCTGCTGGGGCCCACTGGATTCACTGGAGCACACCGACTTCTCCCCGCTGGCCGCCAGGAAGCCACTCTTGCCTCCTGCAGGGCCCGGAGATGTGGTGTTGCTGCCCAGGCTGATCTGGATCTGGAATCGGAGAGGTTTGAGGGCTACCACCAGCGGCCTCAGGACTGGAACCCAAGATAATGCTGTTTTATTTCAAAATCAGATAGTGGGCAAGAATTCTTTAATAATTTAATTTTTATTCTATTTAATATAATTTTATTTCATTTTAACATTTTGTGACCAACCTTGTTTGGTCCTGTATAGTCCATCTGGTGTCCATCTTTCTATGTAGTCATGCTTACACTTGATTAATTCAATATCAGACTTTTACTTGTTGGGATTTCAAGCACTTATCATTCTCCTAATTTACTATAGATTATGTTTATTTAACATTTCTCACATGCCAGATATCACATGAGATGCTACACAACATGTTTAAACTACATTATAGCCTTTTCCTGGTAACCCAATAAAAAGCTAAACTTAATTTGGTGAAAAATATGAAGGAGATAAGCATACAGTGAGTGAGTAGCTGAGCTTGGGCCAGGTTTCTTCCTAAATGCTTTAGTCCAAAAAAGAAAAGGAAAGAGAGATTAAGAATGTCTTATTACTAAGGTAGTGATACCTGAATCTGTTACCACTTCTAAATGATTTAGTTGCATCGTACTTTACATTTAGTAAATATGGCTGATGTATTAAGAACATGTACTTCTATCATCCATTTCTTGTTTCCTAGAATTATAATGTGGACACCTGCACTCAGTCTTTATGTTTATAACATTCTCAGGATGATGAAAGAGAAGTGGATTTTATATTACTTCTCTCAATTATCATTTGGAGTTTGTAGATATCATAGTTAAGACACTCTTTAAGAAGCTATATAGGATGAAAATTAATTTGTATCCTAAATGTATCTATATATAAAATATTTACAAATGAAAGATTTGAACACTAGTAATGTGGAATTAGTTTTAAAAGACTCTTGACATCTATTTTGAAACAGAATGTAATGAGAAGAAAATGAAACAATTATAAAATCTGGTTCTGTAATATACTTACAACATGGACAGAGTTGAATGTTAGATGCTTGAATAGTCAGTGTCTTTGTGCATAAAATTGCATTAGTAGGAATCACCTTGATGGATTGGGTAATGGTCAAAGTGAAAAGAGTAATTTTGTAACAATGCTATACAGATCTTCTCCACCCCATGATGTCTGTAAATCATATAATGCCTGCCTTATACATTGTAAATGAATGTTTCAGGACTGAATCACATATGAGGACCATTGAGTCATGTCCCAGAATTTATCTGTTTTCAGGAAAGAGCTTATGTTGCTCTCTGTTGCTTTCTGCAGTCTTATAATTTCCTGCTTGTGAGGTTTCAGGACTTTTCAGTATTGACCATCCATACCTCAGGTTGCTATTTCCTTTTCTGTGATCATACAAAAGTAGACAAATAGCACATACTAGTACACATTTTAAAAAATGTACGATGCCTCACTCCTAAACAAAGAGCTACTGATAGCCATGGGTTGTGAGAGAGGTGGAGTTAATCTTCCCCAGAGACCGTTTTCTGATTGGTCAATCAATCCAAAGTGGCTTGTTCTAAAGATGTATATGAAAGAACAGCACTAAATGGTCTGAGTAGGTTGAACACACACAGACAACACACACACACACACACACACACACACAAACATGCATGCACACACATGCAAGTGCGAATTCACTTCCGTGTGCATACATTACAGTAGTAATTAATGAAAAAAGGTTATGTGTTTGAAATTATGCAAGAGAAATGTAGGCCGAGTTGGCAAAGAGAGAGAGGGAGAAGAAAGAAATTATGTAAATAAAATACACATGTACAAGATTCCTAAAAAAAGAAAATAAGAGTCATGGCTCAAGTCAACCTTGCTGATGCGGGGAAGCAGAGGCATACCTGTCAATCTGTCTCATCTTTTCCTAACTGCCAGCTTCTAATTTTCCCCAATTCTGTATTTGTTTACGTAGAGCCACCCAGTTTGGAGTTATTGTCTTCTATGCCATTATATCTAATGGTAGCTACAAGCTTTACATTTTAAAAATGTAGTTCTTTATCATCTGCAAAAATCTTTCTTTGAGAATTGCATTCTGCAATCATTTAAAGGTTGTTACAATTCTAAGCTAGTTGGTCCCCTCTTGAGTTTATATTAATGTAACATACAAAGGCGATTACTGAGGCTAAAGTTTGATCAAAATTAACCAGAAACTGGTCTACTACTGAGCGTCCATTATTTACAACTTTACCAATTGTTCCTTTCAATCTATTTCTGGTTTTCCCTTTAAAGCAATTGACATCTATCTGACTCATACATGTTTTCTTTTTTTTTTTTTTTTTTTTTTTTTTTTTTTTTTTTTTTTATTATTCGATATAATTTATTTACATTTCAAATGATTTCCCCTTTTCTAGCCCCCCCACTCCCCGAAAGTCCCGCAAGCCCCCTTCTCCTCCCCTGTCCTCCCACCCACCCCTTCCCACTTCCCCGTTCTGGTTTTGCTGAATACTGTTTCACTGAGTCTTTCCAGAACCAGGGGCCACTCCTCCTTTCTTCTTGTACCTCATTTGATGTGTGGATTATGTTTTGGGTATTCCAGTTTTCTAGGTTAATATCCACTTATTAGTGAGTGCATACCATGATTCACCTTTTGAGTCTGGGTTACCTCACTTAGTATGATATTCTCTAGCTCCATCCATTTGCCTAAGAATTTCATGAATTCATTGTTTCTAATGGCTGAGTAGTACTCCATTGTGTAGATATACCACATTTTTTGCATCCACTCTTCTGTTGAGGGATACCTGGGTTCTTTCCAGCATCTGGCAATTACAAATAGGGCTGCTATGAACATAGTAGAACATGTATCCTTATTACATGGTGGGGAGTCTTCTGGGTATATGCCCAGGAGTGGTATAGCAGGATCTTCTGGAAGTAAGGTGCCCAGTTTTCGGAGGAACCGCCAGACTGATTTCCAGAGTGGTTGTACCAATTTGCAACCCCACCAGCAGTGGAGGAGTGTTCCTCTTTCTCCACACCCTCTCCAACACCTGCTGTCTCCTGAATTTTTAATCTTAGCCATTCTGACTGGTGTAAGATGAAATCTTAAGGTTGTTTTGATTTGCATTTCCCTAATGACTAATGAAGTTGAGCATTTTTTAAGATGCTTCTCCGCCATCTGAAGTTCTTCAGGTGAGAATTCTTTGTTTAACTCTGTACCCCATTTTTTAATAGGGTTGTTTGGTTTTCTGGAGTCTAACTTCTTGAGTTCTTTATATATATTGGATATTAGCCCTCTATCTGATGTAGGATTGGTGAAGATCTTTTCCCAATTTGTTGGTTGCCGATTTGTCCTCTTGATGGTGTCCTTTGCCTTACAGAAACTTTGTAATTTTATGAGGTCCCATTTGTCAATTCTTGCTCTTAGAGCATACGCTATTGGTGTTCTGTTCAGAAACTTTCTCCCTGTACCGATGTCCTCAAGGGTCTTCCCCAGTTTTTTTTCTATTAGCTTCAGAGTGTCTGGCTTTATGTGGAGGTCCTTGATCCATTTGGATTTGAGCTTAGTACAAGGAGACAAGGATGGATCAATTCGCATTCTTCTGCATGCTGACCTCCAGTTGAACCAGCACCATTTGTTGAAAAGGCTATCTTTTTTCCATTGGATGTTTTCAGCCTCTTTGTCGAGGATCAAGTGGCCATAGGTGTGTGGGTTCATTTCTGGATCTTCAATCCTGTTCCATTGATCCTCCTGTCTGTCACTGTACCAATACCATGCAGTTTTTAACACTATTGCTCTGTAGTATTGCTTGAGGTCAGGGATACTGATTCCCCCAGATTTCCTTTTGTTGCTGAGAATAGTTTTAGCTATCCTGGGTTTTTTGTTGTTCCAGATGAATTTGATAATTGCTCTTTCTAGCTCTGTGAAGAATTGAGTTGGGATTTTGATGGGTATTGCATTGAATCTGTATAGTGCTTTAGGCAAAATGGCCATTTTAACTATATTGATTCTGCCGATCCATGAGCATGGGAGGTTTTCCCATTTTTTGAGGTCTTCTTCCATTTCCTTCTTCAGAGTCTTGAAGTTCTTGTCATACAGATCTTTCACATGTTTGGTAAGAGTCACCCCAAGATACTTTATACTGTTTGTGGCTATTGTGAAGGGGGTCATTTCCCTAATTTCTTTCTCAGCCTGCTTATCCTTTGAGTATAGGAAGGCCACTGATTTGCTTGAGTTGACTTTATAACCTGCCACTTTGCTGAAGTTGTTTATCAGCTGTAGGAGCTCTCTAGTGGAGTTCTTTGGGTCACTTAGGTAGACGATCATGTCGTCTGCAAATAATGATAGTTTGACTTCTTCCTTTCCAATTTGTATCCCTTTGACCTCCTTATGTTGTCGAATTGCCCGAGCTAGTACCTCAAGTACAATATTGAAAAGATAAGGAGAAAGGGGGCAGCCTTGTCTGGTCCCTGATTTCAGTGGGATTGCTTCAAGTTTCTCTCCATTTAGTTTGATGCTGGCTACCGGTTTGCTGTATATTGCTTTTACTATGTTTAGGTATGGGCCTTGAATTCCTGTTCTCTCCAAGACTTTAAGCATGAAGGGATGCTGAATTTTGTCAAATGCTTTTTCAGCATCCAATGAAATGACCATGTGGTTTTGTTCTTTGAGTTTGTTTATGTAGTGGATTGTATTGATGGATTTCCGTATATTGAACCAACCCTGCATTCCTGGGATAAAGCCTACTTGATCATGGTGGATGATCGTTTTGATGTGTTCTTGGATTCGGTTGGCAAGAATTTTATTGAGTATTTTTGCATCGATGTTCATAAGGGAAATTGGTCTGAAGTTCTCTTTCTTTGTTGGATCTTTGTGTGGCTTTGGTATCAGCGTAATTGTGGCTTCGTAGAAGGAATTGGGTAGTGTTCCTTCTGTTTCTATTTTGTGGAATAGTTTGAAGAGTATTGGTGTTAACTCTTCTTTGAAGGTCTGGTAGAATTCTGCACTGAAGCCATCTGGTCCTGTGCTTTTTTTGGTTGGAAGACTTTCTATGACTCCTTCTATTTCTTTAGGCATTATGGGACTGTTTAGATGGTCTAGTTGGTCCTGATTTAATTTTGGTATTTGGTATCTGTCAAGGAAATTGTCCATTTCCTCCAGATTCTCCAGTTGTGTTGAGTATAGGCTCTTGTAGTAGGATCTGATGATTTTTTGGATTTCCTCAGTTTCCGTTGTTATATCTCCCTTTTCATTTCTAAGTTTGTTAATTTGGATACTTTCTCTGTGCCCTTTGGTCATTCTGGCTAAGGGTTTATCTATCTTGTTGATTTTCTCAAAGAACCAGCTCCTGGTATTGTTGATTTTTTGTATGGTTCTCTTTGTTTCTACTTGATTGATTTCGGCCCTGAGTTTGATGATTTCCTGCCTTCTACTCCTCCTGGGCGAAATAGCTTCTTTTTGTTCCAGGGCTTTCAGGTGTGTCATTAAGCTGGTAATGTATGCTCTCTCCATTTTCTTTTTGGAGGCACTCAGGGCTATGAGTTTTCCTCTTAGCACTGCTTTCATTGTGTCCCATAGATTTGGGTATGTTGTGTTTTCATTTTCATTGTGTTCTAAAAATTCTTTAATTTCTTTCTTTATTTCTTCCTTGACCAAGGTATCATTGAGTAGAGTATTGTTCAGTTTCCACGTGTATGTGGGCTTTCTGTTGTTTCTGTTGCTATTGAAGACCACTTTTACTCCATAGTGATCAGATAGGAGGCATGGGATTAGTTCGATCTTCTTATATTTGTTGAGGTCTGTCTTGTGACCAATTATATGGTCGATTTTGGAGAAGGTACCATGAGGTGCTGAGAAAAAGGTATATTCTTTTGTTTTAGGATAGAATGTTCTATATATATCTGTTAAATCTAATTGGTCCAAAGCTTCAATTAGTTTCATTGTGTCCCTGTTTAGTTTCTGTTTTCCTGATCGGTCCATTGAGGAAAGTGCAGTGTTGAAGTCACCCACAATTATTGTGTTAGGTGCAATGTGTGCTTTTAGTTTTAATAAAGTTTCTTTTACAAAAGAGGGTGCCCTTACATTTGGGGCATAGATGTTCAGGATTGTCAGTTCTTCTTTTTGTATTTTTCCTTTGACCAGCAAGAAGTGTCCCTCAGGGTCTCTTTTGATGACTTTGGGTTGAAAGTCAATTTTATCTGATATTAAAATGGCTACTCCAGCTTGTTTCCTGAGACCATTTGCTTGTAAAATTGTCTTCCAGCCTTTTACTCTAAGGTAGTGTTTGTCTTTGACCCTGAGGTGTGTTTCCTGTAAGCAGCAAAATGTAGGGTCCTGTTTACGTATCCATTCAGTTAGTCTGTGTCTTTTTATTGGGGCATTAAGTCCATTGATGTTAAGAGATATTAAGGAATAGTGATTGTTACTTCCTATCATTTTTGACGTTATTTTTTAAATTTGAATGCTTAACTTCTTTTGGGTTTGATGAAAGGTTACTATCTTGCTTTTTCCAGGGTGAAGTTTCCCTCCTTGTATTGGTGTTGTCCTCCTATTATCCTTTTTAGGGCCGGGTTTGTGGATAGATATTGGGTAAACTTGGTTTTGTCATGAAATATCTTAGTTTCTCCATCTATGGTGATTGAGAGTTTTGCTGGATATAGTAGTTTTGGTTGGCATTTGTGTTCTCTTAGAGTCTGCATGAGATCTGCCCAGGACCTTCTAGCCTTCATAGTCTCAGGTGAAAAGTCTGCTGTGATTCTGATAGGTCTTCCTTTATATGTTACTTGGCCTTTTTCTCTTACTGCCTTTAGTATTCTTTCTTTGTTTAGAACATTTGGTGTTTTGATTATTATGTGACGGGAAGTATTTCTGTTCTGGTCCAGTCTGTTTGGAGTTCTGTAGGCTTCTTGTATATTCATGGGCATCTCTCTCTTTAGGTTAGGGAAGTTTTCTTCCATAATTTTATTGAAGATATTTGCTGGCCCTTTAAGTTGTAAATCTTCACTCTCCTCTATGCCTATAATCCTTAGGTTTGGTCTTCTCATTGTGTCCTGGATTTCCTGGATATTTTGGGTTACAAGCTTTTTGCATTTTGCATTTTCTTTAACTGTTGAGTCCATGGTTTCTATGGAATCTTCAGCATCTGAGATTCTTTCTTCTATCTCTTGTATTCTGTTGTTGATATTTGTATCTCTGTCCCCTGATTTCTTCCCAAGGCTTTCTATCTCCAAAGTTGTCTCCCTTTGAGTTTTCTTAGTTGTTTCTACTTCTGATTTTAGATCCTGGATGGTTTTGCTTAGCTCCTTCACTTGCATGTTTGTGTTTTCCTGTAATTCTTTAAGAGATTTTTGTGTTTTCTCATTCATGAGCTCAGCCTGTTGACCAAAGTTCTCCTGTATTTCTTTAAGAGATTTTTGTGTTTCGTCTTTCATGACCTCAGCCTGTTGAGCAAAGTTCTCCTGTATTTCTTTAAGTGTTTTTTGCATTTCCTCCTTGTTGGCTTTTGTATTCTCCTGGATTTCTTTCAATGATTTTTGTGTTTCCCTTGCAAGGGCTTCTACCTTTTGATCCATTGTCTCCTGAATTTCTTTACGTATGACCTTCATGTGTTCCTGTACCAGCATCATGACCAGTGATTTTAAATCCAAATCTTGTTTTACTGGTGTGATGGGGTATCCAGGACATGTTGGTAGAGGAGAATTGGGTTCAGATGTTGCCATATTGCCTTGATTTCTGTTAGTGACGTTCCTGCGTTTGCCTTTTGCCATCTAGATCTCACTGGTGTTAGTTTATCTTGTCAGTGCTGGACTCACCAGTGCAAGCTGCCCCTTCCCAGTTGGCCTCTGGTGCACAGCTTACCTCCTGCACTGCTTGTAGACAGTGTGCTGCTGCCCAGGCTGTTCAGATCCCAAAGCAGGCACCCGAAGGCTCCCGCTGGGGCCCGCTGGATTCACTGGAGCACACTGACTTCTCCCAGCTGGCCGCCCGGAAGCCCAGCTAGCCGCTTGCAGGACTTGGAGATGTAATGCTGCCGCCCAGACTGATCTGGATCCGGAAGCGGAGAGAGTAGAGCTAAGGCCTTCTGCCTGAGGCCTTGCCCCAGATTGTGTCTGTGGAGCAGATGGAGCCCGTGTGCACTCCCAGGGAGTGCCGACGGTGTATGCTACTGTGACCTCCCCTGAGTTCCGCTCACTCCGCTGGGCAGCCGATCTGCCAACCGGGCTATCGCACACAAGGTTAGCCTGGCCGCCCAGTCCCTGAGTCCAGGCAAAAGCCTGGGAGGCCAAGGTCCGAGCAAAGTTCCCCTACGGCTTTGACTGTTAATTGGGTTTGCCAGGTGACTAGGATGGCGGGCGTGTGCGCCCGCGCTCCCTGAAAGCGCCGGGAGAGTCTGCTTTGCTAACAATCACCTGGGCGGGTTGACTCACAGATGGCCCACCAAGCCGCCCAGTTCTTGGGGTCAGTCCTGTGCCTTTTGGGGCCTGGACCCCCGCTTTGTTAGCCTTAGGCTATGCCTGTTACAGGTCTGCCCGCCTGAGCTCTCTGTTGTCCTGCAGGCAAAATGGCGGCGGCGCGCTCGCAGGCCTGGGCAAAAAACCTCCTGGTTGGGTTGGCACCCCGATGGCCCCCCGACCCGCCCAGGGCCTGGGTGCAGGCCAACGCCCGTCGGGCTCAGACCACCGCGGTGTTGGCCTCGGATTATGTTTGTGTACCTCAGTCTGTCCGATTCCTGGAGTACGGAACCAAGATGGATCCTCCTCTCCTGACTGGTGGGAGGCCGAGTTCTGAAGTGGCCTCCGTGCAGGAAAGGCGCCGCACAACTGCAGCTGCTTGCTGTCCGGCTGGTCAGCGAAGGTCAGTGGTCGTGGGCGCAGGGGCTAACTGGTCCCTGTGACGCCTTGGTTCCACTGCTGATGGCCCTTCAGCTGGAGCAGCCACTGCTGCTGCTGCCGCCGCCGCCGCCGCCGCCGATCTCGAGCCCATACATGTTTTCATTATGCCATAGACCTTGACAGAGAGATGCTATCTAACCCTCTGCTAAGACATGCTCTTCATAATAATAACAATCAAAGCAAAAAGTACACACATTACTGAATCATGCTCATAAGAATATCATGCAAACGTTAACAAAGTGTATGCAGAAGTCAGAATCAACCCCAAACCCCAAAGTCTTTATAAATCAAGGCCCACTTGATTTTAAAATAAAAACTGCCATCCAAAATCCAGACTCTTTTCTGATGTGTTTGTTTCTTTTGTGTTTGTTGTTGTATATACTAATATATGAACTTTCATGTCTGATTTGTTGTCTTAGGCTTTATTGTCACAAGATTCATCCTTTAAAATCTAGTTTTCTAAAATATGAATTTTCATATTATATATATAGTTATTGTATGATTAGCTATATATAGTTAGTTTTTGTATATTTAAGGTCTTTTCAATGTTTTCTGTTATGAATAAATGCCCTGGGTTTGTATATATTTGTGGGTTAACTATTCTCCTTCTAGGGCCACATTCTTACACTGTTATTTTTTGTTGATTACATGGGAATTTATTCACAGGCCAACTTCATCTTCTACATTCATGATTATGTATGAGAATCCCCAGATTCTGTAGCTTCCATTCAATTGTGTTTCCTACTACTAAGAACTGACAACTCTCCTTGCCACAGCAGAGTGTGGGCAATATTTCATTTAACTGTGCTTTTCAAAATAATTCATCTTTACTAAAGGAGTATGCATAACTGATTTGAATGATCCTGTCATTTGGGGCTATAAGGGATGGCTTTGTGGTTAAGGGTGAATGCTACTCTTTCAGAGGACTAGAGTTCAGTTCCCAGTATTTACATCACATGGCTCACAACTGCCTGTATCTCCTGCCCCATTGGATTTAACATTCTCTTCTAGCTTCTCCAGGTGATGGCATATAAAGGCACACACATACACACATATAAATAAAATTTAATTCTAAAAAAATAAATGTGTTGCCATTATACCTTCTAAAGCTTTATTGAAAGTAAAATGGGAAATTGTTTTCCAGATTTTTACTCTGAGGTAATGTTTGTCTTTGACACTGAGATGCATTTCCTGTATGCAGAAAAATGTTGGGTCCTGTTTAAAAATCCAGCCTGTTAGTCTATTTGTTTTTACTGTGGAATTGAGTTCATTGATGTTAAGAGATGTTAAGGAATAGTTATTGTTGCTTCCTGCTATTTTTGATGTAATTTTTATGTTTGTATAGTTATCGTCCCTTGGGTTTGTGGAAAAAAGATTAATTTCAGGCTTTTTCTAGTGTGTATTTTCTTTCCTTTTGTTGGTGTTTTCCATTCATTATCCTTTGAAGGGCTGGATTTGTGCAAAAATGTTGTGTAAATTTGTTTTTGTCATGGAATACCTTGGATTCTCCATTTATGGTAATCGAGAGATTTGCTTCGTATAGCATCGTGGGTTGGCATTAGTGTTCCCTTGGGGTCTGTATGACATCTGCCCAGGCTTTTCTGGCTTTCATAGTCTCTGGTGAGAAGTCTGGTGTCATTCTGATAGGTCTGCCTTTATATGTTACTTGACCTTTTTCCCTTACTGATTTTAACATTCTTTCTTTGTTTAGTGCATTTGCTGTTTTAATTATTATGTGACAGGAGGAATTTCTTTTCTGGTCAAGTCTTTTGAAGTTTTGTAGGCTTCTTGTATGTTCATGGGCATCTCTTTCTTTAGGTTAGGGAAGTTTTCTTCTATAATGTTGTTGAAGACATTTACTGGCCCTTTAAGTTAGGAACCTTCTCTTCTATATCTATAATCCTTAGGTTTGGTCTTTTCAGTTTGTCCTGGGTTTCCTGGATGTTTTGGGTCAGGAACATTTTGCACTCTGCATTTTCTTTGACTGTTTTGTCAATGCTTTCTATGGTAGCTTCTGTATCTGAGATTCTCTCTTCTATCTCTTTGTATTCTGTTGTTGATGCTTGCATCCATACTTCCTGACTTCTTTCCTATGTTTTCTATGTCCAGAGTTGTTTCTCTTTGTGATTTCTTTATTGTTTCTACCTTTATTTTTAGATTCTAGATTATTTTGTTCAATTTTTTCACCTGTTTGTTTGTGCCTTCCAGTAATTCTTTAAGGGCTTCTACCTGTTTACCTGTGTTCTCCTGTATTTCTTTAAGGGAGTTATCTATGTCCTTCTTGAAGCCCTCTATCAGCATTCTGAGCTGTGATTTTTAAATCCAAATCTTGCTTTTCTCATGTGTTGTCGTATCCAGGTCTTGCTGTTGTGGGAGAATTGGGTCCGGATGGTGCCATGTTGCCTTGATTTCCGTTAGTAACTTTCCTACGTTTACCTTTTGCCATCTGGTTATCTCTGGTGTTAGTTGGTCCTGCTGTCTCTGGCTGGTGCTTGTCCCTCCTGTGTGCCTGAAAGCCTCTCTTAGCACCCCTGAGTGACTTGCTCTACCCTGTCACATAGTGTTGCCCAGCTCCTGGGTGCAGGTGGGGTCCTGGCGGAGCCTGCCCCAGGTGTTCTGATACTCAAGTGTTCCCTGAGTTACTGGCTGTACCAGTCTGCTCAGTCACATGAGCAAAGATTACCTCTAAACAAGGCACTCACTCTAAATATGGGACTCCATGAAGAGCATTTGTTCCGTGGCAGGATAGGTGCACAGACTGTTGTGGTGCTTCCCAGGTCCTGGATGCAGGTGGAGGCCTGGAAGACCTAGCCAATGGGTGGAACTGAAAAATATCATCCTAAGTGAAGTAAGCCAATCACAAAAGAATACACATGGTATGCACTCACTGATAAGTGGATATTAGCCCAGAAGCTTGGACTAACCAAGACACAATTCACATATCAAATGAAGCCCAAGAAGAAAGAAGAACAAAGTATGGATACTCTGGTCCTTCTTAGAAGGAGGTACAGAAGGGGATACAAAATATCCACAGAAGGAGATACACAGACAAAGTATGGAGCAGAGACTGAGGGAAAAGCCATCTAGAGACTACCCACCTAGGGATCCATCTCAAATACAGTTACAAAACCCAGACACTAATACAGATGCCCACAAGTACTTGCTGACCAGATCTGGATATAGCCGTCACCTGGGAGGTTCTGCTAGTACATGACAAATACAGAGGGGGGTCACTCTCAGCCAGGCATGAAAAGGAGCATGGGGTCCCCAATGGGAGAGCTAGAGAAAGGAGCCAAGGCACTGAAAGGGTTTGTAGCACCATAGGAGGAACAACCATATGAGCCACCCAGTACTCCCAGAGCTCCCAGGGACAAAACCATCAACCAGAGAGTGCACATGGTGTTACCCATGGCTGCAGATGCATAGGCAGCAGAGGATGGCCTTGTTGAACATCAAAGGGAGAAGAGGCCCTTGGTCCTGGAAAGGCTCGATACAGCAGTGTAGAGGAATACCAAGACAGGGAAGTGGGAGACGGGAGTTGATTGGAGGATCAGGGGAAAGGAGTTGGCTTATGAAATTTTTGGGTGGGTACCTAGAAAAGGGGAACTCATTTGAAATGTAAATAAAGAATATATCTAATTAATAATAATGATAATAATAACAGTAATAACAATAATAATAATAATAAAACAACAAAGTAAATTGGGGGTCATGTTTTTTTTTTTGAATCTTTTTTTTGGGGGTCATGTTTTTATGTGAATTTGCTGCATTGATAATCCTCAACTAAAGAAAATATGAAAAATGGCACAGAGCCGCATGCTACATCTCATACTCCTGCAGCTTCTTTGGTACAGCTAGCCTGCCACATGGTAAAGGCAGAACAAACAAAATTATTAGCTGAAAAATACCACACTGCTGCAGTCATAGCCAAGTTAATGACTTAAGGAATCTGTTTTAGTGGGAAATAGAGAGTCAATTGTCCCATCTCTGCTTCATACATGTTTTCATTATACCATAGACTTTGACTGAGAGATGGCATCTAACCCTCTGATAAGATGCACTCTTTATACAATTAAAATTGTTACCTTTGGAGGTGGTCTGTAAGTAGTGCCACAGTAAGAAGTTGTCACACATACAAGGACTATTTATCTGACCGAAACTGCTGAAATAAGATGAAACTTATGAATATCATGAATTCTTACCTACTACTAATCTTTCCAGACTCTAACACTTTTAATTGGTCAATTTCTCTTTGTATGAAAAATGGACACAAAAGCCTGACCCTTTGATGTTGAGTAAAGTAAGAGATATTATGAGCCCATAGACAGCAAGTGATGGCTTCAGCTGAGCTAGTTCTCATTAAGATGGATATTAGGAAAGACGTGAATGTAAGAAGCATGGTATTATTTGCTGAAATGAAAACTTGTTCAGAACAGGAAGTTTATGGAGGAGAGAAGTTTTTAAAATTGCATTTTTTTAAGATATCATATTGAACTGTATCAGGTTACATAGATATGGAAACAACAGACAGAACTTAGGAACTTCATAGGCATAAAGAAAAAATCTCATTTTCAATGTATTTTAATTTTAAAAAAGTATCATTTTAATGGTGTTCAATAGAAAACAGTTAAATAAAATTGTCATCCAAAGCTTTAAATTCTGAAGTTTAGAAAATTAAAAAAAAAAAAAAATGCCAAGCCAAAGTCAAGGAAAGTAATTGTCACATAGAAATTCTGTAAAGATTTGACATATTCTCTATATTCTTGAAGTTTTTCCTAAATCTATTGATAAATGATAGTAAGAATGACATGAAAATGTTTAGGTTCTTGTAAAAATAAATTCATTTATTAGAGATATAAGCACACATGTCACGACCACCCTCGCCGGCAAGGAATGACGCAACACAGGAAGATCTTCAAGCAGTTTACTCAGGATCTCTGTACTTCTTCTTCTCCCCTGTACTTCTTCTTCTGACCCCGGAGAGAATCAGCCCAGCCCTTAAATACTAATAGCCAGCCAATCAGGCTTAGCCACGTGGGCATTGCTGATAGGCTGTATCCACGCAGAAGGCACAAGACTCAACAGGCTCCACCCAAATAAGGACTTGTTAACTGTTAACGACAGTTAACGGGCAAGCAGCTCCCTACACACACATACCTATAATCATATACTTCATACATATACATATTCACATAAACATACACTATGCACACACATTATACATGTAGTCATCCACACAGAGAAATACACATACAAACACATAAGCATACACATATAAATACACATGCACACATATGACACAGATGTGACTGTGGGTGCACATGTACACATACACACATACATACATACATACATACATACATACACACACACAGACACACACACACACACACACACACACACACAGAATTTGTAAAGCTTTTTATATTCAGGTAGTCCTAACCTCCTTTCTCTTGCAGAATAATAGCCCAAACATGACTTGTCTTAAGTTTTCATTTGCTATTTTTTTCTATACAGAGCACTTTCCCACAGGGAAGCTCAAGGCTATTTCTGCTTCTTCCTTTGAGTTCTTGCTTGTGTCAATTTGGTAGATGGGTTTAGTTGAAAATATATGTTAGTCCTAAGTGCATATTTCTGAATCATCCAATTAAATTTTATCTTACCAAATAACGTGAATTTGGGACCACAGGAATGGGCATGACCTTAAGATCTTACAACTAACACTGATAACATGAGGTTGTTCTTAATGGTAAGAAGAAAGAACCAATTCCTATAAGTTGTTTTCTGGTCCCTACATAAACATACTGTCAGATCATTCATACACACCCATAATTACACATATAGTAAATAACTAGATTAGTAATTGTTTTAAAAAAGAAACTGGAATTTAAAAAAAAATCACTTTTATAGTTCTGGAATACAAATGATTGGTACTTAGTGAATGCTCAAGGTACATTTACATAAAAGCGAATGGGATCTCATGAAATTACAATTTCTGTAAGTCAAAAGACTCTGTCAACAGTACAAAATGGCAACCTATAGATTGGGAAAAGATCTTTACCAACTCTACATCCAATAGAGGGCTAATATCCAATATATATAAAGAACTCAAGAAGTTAGACTCCAGAGAATCAAATAACCCTATTAAAATGAGATTCAGAGATAAACAAAGAATTCTTAACCAAGGAATCTCAAATGGCAGAAACACCTAAAGAAATGTTCAATATCCCTAGTCATCAGGGAAATATGAAAAACAAAGCTGAGATTCCACTTCATACCAGACAAAATGGTTAAGATAAAAACACTCATGTGAAGGCGGATGCTGGTGAGGATGTGGAGAAAGAGTAACATTCCTCCATTGCCAGGGGATGGAGCCATTGAAAGCTGGTAAAAGCACTGTGAAAATCAGGCTGGAGGTTCTTCAGAAAATTGGGCCATGTGACCCCGCTATACCATTCCTGGATATATACCCAGAAGAGACTCCAACATATAACAAGAACACATGCTCCACTATGTTCATAGCAGCCTTATTTATAATAGCCAGAAGCTGGAAAGAACCCAGATGTCCCTCAATAAAGGAATGGATACAGAAAATGTGGTACATTTATACAATGGAGTACTACTCAGCTACTAAAAACCATGACTTCATGAAACTCACAGGCCAATCGATGGAAATATCGTCTTGAATAAGGTAACCCAGTCACAAAAGAATATACATGGTATGTACTCACTGATAAGAGGATATTAGGCAAAGGGTATGGAATACCCACGATACAACTCACAAACCATATGAAGCTCAAGAAGGAAGACCAAAATGTGGATGCTTCAGTCCTACTTAGAAGGGGAACAAAATAATCATAGGAGGTGGGGCAACCCTGAGAGGGAGAAAGGAAGGGGAGGGAAAATGGAGGAGGTTCATGTGTGGGCAGAGTCTGGGAAGAAGTACAGAGAGTCAGGAAATTGAATAGAAGTGTAGCAATAGGAGATGGTAGCCACTAGAAAGTCCCTGATGCCAGGAAGGTAAGAGGCTCCCAGGAACCAACAGGGATAATATTAGGTTAAATACCCAACAAAGGGGAAAAAGAACCTGTAGAGACCATATCTAGAGTTTAGGCAGGGTCCCATCCATCTCAAAAATATTAACCCAGAATTACTTCTGTCTAAAGGAAATGCAGGGACAAAGAGCTGAGCAGAGTCTGAAGGAAAGGCTATCCAGAGACTGTCCCACAGAGGGATCCATCCCATCTGCAGAGACCAAACCTAGATACTATTGATGAGATCAAGAAGCACTTGCTGACAGGAGCCTGGTATAGCTGTCCTCTTAGAGGATCTGCCATAGCCTGACCAATACAGATGTGGATGCTTGCAATCAACCATCGGACTGAGCACAGGGACCCAAATGGAGGAGTTAGGTGAAGGACTGAAGGAGCTGATGAGTTTGCAACTCCATAGGAAGAACCACAATTTTAACCAACCAGAGCCCCCAGAGATCCCCGGGACTAAAATCCCAACCAAAGAGTACACATGGAGGTATCCATGGCTTCAGCTGAATATGTAGCAGAGGATGGCCTTATTTGGCATCAATGGGAGAGGAGCCCCTTGGTCTTGTGGGAGCTTGGTGAACCAGTGTAGGGAATGTGAGAGGAGTCAGGTGAGAGTGAATGGTTGGTGGGGGAGCACTCTCATAGAAGCATGGGGGAGAGGGGTTAGGTTAGGGATTTTCCAGAGGGGGAACTTGGAAGGGGGATAATACTTGTAAATAAATAAAATAACCAATAAAAAAATAAAAAAAATAGAAGCCAGAACTTCACAATGGCAGATAGAGGTGATAATGCTAATACTAATGATACCAGAGTCAGAGCATAGTAAGATGAATATGGCAGCCAGTTCAAGAATTGTCCTTAAACTAAAGTCTTGAAGTGGTTCCATGAGAGATTAGTTCACTTGACTTCAGATGAGTAAGAAGAGATGGAGATATAATACTTTTCTGTTAGCTTCTTTTCTTTTTGATGTGACTAGACATATGATGAGAAACAGTTTAGGGGAGAAATGATTTATTTTGGTTTATAATCAGAAGTAATAGGTTCATGGTAGTAGACACATACACCTGAGATACCTCACATCCCAGAAGATTTAGAAAATGTGTGATTGAAATAAGAAGTGTGGCAATCAGTCACCACAGCTCTACTACATCGTCCAGAAGAGCTCATTGTCCAAAGTTTTCACATCCTCCTAAAATAGACCACCACCTGGGGGTTAGTCTTTGGAGGGAATTTTACATTAAGTTCTTAACAACTAGTCTAGAAGGATCAACCAATCAAATAAATTATAATCAGAGGGTGGGTAACTCAGTTGTCTAGATAAACATTTCCATGATGACATGGCTCCTGGTTAGATAGTAATAAGAACCTGTAATATTAAACTTGCATTATGTTTGCTCTGTGCCAGGTGTATTTCTGAAAGTTATTAAAAAGACTTGTTTATTTTCTTCATCTTTCTTGAAATATGAACAGAGTACACTGGAAATGGTTAACCATTTGTCCACATCTAGTGAATGACACAGACAGAATTCAAACAATCATAACAATAGCTTCACAGTCTCAACTCTTAATCACTGGACATTCTGGAATGAATATAGAAAGATTAAATGACAATAGGGAGAGCTGATTTCTTCTAACTTCAGTACAAGGCTAAGATGTAAAGAAAGGACTTGAAAGTGTAAGTAATATACTCAAGGCAAAGAGAGTTTTGGAGCTTTTCAGTCTAAGTGATAAGAATATGATATCAGTTTTTCTCATTGGGCTGAGAAATCCAAAACAAACTTGAGTATTGAATCTGTAAAGCAGCAATGTTGTGTTGAATTTAAACATTTTACATAGCTCCTAGCAAAGATTAGAGACTGAAGAATTTGAATGTAACCAACCATTCAGTGTGGGTCTATTACCCTACCCAAAATATTCATGATCACTTCCAAAGGAAGTGAAAATAAACCCAACTTAAAAGTTGTTTTCCTTGCAAGTTAAAACTCATTGTAATGGGGCATTACAACAGTCTACCCTGAGGTCTAGAGAATTTGCATATAAAAACAAAAGGATAGCTGTAGTATATTATCATTCATGTCTAGCACATCCACTTTCTACCCCGACTGAAAGGAGAAGGAGGTTCAGGTGGAGAGGCAGTTTCACTCTTGTCTCAGATGGCCAAGGGCTATGGTAAGGCAGGATAGCAGAATTGGTGACAGAGTAGTATAGGGTAGAATTATGTAGGTCCATCCAAGTGTGGGCTTATAGTATAAGGACTCAGGAAGGAACAGGCAAATTGTCTCACTATAGGTATGTTCTTTGTGACCTAGATATATGTATCTTTAAATGGTAGTTGGGTTCTTTCTGCAATTGTCCCTCTCCTTACTTACTCGATCATTAAGAAAGAAATTAGAGTTCTTAGCAAAGAGTCCAAGATTATGGATAGTTAATGCATGGATAGTCAGTGCATTGATTATAAAGTAGACTTCTTATGAGATTACAGATGGCTTGGCCCAGGTTTTGTTGGTCAACACTGAAAGTTATGTCTTTTTAGACAGCTTAGCTACCTTAGAAAACGATTTAGGAAGGAGAGATTGCAGAACCACACAGAGTTCCCTAAAGCTGCAACAATTTCCTCATTCCTAACCCCCTCACCCAACCTTTAAAGGTTCACAACTCACCCTTTTCCCTAACAGACCCCTCAATTTACTTCAGGAGAGATGGTGTCTCTCACTTTGCACTAAAAAATAATGGTTTTATTGGTTGAAGGTCAGACTCCTGACTCTTTTCTGTCTCCTGAGTTTTTAAACTGCCTAATAAATCTAGCACTTAATTTTGGCTGGAAATGCTGAGTCAGACTTAGCATGATGGCTCAAAATATCAGGCCTATGGACAGATAGATCTTTGTTCTAATTGAGATTAAAAGAATACATTTTTTTTTTTTGCAATGACAGCAGGTGTTTTCTTATTGGCCATTGTATACAAATACAGATTAATCAGACATGCTGGTATTTTGGTTGTTGTTTTGGTTTTGTATCCCAATGATGAGTTCCACCTTGTTTTAGTCTTCCATGTTTTTGTTTGTGCTGTATCCATTAGCAGTGGTAAGTTCTGGAGGAAGTTGCAAGTGTCAATCATAAAGGCAACACAATGGAGATCTAAGCATGTAGGTACTTGTTGCTAACCCTATAGTTTGCTCTGTGACATAGTACTGAGTCTTGTTTTTCCTGATTGATATATGCCTACAATGACTTTCCAATATTCCTCCTCAGCCCATTTTTAACATTCTGTTCTGTCAGTCCAGTCAATGGAGGCTGTGAATGAATTTATATACCTCACTTCATTTCCACAAATGATCAAACTGCTTTAGAAACAAAATGGTTTATTACATATAACCACTTTTGACTGGATCCTTCATTTGGCATAGCAAGTCTCAGATTTTTAAGACTTCAAAATACCATTATATGTGGAAAATCATACACACACACACATGCACACAAATACACAAACACACACAAACTCACACACTTTGTAGACAGGGGCATAATTATATTACAAGATTATGGTTTTGTGCTGTTTTAATAGAAAATACACTGAGGTCTGAGCTGGCTTAAAATTCTATCATTAAAACCAACCTGTCTTCCATCAAGATATTTATGAGTCACACATCTTAGATGGATTTTAAAACTCAGACTTTTCTTTACAAAAGTACACTATCAGTTTTTAAATTTCCCAAGTTTCAGGCTCTATGGCAGGTGAGAGGCTAGAGAACAAGAGCTTGGAGCTTAATTAGGAAGTTCATGCATTTTCAGTTTCCCCATTGTTTCCTGTATATATCTCTGCGCTTGTGTGTGGGGAACTGTCCTTGGAGAAATGGGAAGAAAAATTATTAAAATAGAAAAACATTTTATGTTTTTATGTTTATCATTCATATTTACTTGGAGACCAAATATGAAAAGTTTTAATGGCAAAGAACTTTCCAGAAAGTTTTTATGAGCCAGAGGAACAGGGATATGAAATTGAGTTGTAACCTTACCCATAAAGTTGACTGTGGCAAATTCTATTATACTGGAATTCTGTTATATCTGGTTTTATTTCCACATTCCGTGTTGTATATTAATGCCTACCTACCTTTCTCATTGTGCTTATCTCTTAATGGGAAATAGTTCCTGAATATCCTCGCTGTTAATAGCAAGAGCATATAGAAAAATCTTCCTTTCCCCTGGTGATGTGATAAAATTAGCTTTGTTATCATTAGTTGGCTCATTTAGAGAACCTTGGAGTGCTGGATGGCTGTGGTACTTGGCAGATATCAGCTTTGAATCTTCCTTTTCTTAGTTGTGTCGGCAGAATTTCAATTGTATGAGCTTCTTATTTGAGAAATGTTTCACTTCCTGGAACATTTAAATAGTAATTTAATGCTATTGCAGTGATGGAAATCAGGCTCATTTTGTGCTGTGTTAAATGGTGGCTGCTGCTGTTGCTTTGTGGCTTGGATGAGGCAAATGCGATGAGACTGCTTTATAAAACCTGAGCTGAGAAAGGAAGTGCCTTCTTCTCTTTCACTCATCTTTCCTCTCTGATCTTATTCTAATGGAAATGCACTTGGCTTCCTTAAGAGTAGGAAAATTTTCATATTAGTGTTTGTTCTATTTATTTAATTTATTTTTTGAAAATAGATTTTTAATACAACATATTCTGATTATCATTTCCCTTACCCAGACACCTCCCAGATCATCCCTCACTTACTCTTCTACCCAAATCCGCAGTGTTTCTTCCTCTCCATCACTTGGTTTGAAACAGTTATCTAAAAAAAAAAAGAATTAAATATGACCTTGCCACAACCTAGACTGCCCTGGATCATGCTGGACTCTCACTCATGTGTCTGTGGGGATTGTTTTTTGATTGTTTGATTTATAAGACAATATCCACCCCACCTTTGGAGGCACAGTTTCCTAAGTAGACCCTAAACTATACAGGTGAGGGAAACTTAGCAACAAACAAGTAACAAAAAGGAATTTATTTCTCTTTGCTCTTGACTCTAAGTGTATGGTGATTCACGGCTTGAGTTCCTGTCATGACATCCTTCAATTATAGACTATACCTTGGAATTATAAACCAAATAAACTATTTCTTCTGACTCCTGAGAGGAATTTTGACATTTATATCTCTTCATCCCAAATTTTTCCTATTTTTCCAAAATTAACTTTGAAGTATGACTTTTTATGAAGTGTTGCTGAATTAAATAAATAAAACACAGTCAATATGTTTCATTAAAATAATATAATTAAAAATTTATGTTATTTAAGAATTGACATCTCATTATACTGAGAACATTTTGAGTATATTGAAATGATAAAAACATTTTAGGATGTATTTGTAAAATATAATCAGAACATGCTAGGGTTTATTTTTCTGTGGTTTGAATATATTTAAACATGTTTGGTAGGAAGAATACATTTGATACATTTGTTAATATTATATTATATATAATAAATAACCCAGTGTGCAGGTCCAAACTACAATATTCGTGGTCATAGAATATCTCAAGATGTAATAGATTACTTGATCCACAAACAGAGGTAAGTATTTTTAAACAAGTACAAGATTTTGACCAACTGAAAGTGAGAGTAAAGAATTAAAATTAGACCTGCTGTTGGCTTAGAGCTTCCTATAAAGCTTGTGTTCAAGATTTATAGTCAGGACAGAGAAATGAGTGAAGTGTTCCTCCAAAAGGAAAGAGTGTCTTTTACCTTACAGAAGCTTTTCAGTGTCCTGAGGTCCCATTTATCAATTGTGTAGCCACTGAAAGAAATTTTCCTGTGGCATTAGTTTGAGGCTCTTTCCCAATTTCTCTTCTATTAGATTCAGGGTATCTGGTTTTATGCTGAGGTCCCTGATCCACTTGGACTTAAACTTTGGGATAGGTAATAAAAATGGATATAATTTCATTCTCCTACATACAGACCGCCAGTTAGACCAGCAACATTTATTGAAGATGCTTTCTTTATTCCACTGTTTGTTTTTGACTTTTTGTCAAGGATCAAATGTCCAAAGGTGTATGGGTTTACTTTTGGGTCTTTGTTTTGCATACATTGATCAACTGGCTTTGTGCCAATACCATTAGGATCTTAATCACTATTGCTTTGTAGATCAGGGATGATGATTCATCCAGAAATTCTTTTATTGTTGAAAATTCTTTTGGCTATCCTGGGGTATCTTTTTGTTTTTCCATGTGAAGTTAAGAATTGCTCTTTCTATATCTGTGAAGAATTGTGTTGGAATTTTGATGGGGATTGCTGTCCTCTGAGAGGCTCTACCAGCAGCTAACTGATACAGAAGTAGATACATACTCCCAACCAATGGACCCTTTTGGTTGAAATAGGGGAAGCATTGAAAAAGCTGAACAGGAGAGTGATCCCATAAGAAAATTAGCAATTTCAATTTTCCCAGACCCCAGAGAGTTCCCAAAGACTGAGACAATACCCAGGAATATACCTGGATAGTTTTAAGGCCCCTATATTGTAGTAGAGGTTGGCCTGGTCTGGCATCAGTGGGAGATGTGTTTAATTCTCTAGATATTTGAGTCTC
This sequence comes from Apodemus sylvaticus, assembly GCF_947179515.1. NCBI lineage: Eukaryota > Metazoa > Chordata > Mammalia > Rodentia > Muridae > Apodemus > Apodemus sylvaticus. The sequence goes on from NC_067473.1 coordinate 108,721,480, forward strand.
CAGGGAAGCAGGAAGTCTGGGGAGGAACTTCTTAGAGGCAGGGGGAGAAGGAATGAGATGAGGAACCCAAGTTGTGGCAACCACTGGAAAGTAAATAATAAAATAATTTAAATTTTTAAAAAAGCAGTCTCTTACAAAATCCTCATGGAAATTTATATTGAGATAAATTTCCAAAACCACCCCTGAATAAAAAGTCAGGTATGATTAAGCATTTATTTTTGACTCCTGAGAAACAATGTTACAGAGAGTGATCAGTAAACACTCATGATCCCTGTTTAAATTCAAACAAAGGGTTTTCTCAATATTTGTTTTGGAGTTCTTATTTATCTATCATTTGCATGTTTTGTTGAACAGGCAGACATCAATTTTGACATCTTTCTGCTTCAGCCTCCTGAGTACTGGAATTCCAAACATAAAACATTATACAGTGATTCAAGATTTATGTTAAATAATAATTTTGATATGACTACACAAGATTCCTTCACATGAGACACCCATTACTCCCAGAGCTCCCAGGGACAAAACCATTAACTGAAGAGTACACATGGAGTTACCCATGGCTCCAGACGCATAGACAGCAGAAGATGGCTTTGTTAGACACCAAAGAGAGAAGAGGTCCTTGGTCCTGGAAAGTCTCTATGCCACAGTGTAAAGGAATACCAGGACAGGGAAGCGGGAGAGGGTTGATTGGGGAACGGAAGGAGGGGAGATGGCTTATAGGATTTTCAGTGGCTGGGGACCAGGAAAGGGAACAACATTTGAAATGTAAATAAAGAATATATCTAATAAAAAATAGAAATGGATATAAAGGGAAATTTTCATATTAAGTGAATCAAATTAGAGTCAGACAGACAGGACTTACATGAGAAAGGAGAGAGAGAGAGAGAGAGAGAGAGAGAGAGAGAGAGAGAGAGAGAGAGAGAGAGAGAATATAATAAGAAAGTAGAAAATATGTCATGCAAGGGATAAATGAGACTGCCAGGCAGGAGTAGGAGAATAAAGATAAACCTGCATGGTCAAGTAGATTACATCTTCACACGACAGTATCTGCATTAGTATACACAATGAGTATATACTGGTTTCAGCATCATTGACTGCAGATCTGCAGCTGTCGATCATGTCAATCATGCTAAGGAAAGCACTTCCTGATCATGCACAAAGTTCTGGGTTCAGTCCCCAGCAATGTATCAACCTGGAAACATGGTAGTACATTTCTCTCATCCTAACACTTGAGAAATTGGGACAGGAAACTCAAAAAACTCAAGATTGTTCTCAACTCACAGAGAGTTCAAGCTACTCTGAGCTGTAATAGACTTTCTCAAAAATTTTAATCTCTTTTGTAAAAAAAAAAAAGGTAGACATAAATTAAATAACCCAGTGTTATGATGATATTGAATATTTGTCTAGTGTTTACTACCTCCCAGGAAAAATCTGAAGAATTGTCAATTATTGATTAATATATAATGCCTAATATCTCTAGAATAAAGGTCTTGCAATTATGGATATTTTGCAGACAACAAAAACAAAGATCATGAAAATAACAATAGGATATTTTTGAGATTGTATAGTAGTCATTGGCAGTGCCAAACTTAACTTTAGACAAATATTATTATCCACCATTTCATACTGTGTCTGTAGGAAAAGGAAATAAATCTATAATGATTCTGTAAATGAAAACCCAGCAGTCGACAAAAGGTTTTGGTAGAAAGGCAAAAAGCAAACACTGTATTCGAATAAAGTAATTGAAGAAAACCAAGGTTCAGATGGTACCCAAGGGACAACAGGTAGCTATGGTTCCCAGAATCCAGGTGATGAGAATGTTAGGATTTTAGATTCATGTCAGATCTTACTTCCCTCGATCATTTTCACACTTCATCACTGAGATTAATCCCAAGTTCCAGAATAAATCCATGATTCATTTCCCTGATTTGCCTTCTGTTCTTTTTATTTATTCATGAGCTTTAACTTTATAAAGCCTCCTCAGTGATCTACATCCTCCACCAATGTGGCATGTTTATAGAAGCAAAACCATATGATCGCCTCATAATTCATATTAGGGTTCATTCTTAAAGTTATAGGATGTATGGGCTTTAATACCTGTGATGATGTATAGCCACCATTACAGGTGCAGAATAACTGGATCGTCCTAACAGTCTTATGTTAGAATATTCAAACTTGTTGTTCCTTAATAACTATACCCACTGATATATTTATTTTATTTTATCTTTGAGATTATCATATAATTATATAATGTTACTCTTCCCGCTTCTTCCTTGAAACCTTCCCACATACTTCCCTTTGCTCTCTTTTAAATCCATATGTATGTATATATATTTACATATATATGTAAATATTTATACTCCTAATTATAACCTGCTCAGTCAGTCTGTCTAATACAATCTTATTTGTATGTATGTTTGTATGTATGTTTTCAGGTCTAACCATTTATTATTGCATAAACAATGGAGTGTTCTTCCCAGAAATAGACTATTTTTCCCACTCTTAGTATTGTTTAGTTGCACATTGGTTTTGTTTTGTGTGTGTGTGTGTGTGTTTGTGTGTGTGTGTGTGTGTGTGTGTATGTGTGTGTGTGTATGTGTGTGTATGTGTGTTTAGCAATGAGAGCTCATGGTCTTTCCCCAGTCCACTATGGCATGACTGCTGTTCTGGTTCAGCTTATGTTTAAGCAGTCGTGTTGGTTGTAGTTTATGGATAAATTGCCTGACATTACAAAGAGGCATAATTTCATAGCAAATTGCCTGATCCTCTGGCTCTTACAATTTTTCAACCCTCTCTTTTATAGTTCTCCTTATGGTTATGGTATTGTTCTGTAAATACACTCAGTGAAACTTTTTTCTTTGCTATCTACAGTTTGGGTTTTACCTGAATATCAAATAATTAGAGATACTTATATTGATTTTCTTTTGCTTGCTAGCATATATTTAAGTTCCTGTTTTTCTTTATTCTTTTTTACAGTTTAATAACCACTTATTTTCTGAAGCAAATAGTATTACATCTCCTGGTTATACTATTATATACATATCTGTTTAACAGATGATATGTCAGGTACTTCCATATTTGGTTAATTTTGAGTCTATGTGTTATACTCATATGAATATTTGTACTCATGTATTTATAAATGTATATATATATATAGCATTTATTTATACAAATATTAATTTATTAATTTATATAATGTGAAATAAAAATTACATTTAATCCAAATATAACTCAATTCCTACTTTATCACATACACTTTTAATTGGTAGACAGCTATATCTAGTAATTATTTATTTTCTTCATCCATTTTTGTTTTACAATGATAGAGTTTAGTTCTTGAGACCATTTATGTAACCTTGAAATTACTATAAAATATTCACTATCTTTTTCTCTACAAAGAGCTTGTAAACCTCTGGGTACACAGCTTCATTGCAGAGAATCCATGGGGAAATTCACTCTCTGAGCAATTGAAGTTATATAGTTTTCATCTATTTCAAATACTTTTGAATCTCATGTTACCGTACAATGATTTCCATATTTTCTATGTAAGAACATGTCTCTTACTTGAGTACATGCTTGAGGCTGCTACCTATTTTCTTTAAAAGCCTTTCTATTTTACTAAAACATCACATTTTTTGAGAAGGAAACTTGAGGTGATTTACACAATAACTTTGCATGGAGTACAAAGAAAAACTTATTACCCAAGGATACCATCAAACAGAGGCAGGTCAGATTTTGCTACTGAGAAATTTTATTATGTTCTTAAGCAATATATATAGCAATCCTAAGCAATTTTATAATCAATTAACTCTCTAAGGATGTTCACCATTGGAGAAAAGATCGGCTGAATGTTTGTTATTCTTTGAATATGGACCTTTCTCCCATTATTTCCAGTTAGTAACACAATTTTATAAATTTCTGGGAACTGTAAGAAATGGAGTCTAGTTGGAGGATTTAGGTCACTGGATATGTGAATTTTAGGGATACAGTTTGTTTTGCCCTCCCCCTTTCTGCCTAAAATTATGGAGTTTCCTGTATCACATAGTCATACCATCTCTGCTTTGATGTTCTTTTTCCCAGACTCAGAATTGGCAGAGCCAAGGAACTACGGACTGAGAACTCATCAAAGCCATGAGCTAAAGTAATCCTCTGTGATGTTTAATGTTGGTGGTCAGGGTGACAGAATCTAAAATCACCTGAGATATAGGCTTCTCAAAATACCTGTTGGAATTGTCTTGATTGTATTAAGTAACATGGGAAGATAATGGCTTCCCATGCCTGGTACCATTTTCTAGATTTTTGTTGCTATTTCTAAAACAAAATAAACTGCCATAGGTAACTCCATGGAGAACGAGTATATTTTAACTGACAGTTCAGGAGCAACCGTCCATACTTTGAGGAAATCAAGGCTGGTGCAGCTTAAAGCAGCTGGTGACATTATATACATAAACAAAAAGGAAGGAACCAAGCATGCCTGCTGTTTCTTAGCTCATTTTGCCTACTCACATGGTATATAATTGACCACCAAAGTAGATGCTCTCTCATCCTTCCTGAGTAAGAGTGAAGATGCAAGACCTCATATTTGATATATCCCCCATATAAGGAATAGAGTTTTCAGTTTCTTTTTATTCCTTTTATACAATCCCTTCATTATTTTCCCTGATTTTCCTAGCTTGACTCTTGTTCAGTTTCTTTTTTATGTTTATTTTCATTACTATGTGTATTTGTGTTTGGCCTGAATTGAATGTATGGCTGTACAAGGGAGTCAGGCCCACTGAAACTTGAGTTACAAACACTTGTGACCTGTCACAGGGGAGCTGGAAGTTGAATCCTGAACCCTGGGAGAGTAGCCATTGTGCTTAACTGCTGAGCCATCTCTCCAGTACCCTTTATTCAGTTTCTAATTATTGAAAATCTTTCACATGATTTTTTTCTGAGAATTTGTAGCTGGTGAATGAAAGAGTTAAGAATTACAGTCTTTGTTGCCTCTTATAAGACAGAGTTTATTTATAAGCATATTTTAAAGGTTATTGAGATGTAAGAGAGAAGTTGGGGAATTCCAGAGTGTAAGCAAAAACATATATTAAACACATTTAACTTTTTAGAGAAATGGTTCAGTGGTAAAGATTTCTTGTTGTTCTTGTAAAGAATCAGAGTTCTGATCCAAGCACCCACACCAGGAGGTACACAATGGCCTATAACTCTAGCTCTAGGCAAACACAACATACTTTTTAGGTCTCTGCATGTTCTCATACTCACACTTGCTCACAAAGATACAATTTATAAGTATGTTCCAAAGAAATACACATTCAGCTACAAACCATCCAGTATGCCCACAATGTGTGCACTGCATTAACAGAGCCAACATGAGGGAGTAGCATAGAGTGTGTTAAAATACATAATGAAATGCAGTACATAACACAAGTCAAATATCAAATACACTATTAGGTGGCAGTAAATGTCAGTTTTCATATTAGGTTCTCTAGAATGGTTTTGCTGTGAATTTGTTCATCTGATGCTTGAAATTCAACCAAATACCTAAGGCATGCTGGGAAAACATTCTGCCCTAATGTAATGCTTACATTATTTTTGTTATATTAATTATAGCAATTGTGTTATAATAGTTGACGTTACTATCACAAACTAGAGTTCCGCTCTGACGCTTTCGTGAATGAACACTAAGCATTTTGATCTTACTCACTCAGCTTACACTCTCTGACTACTCTCTTTTTCTTGTTTTTGTTTTCCTTCCTAATATTTCCAGTTCTACTTTCATAACACCATTTGATACAAACTCATTGGCCAACATTGCTTTTATTTTCTGAGCTATTAGAGCTTCAAGTTAAAACCTCATTTAACTATACATCACTTTTGAGATAGTCTTGCTATGTAGCCATGCTGCTTTTCAATGTAGTACTCATCCTGTCCTTACTTCATGAGTGAGGCGTTTAAAGCATTGCCTACCATGGCTTGCTCACTATATCTACATCTTGAAGATCTCAGCCAAGTTTTCTTATAGTACTTTCAAAATTCTTACATTAGATCTTTTGAGTTTGTTTTTGAAGAAATGAGAGATAGATATCCAGCTATAGTTTCTACATGTGGACTTCCAGTTTTATGGGCATGACTTACATTTTTCTATTTCTATATAAAATATAATTCTGATTTTATTGTATTGAATCTATAAATTGTATTTGATAATATTATCATTTTCATAATATTAATTCTGCTGAACTATGCTGCACTATCAGCATATGGAAAGAGACTTCTCATCTTCCAGTCTATTTTAAAAAGTATTTTAGAGATTTCATTGTAGAGATCTTTCACCTCATTGTTAACATGCATTCTTATGATACTCCCCTGTGGGTATCATTGGCCTGAGGCTTTTGCAAACATGATTGTGTTCCTGAATGTTTTCCTCAGTGTGTTTATTAGGGGTGTGTGTGTGTGTGTGAGAGAGAGAGAGAGAGAGAGAGAGAGAGAGAGAGAGAGAGAGAAAGGAAGAGAGATAGTTTGTGTAGAGAAAACCTCCTGACATTTTTGAACATTGATTTTGTATACTGTGACATCTGTAAGGCTGAATATGAAGTCTTGCCAAATCTTTTCAAAGTCATAGGGTCTTCTACATTTAGCAAGATATCACTTAAAATATGGACAATTTGAAGTTTTCCCTTCATAACTTATATGCCTTAATTGTTTTAATAATAATATGCCCTTGTAAGTGGTTTATTTTCTTTTTCTTTGTGAATTCAATAAGCACTTTGTAAAAATCAATATGTAATGGAAAATTACAGCGATGATGTCTAATTTCATTCCAAAATTTGAAAAGTGGTGCAATTCACTTCCTGTTAGTTACTGAAAATTGCTTTTCTTCATTTTACTTTTGTGTATGTATTATGAAACAGCTCTTAACTTTTTCAAACATTAATATTCATTACCTTTTCTTAACTTCTCACACATAGTACAACTAGGATTTCCTTAATTACTGAAACTAAAGCCACCAAGCCATTAGTCAGATTGAAGATATCTGTCTCTGTCTTACTTGTATATTTATTATCTTAATTTATCTAGTTTTATTCCATACCGTAGGATGCTACAAATTAATGTTGATAAAAGTAAATATTTTAGGAATGATAAATTTGACAGCATCATTTAGAGTCTACCCTGGCCAGTGATCACTGGTAATATATTTCTTTTTATCCAGTCCTATTTCAGAAAAAGAATTACCCTTACCCACTTTTCACAAGTACTTTTGAGAATTATACATATTATTTTTGTAAATATTAAACTTAAAATCAGTTATCTATGAATAGAACAAAGGTGTTTGTTATTGATAAAATTTTCTTTCTAATACTGTCTTTAGTTGTAATGTATTTCTCCTTATCTTTTCTTATCTGACTTAGCAGAGGACAGAGTACTTCCACCCCATCGTTATTCCTCTCCTTTACTTTGAGTCTTTGTCATAAAACTGTTTCCATCATCCTCTGGCTAAGGTAAGCTTGGGAGTTCCGAGATTGTATTTACTGCCATGAAGTATGGAAGTATGGAAGCGAATATCATGTTAGAGTATGATTGGGTTCTACTTTTGATTTTCTCAGTACCTCAGAGATCTGAGTGAAGCAGAGAAGCTCATGCTTACTTGCCTGCTCCCTTTGTTGATAGAACAGTCACAAGACTGATTTACATTCTGACACTCAATTATGCTGCTCTTTGTGGCCAAAGTGAAATTTAAGATCACTTCCATCTCCAACAATTTTCTGTATTTTATCAGCTGTAATCTCCTTTTTTCTGGAAGCAGCTTACTGTTTTATGTTTGAGATGATGTCTCTATTTCATCCAGATGATGGTTCTTTGGTAATGGCAGGGCAACTAACTTTTCTCTTTGGGTTTAGGAAGTGCTTGGAAAAGAGGGGTACCGTGTGCCATAAATACAGATGGTTATACTCGGCTGAAGCAAGCTATAGCATATAGCATCTGATGTTTTTCGTGACTTTGCATATAGATAGGGTGAATTAGGAAATGCACTTTTTTTGAACTCTACAGCTGTTCATAAAATTGTCACAGAAATTTGCATTTAAAATATACATATAGGGAATCTTCACACATTTACAGAGCTCTCTGGGATGCTTAAGGGGTAGAATTTAATACCTGGTGACATATACTTCCTAGTTATATACTAGGGAAAGGGTGGATAACTGAGAAATGTGAGCTTGGACAATTTGAGTCTTGTGAAACTTAATAAAAGGATGATCAGACTATGAATATTATAAGAAATTTATATTAAAATGGGGATAAAAATGGGGTTTTACTGACAGTATAACCAGGATAACAAAATACCATTGACTAAAGCTATTTCTACAGCACAAAAACTGAACAACAAAAAGAAACTAAAAAGAATGCAAATTTTTAGAGGTGGTAAGCACTTTAATAAGTGGAATTGTTAATGAAAAGGAATTATTTAAATAAAATATTTAAAGTTAAATTGTATACAGTAGGTGTTTATGCATGTAAAACATTACTAAAATAAGTACATTTGCCTGAACTCTTTCATTTTAAATTATTACATTTCATTTAAAAGTTCTTAAAATTAATTCTAGAATTAGAGTATATTTACTGTGCTTAATTTAGAAAACACAAAAACACTGAATAGTAAATTAAAGCACTGATAAATCTATTCACAAGAAATACTTTTAATTAATGTATTTGTTTATTTGCATTTACTGTGAACATAAACACCCACCACTTCTTCGCTAAATGTCGTGTTATATTATGTTGAATCAGTAAGTTATGATTTCTGGGTTAAATATTCCTTTGTAACTATTTAAGATGTTTATTTTTTTGTTGGCAATAACAACATTTTGAGAAATACTTTTCTATTTTTCCAATTACACACTATTGCTTTCTTTGTTTAGGTTGATTTCCCAGAGTTTGGATTTTTAGATTAAAGGTTTTGTATGTTACTAAGTCTTTGGATAAACATTTATTACAGTAATCTCCAAAAAAGACTGTGCCAAATGTGTAAAACAATTAGAAATTACTGTTGGTTCACAAAAAGGAGCTGACATCAAATTATCCTTGAGAAATCCTTTACTAGGAGTGTTGTAATTTATACACACAGGCAGCCATGAAGGGTCCTTGAAGGGAAAGGACATCATGACAGAGAATATCACAGCCACAAGCTACCATGATGGGGCCCTGTAGGGAGAAGAGCCTTCAGAGCCATAGGACAAAGGGAATTTCTGACTCCTAAGTTTTTATGGGATGTGGGCCTGATCTGCATCTAGTATCCTAGGCTGCCTTATCCTATTTACCAAGACACACAGAAGCAGGTGGTAGGTAGGACTCCAAGCTTATGTTGCAGTTACAAGGGGGAAGAAGAGAAGACAAAGACAAGGAGGGCTGCTTTCCAGCTCCCTGTTACTAAGAATGGGGTGTACTAAGACCTGGTTTGGGAGAGGAGGAAGCACCACAGCAGGAGGGTGATGCAATGTACATTATCAGATTTAAAAGCAACAACTATTGTAGGATAGGAGCTAGAGGGAGTTGATGCCTATAGATATGGCAATCAATTGAAGCTCTAGTGCTAACTCACCTTGTGTGTTATCCAAAATGCTCAGATTCCCCTCTTTGATCTGTGCTAGTTACTTGTGTGGTAATCCTTATCTGTCCATCTGAGCCTATGTGATGTATTGAATACTTGCAGCCTTGAGCAAGATGAGTCAGCAGGTAGATGAGAGGACCCAACACAAATAAAACACAAAAACATACCTCTTTAGAAACTATGTCCCAAAACAACATGAACATCAACCTTCTTCATTTTATTTATTTTTTGCCTTGTTTTGTTTTGATTTTTTTTTATGAGACAAAGGGTATCTGTGTAGTCTAGCCTAGCCTTGAACTTACAGCGCTCTTATTTCCACTTTGCCAAAGGAATGTAGGGATATGCTGTCACATCAAATCCATCCCCCTTTGTTTTCCATTTATATAATTGTATAATGATCATGTTTCTATTTTAAATCTGCTAAACAGGTCCTCTATGATTATTTCATAAATGAAATAATCTGGCTATAAAATATCAGACAGTTTTTTACACCAAAAATGTGACTTAAAATATCTTATATACATAAAATATATTTTAACACCACATCAAATTTCTGATGCCAACTAAATTATCTTCAGCTGGACTAGAAATAATGAGCAAATGTATGAAGGGATTTGAGGATTATTTATTCCAAGGACATAAAGGTCTATAGTCATACATTATTTCAGGATGTTGGCTGCTGTACTGTAGAAGGAGCCAGACTCTAGATAGGAATAGGTGACTTTCTGGGCATAGCACACAGATAACTCACCAAAAGAGATTTATTGGAAAAGTAATGAGCAGAGATCAATGCATTACTAGTTCATTTATAAATCAGTCCTACACAAGAAAACTAGCCTCATTCATAAGACTATGGTGCTCTTGGTAGCTGGAACAAGATTTACAATAGTTTTTATCCATTTATTTTTGTTTATCATGTAGAGAAAAGATTTAGATGTTCAACTGGGACAAGGGGAAAAACACTTTGGGAAAATTCAGTGACATTCAGACAGCTTGATGGCGTGTTTTCTGCTACCAAAGCAGTGGGATTAATGCTGCCTTGCACCAGGGGCAAAATTTAATTACTATGCAACCCTAAGTGCCGATGTGGTTTATCACCCATGATTGTACTGTGTAGGAATAGGACTTTCCTTCATTACCACTCTGCAGTTAGTCATTGACTCGCAAATACTTCCTATTAATTTTCACTGTGTGCTCTGATATGGTACATAATCACTTTTACATTTTTTGAACTAATATTATGTAGCTATGACAAGATGATAGGGATCCGTTGGAAACCCTTGGATACTCTTCATACTTTCATGGTTACACTTTGGCAGTTACTGGGGAATACAGTTCCATATTCCCTTTAAGGGAAAGGCTGATCAGAGAACCTGCCCTCAAGGCATGGGGAAATTTACAGGAGGATGCTAATTTAGAATTGGTTTCTGTTTGCTCACAATTTCTATGGAGAAGGAGCCTGATAAGGTATAGTAACCAATGTGAGTTCTTCCTGACTCCTCTCAAGCAAGCTCAGACTGGGCAACATCATAAGACCTTTCCTGTTTACCTGGTGCTATAGATATCATAGTCGCTAGTTATACATAAATAATTAAACATCTACTTTTAGGGCCTGCTATTTTACAACATTTTATGGCCTGTTGAGAAAACATAGTTTTGACTTCCAGAGAAATGGAGAGCCTTCTCCAGAGTCTGGAAAGGTAAGTAGCAGTTAACAGAAGCTTTGGTCTTAGAACCATGACCTTTTGGGAAGAATATGCAAGGAAGGTGGCAGTGTGTCGGCACACATGAAATTAATTTCGTGTGACATCTTAAGAAGAAGCACTGTAGTACTGCTTGAGGTCCAGGATACTAGTTCTTTTACTGTTGAGAACAGTTTTAGCTATCCTGGGTTTTTTGTTATTCCAGATGAATTTGAGAATTGCTCTTTCTAACTTTATGAAGGACTGAGTTGGGATTCTGATGGGATGCTCTAAGATCAAGAATTGACAAATGGGACCTCATAAAATTGCACAGTTTCTGTAAGGCAAAGGGCACTGTCAATTGGACAAAATGACAACCAACAAATTGGGAAAGGATCTTTACCAAACCTACATCCAACAGAGGGCAAATACCCAATATATACAGAGAACTCAAGAAGTTAGATTACAGAGAGCCAAAAAACTGTTAAAAATGGTGTACAGAGGTAAACAAAGAATTTTCACCTGAAGAACTTCGAATGGCTGAGAAGCACCTTAAGAAATGTTCAGCATCATTAGTCATTAGGGAAATGCAATTCAAAACAACCTTAAGATTTCACCTCAGACAAGTCAGAATGGCTAAGATTAAAATCTCAGGAGACAGCAGGTGTTGGCAAGGATGTGGAGAAAGAGGAACACTCCTCCACTGCTGGTGGGAATTCACGTTGGTACAACCACTCTGGAAATCAGTCTGGTGGTTCCTCAGAACGCTGGGCATGACACTTCCAAAGGACCTTGCTACACCACTCCTGGACATATACCCAGAGGATTCCCTGGCACGCAATAAGGACACATGCTCCACTATGTTTATAGCATCCTTATTTATAAAATAGCCAGAAGCTGGAAAGAACCCAGATGTTCCTCAATGAAAGAATGGATACAGAAAGTGTGGTATATTTACACAATGGAATACTACTCAGCCATTAAAAGCAATGAATTCATGAAATTCTTAGGCAAATGGTTAGAACTGTAAAATACCACCCTAAGTGAGGTAACCCAATTGCAAAAGAATACACATGGAATGCAGTGTAACTGGTAAGTGGATATTAGCCCAGAAGATCTGAATACCCAATACACAATTCACATATCAAATCCTTCCCAAGAAGAAGGAATGAGAGAGCTCTGGTCCTGGAAAGACTTGATGCAGCATTGTAGGTGATTACCAAGACAGAGAAGTAGGAGAGGGTTGATTGGGGAATGGGCAGAGGGAAGAGGGCTTATGGGACTTATAGTGAGGGGGAATCCTGAAACAGGAAAATCAATTGGAATCTAAACAAAGAATATAGAAAATAAAAAAAAAGGAAGCACAGTCATGTTTGGTTATGGCAACACACCTTTAATTAAAATAAAAGTTTTAGGATCAACATGGGAAGCATGAACTTTAATAGGTACTTGTGAATACAATTTTGTAGTCATAAAAGAATGTCACAGTCTTTATCCTTTTGTTGGCTGTGTTATAAGGGAGATGGACAAAAATCATATCATCAGTGTCTGAAAAAACACAATAATAGACATATTGTAAGTAAAATCAAGGAATTAGACTTTGTGGCCATGAGCAGTACATGCCTGTCTTTCACAGGGGTCTTCCAATAGATTGAACTATAATTTTGTTGATAGTATGAATCAGTAAATGTAAAGTAGTAATTACAGGGATGGAAACCCAAGCTCCTATAAAATAAGATGAATTAAACAGGAAATGGGGAAGAATGAGGGAAGATGGATTAAATTGTTGGTATTGAGTTTGCTACTTCCATTGTGGTTAGTGTTCAAACACATGGGAGCTGATTCATTTTGTCAAATGGGCTAAAGATATGTCAGAGGTTATCAAAGCCTTGTACCCAGAAAATATAATATTCAGAGCACCTCTTGAAAAAATAGGGGTGAGTGACAGTTGAAAATTTATGAATAAGGATTCTAAGTGAACTCAGTTCTCATAGACAACTCTTATTGGGTTTGAGTGGTTTCTCCTCTTTGAATGCTAAGGCTCTAGGGAAGTTAGTAAATCAGGACTTTAGAAAATACATTCAGCCTTGCCTCTGGGAATGCAAACATAATTTACCATCCTAGTTTTAACGTTTTTGAAATTATGAAGCTAAAATATGTATGCATCTGTAGGCAAGAACTGAAAAGAAAGTGGGCATGTTCTTTTGGTGTTTGGGTTTTCAAGATAACAAGGATGCGTTTTAGTGGTTTCAAAGAGAAGGAGGAGCTCACTTGCTCAAGGAAGTGTATAAATGTAAGAATGTTCCAGAGCACATGCAGGACTGGAAAGGCAAAAGACCTAATATTTTCAGCAACATTTCTGTGTCACTGTTTTTTAGTCAACCCTTGGTTGAAAAGCTCATCTCCTTCCGCACACTAAAACCATGTCTTGTTTGTTTTGATGTTTTGTTTTGTCTAACTATATACAAACTCTCCAGCTTGTAAACTATGGTAGTCATATGATAAAGCTTTAAAAAAAGTTATGATTGGTGTGTGTGTGGGGGGGTGTATGTGTGTCTGTGCCTACTATATGGGTGTGGGTATCCTCAGAGACAAGATAAGGATGCTAGATCTTCTGAAACTGTAATTGTCACCTATCTAATGTATGAAGTGGAAATCACACTTAAGTCTTTTGGAAAAGCAGAGGTGCTCTTATACTGTGAGCCATCTTTAAAGTTCCAGACGCCTTTTCTTTTCTTTTTTTTTCTTTTTTCTTTATTTTTTTATTGAATAGAATCTTCATTTACATTTCAAATGCTAATACCTTCCCTGGTTTCCCCCCTCCCAGAAAACCCCCAACCCCCTCCTCCCACCCCCTGCCTCCAAATATATGCCCCCTCCATCCAGACCTACTCCCACCTCCTCCCCATTTCCCTTTGTTGGGGCCCCTATCTATTGAGCCTTCACCTGACCAAGGACCACTCCTCCCACTGATGTCTAACAAGGCATTCCTCTGCCACCTTTTTTGGCTGGAACCATGTGTACCCCTTGGTTGATGGTTTAGTCCCTGGGAACCTGGGGCATCTGGGTGGCCGACATCGTTTTTCTTCCTACGGGGATGTAAACCCCTTCAGCTCCTCTAGCCCACCCTGGAACTCCTCCATTGGGGACCCCATGTCCAGTCCAATGGTTGGCTGAACAAGCAAAACTGCATCATTTAAGATTGCCTCAGCTACTCCTGTCTTGCTATTTGAGTGTATGGACATTCTCTTTACAAAATATGAGGCTTAGCTGAGTCCTTGCCCTCAGCTATAGAATTAAACATTTTCTACAACATCACAACTGTCACCATATTCTTAACCAATTGATCTAGTTATAGTTCTCACTAAAGAAGATTATGTGTTCCTATACCTCTGTGACCTCTTAGATGGCTAATGTTTTCTCTCCTTTCCTTCACTGTGGTGAATGTCATCCAGCACTACTATTCTTTTAGAAAATCAAAGACACCAATTATCAAGGCAAATGAAGATGCCATAATTCTTCATAGCTTCTTTAATAACCTTTTATCTGCTAAATCAAAAGGAAGGTTATCCAACATGCTTAAATATAACACCATTGCCCATAATCACGAATGGGAACTGAGCAGAGATTGTTAATAATAAGCTATAAGATACAGCTAATTACTTAGTTTAACAACCCTCATTAATTATTACACAAAAAGCACAGCTGAAATAGTGACCTGAACTTGAATTTTAGGAGAGAGCTTCAACTTCCTCTTATTTCAAAATTCCCAACTTACTAACTTGAACCTTTTGTGATTGAAATGTGACAAAATAAAAGACCATGTAGATCAAATTTTAAGGTGTAGCACAGTGACAATTTGAAGGAAATGGGTAAAATGATACTTCTAAACATTTTTACTTCGAGAAAAGCTTTCATTTTCCTGCAGTGAGTAAGAAGGTCCATGCAGATGTGGATTGTTGCAGCCAATCACCAGACTGAACTTACAGAACCCATGAAAGAGCTGCTGGAAGGACTAGAGGAGTATTGCAACTCCACAGGAAGAACAACTTTGGCTGGCCAGACCACCAAGTGCTGCCAGAGACTAGACCAACAACCAAGGAGTGTACAGGGAGGGATCCATGACTCCAGATATATATGTAGCAGAGGATAGCCTTATGAGATAGCAATGGGAGGGGAGGCCCTTGGTCCTGTAGAGGTTTGATGCCCCAATGTAGGGGGATACTGGAGTGGTGGGGCAGAAGAGAGAGGGTGGATGGGGGAGCACCTTCATGCAGGAAAAGGAGAAAGGGGAGAGGGTGGATATGGGATGTGGGGTATGTAGAGGGGTAACTGGGAAGTGGTATATCATTTGAGAAGTAAATGAATGGAATGATAAATAATAAAGAAAAAAATAAAGGAAAAGAAAAGAAAGGAAAGGAATAGAAAAGAAAAGAGAAGAAAAAGAAGATCCATTAATATCTGTATATCCCAGACTCAGCTTCCTTCCCAGCAACCGATTGAGAAGTTATGAGATAAGCTCATGATCAGAAAGCTGACACATTCCAAAATAGTACTTGAAGTTCTAGATAGAGCTTATGTTAGACAACATAAGGAGGTCAAAGGGATACAAATTGGAAAGGAAGAAGTAAAGCTATCACTATTCCTAGATGATATGATAGTATACTTAAGTCACCCAAAAAACTCCTCTAGAGAACTCCTACAACTGATAAACAACTTCAGCAAAGTGGCTGATTATAAAATCAACTCAAGCAAATCAGCATCCTTCCTATACTCAAAGGACAAGCAGACTGAGAAAGAATTTAGGGAAATGACACCCTTCACAATAGCCCCAAACAATATAAAGTATATTGGTGTGACTCTGACCAAACAAGTGAAAGATCTATATAATAAGAACTTCAGATCTCTGAAGAATGGAATAGAAGAAGACCTCAGAAAACGTAAAAATCTTCCATGCCCCTGATTGGCAGGATTAATATAATAATATTGGTGTGACTCTGACCAAACAAGTGAAAGATCTATATAATAAGAACTTCAGATCTCTGAAGAATGGAATAGAAGAAGACCTCAGAAAACGTAAAAATCTTCCATGCCCCTGATTGGCAGGATTAATATAATAAAAATGGCCATCTGGCCAAAAGCAATATACATATTCAATGCAATCCTCATCAAAATGCCAACTCAGTTCTTTATAGAGTTAGAAAGAGCAATTCTCAAATGCATCAGGAATAACAAAAACCCAGAATACCTAAAACTATTCTCAATAGTAAAAAGAACTTCTGGAAAATCAATATCCCGAACCTCAAGCAGTACTACAAAGCAATAGTGTTAAAAACTGCATGGTATTAGGTACAGTGACAGGCAGGTAGATCAATGGAATAGAATTGAAGACCCATAAATGAACCCACACACCTATGGTCACTTGATCTTTGACAAAGGAGCTGAAAACCATCCACTGGAAAAAAAGATAGCCTTTTCAACAAATGGTGCTGGTTCAACTGGAGGTCAGCATGCAGAAGAATGCAAATCGATCCACTCTTATCTCCTCATACTTAGCTCAACTCCAAGTGGATCAAGGACCTCCACATAAAACCAGACACACTGAAACTAATAAAAAAGAAACTGGGGAAGACCCTTGAGGACATGGGCACAGGTGAAAAGTTCCTGAACAGAACACCAATAGCTTATGCTCTAAGATGAAGAATTGACAAATGGGATCTCATAAAATTACAAAGTTTCTGTAAGGCAAAGGACACTGTCAAAAGAACAAAACAGCAACCAACAAATTGGGAAAAGTTCTTCACCAACCATACATGCCACAGAGGGCTAATATCCAATATATATAAAGAACTCAAAAAGTTAGACTCCAGAGAGCCAAATGACCCTCTTAAAAATGGGGTACAGAGATAAACAAAGAATTTTCACCTGAAGAATTTCGAATGGCTGAGAAGCACCTTAAGAAATGTTCAACATCATTCATCATTAGGGAAATGCAAATCAAAACAACCCTGAGATTTCACCTAATCCCAGTCAGAATGACTAAAAACTCAGGAGGCAGCAGGTGTTGGTGAGAATGTGGAGAAAGAGGAACACTCCTCCACTGCTGGTGGGATTGCAAGCTGGTACAACCACTCTGGAAATCAGTCTGGCGGTTCCTCAGAAAACTGGGCATGACACTTCCAGAGGACCCTGCTATACCTCTCCTGGGCATATAGCCAGAGTATTCCCCAGCATGCAATAAGGACACATGCTCCACTATGTTCACAGCCGCCTTATTTATAAGGCTGGAAAGAACCCAAATGTCCCTCAATGGAGGAATGGATACCTAAAATGTGGTATATTTACACAATGGATTACTACTCAGCAATTGAAAACAATGAATTCATGAAATTTTTAGGCAAATGCTTAGAAATGGAAAATATCATCCTAAGTGAGGTAACCCAATCACAAAAGAATACACATGGAATGCAGTCATTGATAAGTGGATATTAGCCTAGAAGCTCTGAATACCCAAGACACAATTAACATATCAAATGATTCCCAAGAAGAAGGAAGGAGAGGGCCCTGGTCCTGGAAAGCCTGGAATCAGCAATGTAGGGGATTACCAGGACAGAGAAGTTGGAGGGGGTTGATCAGGGAATGGGCAGAGGGAAGAGGGCTTATGGGACTTATGGAGAGTGGGGAACTGGGAAAGGGGAAATCATTTGTAATGTAAACAAAGAATGCAAAAAAAAAAAAAGAAAGAAAGCTGACACAAATATACCCTACTGAATTACCTTTGAGAGCCTTGACAGTGACTTTTTATTGTCATACAGAGACGCTTCCATTGCCCAAAAGGGTAGGTCTAAGCAAACCTAGCTGCCCTCACTATGCTATTTACATACTTGTTTCAAAATACTGCATATAAATATTATATTTTCGTATCCTTCTACATGATTTGTCTATAGTGAACATATTCTTCCAGGTTTCCTTTATTTCTTTCTATATAATTATCTCCACTGTCATTCGAGTTGTTAAATGTGCTGATCACTCATTGCTGTTTATTGTTTCCAAATTATTTTCCAGGGTGGCTGTTTTGCTCTGGATCATCGCCAGCACAATTTTTGAGGTCACTGCTATTTATTTTTTTATTAAGTTTGGCCATTTGAAAGGCTTTTAATGACATATACTTGTGGCTCAATTTGCATTTCCCTAATGGTTAATGTTCATCTTTTCATATGCTTCTCTGCCATCTGTTTGTCTTTTTTAGTAAATTGTCTGTTTTCATTTATTTGCCTTTTTACTGATTGGATTATTTTTGTTTTACACTTGAGTTTAATTTCTTTTGAAACATTTTAGATGCATGTTATTGGTTGAATATGCAGGAGCAAGTGCTTTGTGCAGTCTGCTTAAAATTCCATGGTCTTTGCAGGGCATTTCACAAAGATAACTCGCTTTTAATCATGATGTCTGTAATGTCAGTGTTTATGGATATCAGGGTATTGAAGCCAGAGTATTCTAATATTAGTGTCCTTTACACAGAACAAAGCCTTTAGGCTAAATGGTGCTCAATGGTTCTTCTAGTTAATCTTTCATAAAACTTGACTATACTTTGATAAAATGTACCCATATTCAACTGAAGCAATACAGTAACCAAGTCCTAAGGTAGAAAGGAAAGAGAAGAAATTTTGAAAATCGCCCATCTGTAAAGCATACCAGGTGGGCACTTACAAAGTATACAAATGTAATAATTGAGATAAACTGAAGATCTCTAAGTGTATAAAAGAAGCATAGAATGGTAAGGTCTTTGGAAATTATTTTTTAAGAACAAAAGAAATTTTCCAATAATGTGAATCTGGTATCACAATGAATTAAAAATTAGTAACACTGGCCATTTGAATTTGGTCATGGTGTAAATGAAAATGCTCAGCTTCTTGTTCAAAATTTCATAAAATTCAAATGCTAGGTATGATGGAACCTGTCTGAAATTTCAGAACTTGGGAGGTAGGGAGTGGAAGACTATATGATCAATGTTTCTCAGGCCTATACTGGGAATTTGAGCCCAACACTGTCAAAATGAAACCCTGTTTTAAAAAGAAAAAAATCTACTTGATCAAGGAGAGATTTTAGATTATAAGAACAGCTAAAATATAAACCAAGAATAGGACCAATTAAGTACAAGGAAGTGTGAAGTTATAAAGGGCATGTAGCCCCAAATTTGATCGCAATTCTGATCTTAGATCCTGTAACGTGACCATTTGCCACAAGGATGTTAAGGTTGGCAGCTACATAAATGAAGGAAAGGTCTTGCATATTGTAAAGGGTAAATACTGCTGATTTTCCTAACAGACAGAAAGGAACATTGCAAGAGATAGCTTAGGAAAGAAAGAGTCCTTTCTGTGGTTTGCAAGACCTGACAGGTCACACTGTTTTGTAAAATGAAACTCATTTGTATGAATACGTAATCAGTTACATTGTCCCTTTGAAGATTTGTGGATATGTACCAAATCTGGGTTGTCCTTGTTCCAGAGAGCATATAGGACATAACCAAGTCTATTATAACAATAAAAATATAGAATAATGAACAATGAGTTATGTACAGCATTTGGGAATTTTTCTGAGATTTCATGCATTGTGGTTTGAATGTAAAATTTCCCCAAAGGCTCATGTGTTGAACATTAGAATCCTCAACTGGTGATGCTGTTTAAAATGTTGGGCTTTGTTGTGCTACCTGAAAGTTAGGTTATGGCAATAATGGCACAATATTTGTTGTAACCAATCACTATCTGAGTCTACATAAGACCCAGCCCACAAGATAAACCCCTTATCAAACACTGCTTGTGCCAAAAACATGAGACTAGTAAGCTCAGGGAACTAGGATAAAACCAAACACTACTCTTCTAAAGAAACAGAGTAGCAATAAAATGACTCCTAATGACATTTTGTTATACTCAGATACCAGTGGTTTGCTCAGTCAACAAAAGAGAGACTCCCTCTGCAGCAGATGGGAATAATCAGTCATTATGCAGAAAGTGAGAGACCTTGGCACATTCAGTTCTAAATGGGATGTTTCCATCAAATCCCTACACTCCAGACACAGGGACTTCTGTAGAAGAGAAGGAATAAAGACTGTAAGAGCTAAAAGAGATGGACATAAAAGATCAAAACACATATGACCTCTCACAGAGACTGAGGCAGGATGCACAGGACCCTCACAGGTCTACACCAGGTGCTTCTTCTATACTGTATGGTTTCCAGTTCAGTGTTTTGTTTTGGTTTGGTTTTGGTTTACTTATTTTTTGTTTGTTTGTTTGTTTAGTGACACACACAGATTTTCTCTGTGTAGCCCATGCTGTTCTGGAGCTCTCTCTGCACACTGGGCTGGCCTCAGATTCATGGAGATCCCCCTGCTTCTGCCTCTGGAGTGCTGAGATTAAATTTGTGCACCGCCAAACCCAGCTTAGTTTAGTTTTTATGAGATATCTAAGTGTGTGAATGAGTGGATCTCTGATTCTGGTTCTTATGCCTTCTCTTAGATACTTTTCCTTCTCTCTGTATTTTCTTTTGGTCTAATTTTGACATTAGTTTTGTTTCACCTTATTATTCTATTCTATTCTGTTATAAATTATATTATAATGTACTAGACGACTGTTTTAATGAGAGTTAAGAACCTGTGTTCGGATGAGAGCAAATGTCAGTTAGAGCTAGGAAGAGCAGATGGAGGGGAAGCATCGTCAGGATGTAGCATGTAAAAACTGCTTCAATAAAGAAAACGTTGAGTGTAAGTACAAGATGTAGTGTGCTGGGGCAAGGGTCCTCACTTCAATTTCTTCTGTCCTTAGTTTCCATCATGAGATAAAGAGCTTCATCCTTTACATACTCCAGCTACCACGATGGCCTCAGGGCCTGCAATGGGGACAGCTACCCACAGAGTGACTACTCCGAAACTATGAGATAAAAGGTTTTATCTCATTCTTATTAAGTTATTACTTCAGATATTTTGCAAAAAAAAAAAAACCTAACATATTCAGAAAGAGGCATCATCATTCCCATTTAATCAAAAGACTTCATTTAAATTAAAAAAACAAAAAACTTCATCACATACAAGTAACCCAGGACAAACAGAAAGTATTGTAACCCAGAGAACAGAATAAGGATAAAAAGGGAGAGAGAGGGAGGATAGATAGATAGATAGATAGAGAGAGAGAGAGAGAGAGAGAGAGACAGACAGACAGACAGACAGACAGAGACAGAGACAGAGACACACAGAGAGAGACAGAGAGAGACAGAGAGAGGCAGAGACAGAGACAGAGACACAGAGAGACAGAGACACAGAGAGAGGATTAAAAATATTTAAAGATTAGTTAAATTGGTTTTTGCTAATTCAGTTAAATTATTCCAAAGAAGTTGTGATCCAATGTTAGGATTTGGGATCAAGTTATGATTCATTTGTGCATAGCTAAATGTTGTTCTGTCCTTCGCATGGCATTCCCATTTCTAGTGTCACAAGAATTGTGGACACAGATTGCAATACCACTTATACCAACAACTCTCACTGGGAAGAAGATACTATCCTGATTCTTTATTTATGTTATTGAGTTGGTCCTGAATCATTAAGTTTCCATTGGCTTGACCTTTACAATATTTCCAGATGCTTGTACATGTTTTTTACTTTTATTCAGGCTCACATGAGTTATTCACTTGTATAATTTGGAACAGGCATTTTGTTTTCCTGGGATTTCTGATATCTGTTGTCTTCTATCACTTAAATGTTGCATTAATCCCTACAACTTAGTTTAAACAGAAAATGATATGCAGCTGTTCTGCTGGTTTTGTTCACATGTTGTATGTTTGTTTTGCATGTGTATGTTGTATGTACACATGATTGTGATTTCTGTCAGAGGTGAGAAGAGGGTGTTGCGTCTCCTAGAGCTGGAGTTAGAGATTGTTTTGAGCTGCCCAACATGGACATTGGGAATTGAAATGCAGTCTATAGAAAAGGAAGATAATTTTCTTAACTGCTGAGCCTTTGCTTTAGCATACTATTCTATTTTTAAAATTACGTCATTTATTAAAAAATAATGCCTCAGATCTTGTATTTGATGTCTACCATGCACACACACACATAAACACACACACATGCACACATATACACACACACACAGAGAGAGAGAGAGACAGAGATAGAGATAGAGGCAGAGAGACACAGAGAGAGAATGACACTGTTAATTGCCATTACACAAATTGGAGATGATTGATGATATATCTTTTTCTTCTGCTTGTTCTCAGTATTTCATCAGATGGTCTCTAAAATCAAAATCAAATTCTACTTTGTATCTTCACAGAATTAGATTACAAATCAATTAATATTCCCCTCTAGGTTCTTGATGATCCATCCAAGGATATTTTGTGTTGTTTTTGTTTCCCTTTGGTGTATATTTTTTCACTCAATGCTGTATCAGATGAACCTACATCAGCTCTGAGTGCATCTGTTTTGCTTGATCTATCCAAATGTGTGTCTCATAAGCTGACTTTTTTTGGTTCCACTCCATGCCTTTGATCCCAAAGCAGTCATAACCGGCCTCTGTAGCAGCAGCCGCCCAGGAAAAATGCATGCTTCAGCCAGCAAAGCTTGTAAACTCCCTGGGCACATGACAAATGGATCGTAGCAGGTGAACAGGATGCGAGACTTGAAGTGAAGCAATTACAAATAACTTGGAGATGGAATTTTTGAGATTTTGGTTTACCCATCTATAATTTATTTCCCACAAATAGTCAGAAAACAAAAGTTAAAAGTAAAATTCTATGCTGACTTTTGTGGTAGTTAGAAATCTTCATGTGTGTTTTACAAACATGACTTCCTTTATAGAGTGTCAGTAGAAGATATGGTCCTGATTAAACATGCATCTACACAATTCAAAACATCAGGGCTAAAGGTAGGTCTTTCTACTTTAAATTATTCGGTTAAAAAAATCTCTCCCAGATGTATTCAGACTTTCGAGTTTCAGCTAATTTGAGATAT
Organism: Apodemus sylvaticus; assembly: GCF_947179515.1. Classification (NCBI taxonomy): domain Eukaryota; kingdom Metazoa; phylum Chordata; class Mammalia; order Rodentia; family Muridae; genus Apodemus; species Apodemus sylvaticus. The sequence goes on from NC_067473.1 coordinate 108,744,764, forward strand.
ACTCAAGTTAACAACCAAGAATACTCATCACCTTAGAAGCTAACTTGCAAATTAATATGAAAACTCAAAGAAGAATAATTGATGCCACCTATCCTGTCAGGCACGTTGCCATAGGACACTATAAACAATACTAATCAAGGCACCAGAAAATGTAAATAATTCAATGTAACATAATATGCAACAAATGCACACAGCGGTAAATGGGAATGACTGTTTACCAAGAGATCTAGGACAATAATTGACAACTGTGACCTTATCAATTTAAAAAAGGTTCTGAACTACAAAGTAAATAATGATGGGAGTGAAGGGACAGTCTGCAGACAGAAGGAAAATCTCTGGAATTTTTTCACTCCATATGTGAATAGTATCCTAAGTCTACAAAGAATCCAAAATCATAAACACCAGTGAGCCATTTTTCCTGTTGACAACTATTCAAATGAACAGAAATTAGTTCTAAAAGAGCTATAAATGGCTAACAAACCCACAAACATTTTAAAATGTGTCAAACTTGCAGTAAAGTATAAAGTACATTGAAATTTATCGCATTCCAGAATGGCGGTCACTGACTAAAAAAAAAAAAAAAAAAATGAAGTAGCAAATGCATGTGAGTCTGACAATATTGACAACCTAATATTATATTAATGAGGAATAAACTATTCCAGCCACTAAGTGAGTTTGTACAAAGATTCCAAAAGAAATATAGTTAGTGTTTTCATATGATCTAGAGATACAGCTCCCAGGTATACATGAGAAGAAGTTTTAATCCACATTCCATGAAGACACCCACACCTACCTGTGATTACTGTAGCAAAACAGCCAATATAAAACATCAGCCAACATGTCTATCACTATATGATTAGATAAAGCATACACTCATATTCATTATAAGTAAAAAAATAAATCTTCACTCAGATATAAAGACGAAGAAATCATGTCATTGATAAAGAAATAGAAGAAAGTGGAAAATAACTTTTGATTTATTTTCTTTGGTCTTTTAAGATAAATATTTGCATTGTGTCCCAGGGTTCCCTCTAACTTGCAGTCCCCCTGCTTCTGTCTTCTCAGAACTATAATTATACAACTGGCACCTCTCACTTTTTATATATTTCATTTGTATTTTTACACTTGTCTGTATTGGGTCAGATTCTTCTTTTCATATTATAAATTATACTTCTACAGATTTAGATAAATTATATGTCAATGTTTAATCATAGTGTTTCCTTTTAAAATGATAGCATGCATGATTACATTCATAAAAATTCAATCCAATGTTTACTCTTTTTTCTATTACAGAAATTAAGAGTAGGAGAGTTTAATCCTCGTCAATCCCCTCTAGTCTTTAGTCTATACAGTCTAGTGAGCTTTTCTCTATGTGTCCAGCTTCTTACTCAGTTGCATCATACAATTTCCCAAGAGTTAGAAATGACATGTCTGTCAGTCAAAGTGGCTTGGCTGGGAAAAGATATACTGGTGTGCTTTATTATTTCAAAGATGTGTGAGGGAAGGCACAGAGAAGAGCCTGTGGGTTCACAAAGTCACTGAAGATTATTAAAGAAAAGCCACGGGCTGTGGAGATGACTTAGTCAGTAAAGCCCTTTCTACATGAGCATGAGGATCTAGGATTGATCCTAAGGACTCAGGAGAAAGCTGAGCATGGTGGTGCACATTAGGAAATCTGAGCTGGGAAGATGCAAATATATGAGTCCCTGGAGTCTTCTGGCAAGTTCCAGATAAACGTGAAGAACTGTATCTCAGAAAACAAGGTGGATGGCTCCTAAGGCATGATATCTAAGGTTGACACCTGACCTCCAACAACATCTACACACTTGTCCCAGCATCCACACACCCTCACAACATGCATATGCAAACCTGCACATGCACATAAATATAAATGGAAAATAACACTTAGCTGGAAGAGGAGGGACTGATATCCTTATAACACAGCTTGCTAGAAGTTAGAGAGAGAACTCAGACCAGGTCCAAAAGTTTCACGTCAGAAGGCAGGAGCATTTTGAAAGCGTGAAATAGGAGTGGCACTGACAACCTGTTATCTTGAATCTGTCATTCTAAGGAAGAACTAAATTTACCTTCATCTCAAAAACTGTGGTCAGAAAGAAGCTTTTCCAAAGTTTAGTTAACATGACAGGAATGTTAGGGGATTTGGGTAAGTCTAGAATCTTCTCTTTCTTCTCAACTTATCTTTAGTGCATTGCTTCCATTTTCAGAACTACCAGAGGTCTGAAGCCTTCCAGTTACAAAGTTTACATCCTGGGAGGAAAGGAAGAAAGCGGAGGCAGCAAGGAAGCTCTCATAGCTGTATCAGTTTCTCTTAAGGAGAATCCCCCAAACCTCCAACCATGTTCTTTTGACCTGCAACATATAGAAAAAGTGAGAACGTGGCATACATCTATTTGTAAACCCAGTCAGAAGCAAGTAAAATAAAAATTGCTTTAGAAAGAAAGGTGAAACAGAGTATTTTGGTAGCAAATACTATCTTTGTAATGGTCCTTATTTGCCCAGGTCTTAATAAGTCCCCTTTTTGTACGTGAAATAGTCTTAGTACCCTCTCTCCACTAATTACACATAGTACTTAGTGTCTGCCAATTAGAAGCCTCAATCCGAAGTACAGGTAATATGCATCCACCGCCTTCATTCTCGATGTGATACGGGTGGTCTCTCCAATTGGATATTAACGTCGATGAACTCCTTGTCTACTTGGGGATATGTAATAAAAGAGTAAAAATGTTTCAAATGAAAATATATAACAGCAATAAAAACTGCTTGGAGCTGTTAGCATTTGGAAAATATAAAGAAAAGCAAAACAAAACAAGAATGATTAATCACCAGTGTGTTAGAGTAATTAACAGACCCAGATTGGGAGGAAGAAATTTTCTCCCATAAACCTGATAATGATCACTGGAGAGAAAGTTCTCCTAGGGTCCTATATAGTCTCAGGAAATTTATTATTATTTATGGACATTTTCAGGCTTGGGACTCTTTTGAATTTGAAAAGAGACTATTATAAGCCTCACTTGGAAGCTCTTTGAAAATTAGTATTTTCTGAAACTGAACGGGTCATCCAGCAGCTAAGGACATTTGCTACACTTGCAAAAGGCTAAGATCAATTCCCTACACCTGTCTCCCACAGCTCACAACTACCAGTAACCTTTCTTTCTTTCTTTCTTTCTTTCTTTCTTTCTTTCTTTCTTTCTTTCTTTCTTTCTTTCTTTCTTTCTTTCTTTCTTTCTTCCTTCCTTCCTTCCTTCCTTCCTTCCTTCCTTCCTTCCTTCCTTCCTTCCTTCTTTCTTTCTTTCTTTCTTTCTTTCTTTCTTTCTTTCTTTCTTTCTTTCTTTCTTTCTTTCTTTCTCTCTCTCTCTTTCTTTTCTTTCTTTCTTTCTTTCTTTTGTATATTCTTGTTTACATTTCAAATGATTTTTCCTTTCCAACTTCCCCCCCATAAATCGCATAAACCCTCCTCCCTCTCCCCATTCCCCAATCAACTCCCTCCCTCTTCTCTGTCCTGGTAATCCCCTATCATGCTGCATCAAGCCTTTCCAGGAGGCCCTCTCCTTCCACCTTCTTGGGAATGATTTGATATGTGATCTGTGTCTTGGGTATTCAGAGCTTCTGGGCTAATATCTACTTATCAGTGACTGCATTCCAGGTGTGTTCTTTTGTGAATGAGTTACCTCACTTAGGATGATATTTTACAGTTCTACCCATTTGCCTAAGAATTACATGAATTCCTTGTTTTTAGTTGCGGAATAGTATTCCATTGTGTAAATATACCACATTTTCTGTATCCATTCCTCCATTGAGGGACATCTGGGTTCTTTCCAACTTCTGGCTATTATAAATAAGGCTGCTATGAACATAGTGGTGCATGTGTTCTTTTTGCATGCCGGGAATCCTCTGGGTACATGCCCAGGAGTAGTATAGCAGGGTCCTCTGGAAGTGTCATGCCCAGTTTTCTGAGGAACCACCAGACTGATTTCCAGCAATCCCAACAGCAGTGGGAGTGTTCCTTTTCTCCACATCCTCAGCAACATTGGCTATCGCCTGAGTTTTTAATCTTAGCGAGATTCTGATTGGTGTGAGGTGAAATCTCAGGGTTGTTTTGATTTGCATTTCCCTAATGACTAATGATGTTGAACATTTCTTAAGGTGCTTCTCAGTCATTTGAAGTTCTTCAGGTGAAAATTCTTTGCTTTAGCTCTGTATCTCTGTACTCCATTTTTAATAGATTTATTTGACTTTCTGAAGTTTAACTTCTTGAATTCCTTGGACATTAGCCATCTGTGGGATGTAGGGTTGGTGAAGATATTTTTCCAATTTGTTGGTTGCTGTTTTGTCTTTTTGACAGTGTCTTTTGTCTTACAGAAACTTTGTAATTTTATGAGGTCCTATTTGTCAATTCTTGATCTTAGAGCATAGGCTATTGGTGTTCTGTTCAGGAAATTTTCCCCTGTGCCCATATCTAAGAAATCCGATGCTCTCTTCTGGCCCCTGCCAGCACCTGCACAAACATGTGCATTCATACATACACAGAAGCATATTCGTATACTAAGAAATAAAACAAAACAAATACCTTAAAATTATGTATTCAAAATCTCAATTTAGTGCATTTATGGGTAATCAGACTCATGTTTTAGTACCTACAACCAACAGGGTTTTTGTTCTGCTTTGTTTTTGAGACAGCTTCTCATGAAGCCCAGTCTTGTCTTGAACTCCTCACACTCCTGTGTTTAAGGATATGAGGATTACCAGTTTATACTGACAGTGCCTGAGTGTGGCCAGGAGTCTTCAGAAAGCCTTCTTTTTTCTTTTTTAAATTAATTTATTTATTTTATGTATTTATTTCATGAAGACTGTGGCTGTCTTCAGACACACCAGGAAAGAGCATTGGATGCCCATTACAGATGGTTGTGAGCCACCATGTGGTTGCTGGGAATTGAACTCAGGACCTTGGGGAGAGCAGTCGGTGCTATTAACTCTCCAGGCCAGTAAACATTATTTTCAACTCAGAGAAATCACCTTTAATGTACTGGGTTTTCAGATGTACTGCTGGTACTGTATACTCAGGCTACCAAAACTCTGGCTTCTTCTTCCTATTTTAAGAGTCAGACTAGAGTCTTAACATCACCTCAACAATTCCATGATTTAAAATACAATTTAATGACCATACAAACAGGTGTTTTTATCTCTAGACCACAGTGGAAACTGGCTATTCCAAGCTGTTTTGCAGGGGATGGAGCATTATTATTCCTTTAGTGAAACAGTGTACTTTCCCTTGCCAGAGACCTCGGAGAATAGCCCCTTGGAGCTGTTTCCATCAGAGAACACTGGGCATCTGCCATGTGGCCTGCCTTTTTTTTTAAAAATCCCTTTTCTGGGACACTAACCAAAGCCTAAGCAGTCTTTCCCTTGCACTCTGTCCTTCTCCAGTGTTTGTCTGAAGTCCCTCTCCTGTGGCTATGGGACTGTACTGTCAACATCCATTGCAAGCAGCCCTGTTTTTTTATTTTTTTCTTTCTTCCTTCTGGCAGATACTGAGATTTATATCTTACCTGTCTTGATTTGCCCTTAATTCGAACTACATTGCACTTAGGTTTCTGATTCAGTCCCCATAAAAATTATTTTATTAATAAGACTATGAAATTCCCAAAGTCTTCATCTAGTGATAGTTACTTGAGATTTTGAAATCATAATGTAAACACGGGTTTCTAGAAGTAAGCTGTCTGCCTAGGCTGATTGGCTCTGCAACTCTGAAGAGTTGGGAATGTTGTTGGTCCAGAAGCCTAATTACAATTTCTTTTGAACTATTTTTAGCCCCCTGAAGAGCTGCGGTTTACTCACCTCTGTATCATACCTTGCATTCTGATAAAAAGATAAAAACCTCTGGAATGTTTTAATGGCTAAGAATGCCTGTTGGCCTGGCTGTAACCTGTTTCTTTGATGTACTCACCCATGTATTTCTTAACATGACAAGATTTATGAATTTCTATGCTCTGATACTATAAAACTCTATGAAACATAGAATCTGTGATCACCTAACTTTGTCTTTCCAAGCTCTAATCACTTGAATTTTTTTTCCTGGAATAAAATATTTATTTCCTTAGAGGCAATGGCAGCTTTAGCACAAGACTATGGCTAGACTAGTGATGTTACTTTCCTATTGTCAACCCAAGAGAGTCTCATAGATGGACAATGTGCTAAGATCTATATGTGGGGGATGTCATCATTTACAGTATATAATTTTGGAAGGTGGCTGATAAAATATTTGATGTAATTCACAAATAAGCCAAATTATTTGTTAAGTATATTATAATCTTCATGTATTTACATGGGAATAATATCTCTAGCAAAGCACCTATGTGCGCATGTGCATGCGAGAGAGAGAGAGAGAGAGAGAGAGAGAGAGAGAGAGAGAGAGAGAGATGACATGATGACCTAACAAGAGCACTTGCTCTTCAATCATGATGACCTAGGTTAATATTTCCATCACACATGTAAGAAGCTAGGCATGGATGTGATTATGCATGGTTTGAGGATAAGAGGCAAACAGAACCTGAGAGCTTACTAGTGTGCTATTTTAGTTAAAATAGAAAGTTTCCAGTTTAGTGAGAAACTGCCTGAAGATATATGGTTGAGAAAAATAAAGGAAGATGCCTAGTACCCCGTTCTTGCCCTGAATCTATGGATATGAGCACAAGTCACCCAGTTACTCACAAGGATGCCATATTTATCACACACACACACACAGCTACAGCTACCATACATATATACATATACACGCACAGAGAGAGGAGAGAAAAAGAGAGAGAGAGAGAGGAGAGAGAGAGAGAGAGAGAAAGGGAGGGGGAGAGGGAAGAGAGAAGAAACAAAGTATATGATTGTATATAATATATGTATATACATGTATATGCATATGTATATATTTCTATGCATATGCATGTATATTGTATATAAATTTATGTCATTTAAGTATTTATCATTCTTTTTCATTTTAGCTGCTATTTTCATTTCTTTGGGATGCTTAGATAACACTTTAACTGCTCATGGAAGTCCATGGTTTTCTTTTCTAAAAGGATCCAGTGGGAATCCTTTTATAATGGATATCTCTGCCTGCTCCTGCTTGGGATGTAACTGAGACGGAAAGAAGTGTATTAACCATGACTTTCAAACCAGAGTCTCACATTGGTTTTGACAGCCCACAGTGAAATCTCTACCAAAAGCAATTTCTTGTGAGACTTTGAACAAGTCCTTGCTAAATGGAACGTTTGGGGAGTTTTTGATGTGGTTGCTTGCTTGAGTTCTCTGTGCAGAATACCACTGTGTGATTGACCATGGCTGCTGTCTAGCAAATGATTCCTCTTATAAATCTGCTGGATTGTTGGAATAGTGAGTTTCACTTTCAAAATATCCTTCTGAGGCTGAGACATTGAAGATGCCCCAGGAAAAAAGAAGAAACTGTGTCCTGAAAGGCAGAGTCTGTCCTACTGATTTCCTGGTCACATTGTTTTTGGTATGAAATAAAATAGAAACTGGTATACCTTAGCCTCCTTACATAGGCACAGAATAATCTGACTCTCAGAAAAATGTAAATAGTCCTTTGTTTAAAAGCAATAAATAAATAAACAAATAAATATGCAAATAAATAAAATTGGAGGCATTTATACTGTACTTTGAAGGCTCATGAGTATCCAAGGATTTTTTTAAATTATCAGAATTCAACTAGCACACATACTTTTAAAGTAGAAGAATAAAATTGTTTGTGTCTATGTAAGCAAAAGAAAAGACATAAACATAGACACAGAGCAAATGCCAACAATAACAATGTATGTGCAAATTATTGCATGTGTTTTAAAGGGGGAAATTTATTTCATGTTTATTACATGCAAAATACCATGCTGAGCTAAGCAGTTTGCATGTGATAACATTATTGTCTGCACAACAGCTCTGTGAAGTAGATGCTATAGGTTGGAATATATCTCCAGCACAAATCTATTTATTAAGGTCTATCGCACAGGAGATTAAGTATTGTCTTATTTTGTTGTAAAATCATAGAAGATTGATGGAGAGTTGGAGTGTTGTAATGCAGTTTTACTGACATAGTGTATTGTGGATTAAATTGGAAATGTCTCCCACAGGCTCATGTTCTCAGCGCTTCTCATCAGTGACTGACACTATATCAGGGGCTGGGGGACCATCAAGAAGCTCTTTGACAGAAGGAGATCACAAGATCTCTTCAAGACCTTTGAATCCTGCCCTTGGCTCCAGTTTTGCTGTCTCTGTCCTCGTCTGCCATGATATGAACAGTTTTTACCATATACTTGTTATTTCAAAATGAAGTATTTCACCATTCCTGCCCCAACATAATTGATCAAAACCTTCAGAAATGGAGTGGAAAAGGTAATTTTTTTCTTCAAGTTGTTCATCTCTGTAACATGGTCACAGAAACCAGAAACTAACTAATAGTGAATGTTTCCTTACTTGACCATGAGAGGAAAGAAATTAGAACGATTTGTGATAGACTTGTGATTATTGGAACCAAAAGAACACAGTAATAAACTCCCTCCCATTATTAAAAACAAATCAAGGATAAAATACCCATTTTATTGAAAATTTGTTTTACACCATGCACCCTAGTCCCACTCATCTCACTGCTGCAGCTGTAACAGTCAGGGCTAGCACTCCTAGGAGAGCTCATGACCCTCTAGGCAGCTTGTTGTATTTTATAAAACAGAAAAGGAAGCCAGGGATATCTTTAGTAAAAGTGTAGTATGGTGAGGTGGAAGGGAGTGCCGGGCCATGCTGAGGTATCCCTCCCCCCGAGATACCAGCCACATGACTGTTACAGTATGGAATGGAGTTAATTTAAGGTATAGAGCAGGGTATTGAGGGAGTAGGGACAGAGAAAGAGAGAGAGAGAGAGAGAGAGAGAGAGAGAGAGAGAGAGAGAGAAGAAAGAGAGAGGGAGAGGGATAAAGGCAGAGGGATTAAGGCAGAGGGATAAAGGGGGAGAGAGAAGGTGAGAGGGAGGGAGAGGGGGAGAAGGGGAGAGGGGAGGGAGAGGCCTGAGGTCAGCCATAGACACATGGACTGGGGGGGGGGCAACAGGGAGAGAAGGGGCAGAGAGGGAAGAGAGTAAAAGAGTGAGGAGGGCTCAAGCAACCCTTTTTAAACTGAGTCAGGCTTACCTGGATGTTGCCAGGTAACTGTGGGGTGAAGCCTGGAAAGATTGCTAACACTGCTTTCCTGAGTGTCAGAGGTAGGATAGAGCAGTGTCACCTCTGTGCCTGTGCTACTTCACAGAAGATAAGTGACAGGGTCAGTTTTCCCACACTCACACCCTCAGAACTGTCACAACTGCATGGACCAGCTCCACTGTGCTGCCTGGGCAAGGCACAGTGCTGGCTCTACCAAGTGCTACCTCTGGTGAGAAATGGGGCCAGCTAACCATAGTGCTTCATCTGGTAAAGGATGGTACTAGGATTCCCAGCCCCCTGGACATCCATGAGGTTCCTGGTGGCTTCACTGGAAAGACCTGGGGCAGATTTATGCTCTGTAATATGAGCCACAGACTTTGACACTGATCCATGCTTCTGCCTAGCCATGGACTAAGACATGACCCTCAGTTACTCTTGGGCTAGGACTGTTCCATGGCCCCAGGTGGCAGGGCTGGACATTTATAACAAGCCTCTCTATCCTTGAGTCTCCAGTTTTGTTTCTCTTCATAATGTTTAAACTGCTCTACTCATTTTCTGCCATTTGATGACCACATATTAGCAAATCATGGTGGCTCTCGCATGTGCTGTCAAACAGCTAGCGGGCCCCTAGGTGACATCCTCATCAGTCTTGCCATGGCATGGCATGATGGCAGGAGACAGTCTTTGGCTTGCCTATGTCATGCACTTGAGGGCAGGTCTGTGGGTGGAATGGCAGTCTGCAGGTCTCTGTCTTCCTCCTCGTGTGCAGCACTCCCTGTATTTGGTTTGTGTGAGTCCAATACAAGACAACTTTGATCCCCAGGTCAAGAATCAAGCTAGGAAGAGCAAAAGACTGGCATCTTTTCTGCCTCTGAATGATATAAGAACAACTCCACAACAAGATTTCTTTTCTCCCATTGTCAAGGGATCAAGTTCCCATCTCTATGCACAAGATTGGTATATTTATAAACCATAACAAGAAATTTTTTTAGTAGATGGGGGTCAACACAGAGACTTACAACTGGAGAACATGTAGAAAACAAAAGACTGTGAAATGTTCAAGCCTATATATGCACCTAAATCACAGCCTTCCTTCCAAGGCTCAAGTCATTCTGAATGAGGGTTTGGAATGAGGATGAGAAAAAAGCTAGGAGTTGACTGCTACAACAAGTGGACATGACTCTGTAGTCCCACACCTGATTTCACAATGGCTGTGACTACACACAGAATACAAGACAAAATCTCAGTATGGGTGGAGGATGAAGTCAGGAAATCTCAGTCCTAACTGAGGAGTTGGCTATTGATGACCAGCGGGGGAGAAAATGTCCACTTTTTTGAAGGATATGGCCTCTGAGAGTATTAGACCTATATTCTATGTGCAGAACCAAGTGAATTTTGAATTTTAAAGAAGAGGACATGTAATTCATAAGGAAAAGTCATGAGAGATGTAGAGGAAGAACTGGAGAGGAACAGAGGTGGATTTTATCAAAGATTTTTATATTCCTGTATATGATTCTCAATCAATAAAAAGAAAACTAATAAACCAAAACAACAATCAGAACAAAACAAATAACCCAAACAGGAAAAAAAAAAGAAAGAAAGGAATGCTACCACTAATAATCATCATCTATCAAAGAGTTTTACAACTCTTTATAATCAGAATTTAGGATGAAAGAGTACAGCGATTCAGGTTCACAGATCTTGCTTGGGAGCCAGTCACCTTGCTGCCAGTTTGATTTTAAACTTCTAGTTTCCAGAATTCAGAGACATTATGGTTCTGGTGATTAAATTACCAGTGTATACTTTGGTATTTGCAATTGATCATGGCTCCATTTTGTAGATAAAGGAACACACACTAAAAGAAATCATTGCTTATAGTTCTACTATCAGCACATAATTAAGTGGATATTAGAGGAGGATTTTCTTATGTCGACCCAGATTTTTCCCTAGGTATGAGAGGAAATAAAGTAATATTCCCAGTAGATGGAGTAATGAGTGCGAATCTCACTCACAGTCATTGAGGTCCAAGAACTGGGAAGAGTAATGATGTGGGAAAATAAAAATGTGACTATTTAGGACTATTTTTCCATATAATGCTAAAAATTGTTCAAAGTTGAATTACTCAAGTCTTTTTAATAATTTTTTTTTTGCCAGATTTGCTGTGATATTCTTGATATGAGCTCAGGCCCTTGGGAACTTTTCTAAAGAAATGTTCTTAGTGACATACTAATGAGTTGATTTCAGTAATTTTCATTATATGGCTCAGAGTGTTCCCTGGCTAGTGACATATTGATGATGGATCAGGGAATCTTGTTGTCCCAAAGTGCACACATCAAACAGATAGCAAGTATAACTATTCACTCCAAATTTCTAGTTCTGAGACTTTACATGGAAATCTCTTGGATTTTTTCCAGTCCTTCTATTATTCTTGGTCATTAGGTATTCACATGACTTTGATAGTCAATCTTCAATCTATACCTTCTCAGTCCCACTAGTTATTAAAATTAGCAAGATATCTTTGTAAAGTTATGTGTATTTACAATCTATAAGACATAACATTCTATTGTATGGTTAGCACATTTCAACATCTATTCAAATATGTTTATATTATCTCACATGCTTTGAAGTCAATTAATCACATAATTTTTGCTTTCTGAATAAATAGCTAATTGCAACACATTGCTCTATTCTTGAGATAAACCATTCTTTATATGATTCTTAATTACAATATGTACTTCATATGTGTCCCATGTAGTCAAGTAGAATAGCAAGTAGAAAACAAAAGGTTCTTAGCCATAAACATTAAGTACATATTAAATAGTATCAAAGGTAATTAACCTAAGGAATTTAAGAAAAGTTATAGAAGATCATAACCGTTTACAAAGTTTATTTAGCTCTGTGAATGATTACATGCTCACTTACTACCAGTAATAGGGAGTCAGAAAATGGGGAGTTTTGTGAGTTCAAGGCCAGTCTGGTCTACAGAGGAAGTGTGGCAAGTTTCAGGTTAGCCCAGACTACATAAATAAACCATGTCTCAGAAAGAAAAAAAAGGAAAGAGAAATAAACAAAGGATGGATGAAAAAAGGAAATGAATTAACTTAATAGTTAAAATATATAACATTCAGAGCAGTGGATTGTGAACTCCAGTATGCATTGAGATATTTAGTTGGTTATTTAAGGTAGAGTTATGATACTAATCAGTTTATTTACTTAATTTGTCTAATAAAGGAGTAATCTTGACTTGGAGAAAGAGAAAATAATAACAAAAAAGAGCTTTTTGTGTAGATTGTACAGTTTTTTCATACAAGATCCAAGAAGTAAGACAATAGTAAAGATTACCACAAACTGACCAACTGTTCTAAAAGCAAACAGTGATGCAAGAGCAACTGGTGGGAGTTCTTTGAGTTCAAGATTGGGAATTTGAATGACATTAGTGTAATTAAGCAAAGAGTTAGAGACAAAGAATATATCAGAGCTATCTATTGATATCTCAAAAGTGAGCACAAACTGGAAATAGGTAATTAATTAATTAATTAATTAATTGCAGTACTGTTGTTCAGACAGCTCAGTTTCAGCCAGGGCCTCTGTTTAAGAAGCACACATTTTTATTCAAGGTATTGGATGACTAGTTTTTTAGCTGCAGACACTGCAAGAATTTGCTTCCAATCTTATTTAAGTTCTTGGCTGAATCAATTTCAGTGTAACTGTAGGTCTGAGGTCTTCTGTTCCTTGCTATGACAATCCCTGGAGGTTCTCATTTTCAAGAAGTCACCTCTATTATTATATACCTCATGTGGACCTGTAGACCTTCAACCTATCAATAGTTCAAGGAATCCTCCCCATACTTAAATGCTTTTGACTTTTCTCTGCTTTCTTTTTTTCTACAGGGATTGAAAGAAAGTTGATGCTTATAAATACACAAGGTGAAATTAGGCATCCCGGATATAATTGCTTTAAAAGTTAATCACCTGAGTGATAGTTCCTCTTTAAAAGTTAACCACCTAGATTATCTGCCCCCTTTAAAAGTTAACCATACCACATAATGCCATCATTGAGTTGACTTCCATCACTTTCATAAAGTCTGTGGATTTGGAGGTTTTAAATCTTTGGCAACTCTTTTATAACCTTGCTTTGGATTTACTTTATTTTGTTGCCCTTTTTTCTTTCTTTCATTTTTTTGTCTTTGCTTTGTTTTTTGGGTTTTCTTGGTTTGTGCTTTGTTTGTTTTAGAGGGTTTTCATTAAATTGTCCATGCTGAAGTAGAACTTCCTATGTAGCCCAGTCTACCTTCATACTCATTGTCTTTCTGCCTCTTCCCCTTGATGACTTGGCCCACCATGATAACTGTAACTTTAATTCTAGCTACTTCAGAGTCATATGCACCCATGGGAATACTGAAAAACCTTATTTCATTTCCTCTGCTTATCAGAATTCCTGTGCACAAAGCTTCTAACTGAGGTTGAAAGATTTGGCTTTGTATGATCATACATAATCTCTACTGCTGAAGAATACAGACAACAATGTATGCTGTGTCGAAAGACTGATCCACTCAGGTACTGCAGCTTGGTTTACAAAGATTAGAAATTTCATTTGGCACTTTCTCTTCTGATTCAACAGTTTAAAAAGACTCTGGTCCCTTGTCACAACTACCAAACTCTTCTCCAAGGAAAACAAGGATTGGAGACTGTAGAGATTTAGGCAGAGGAAGAATTACCCTCTATGCAGCTACAATGGTAAAAATCATAGAAAAACAATATGATTGCCAGATTGCCTTGCTCATTTATGGAAGTACCTCTTTGTCTTACGCTACATGAATGATAAAGGTTGAGGTCCACCCCCATGCCTGCAAAGCTGCTGCGTCCAATTTGTTTCATGCCTACGATCTATTTTATATTGTTGCTATAATATGCCTGCCAGTCATTAACACAGGAAAATAACCTGACTAAGAACAAGGTCATTCTGATCAGATATCCTGTTATGTTTTGTATGTTCTGAGGTCTATTAATCTTAAGAAATTTCACAATGCTTTATGAAAGACCCACAAAATTAAAGGTCAATATGTACTGTTATGTCTAAAGTGCATCAGAGCCAACTACCAGGCAGCACTTTCTGAAACTGTATATTAGCTCATGGTGGCTTTTGTGACTTTTTTCTTTATAACCTGACAAAGAAAGATGTTCAATGCATAGGATCAGCCACCAAATTCTGGGCTATGGTCCTAATAGATCAGTATTATGGTATGCATTCAATAAACCACCCTTGTCTGACTGAGATAGGTGTGTGTGTGTGTGTGTGTGTGTGTGTGTGTGTGTGTGTGTGTGTGATATGTGAGGTGATTCATGGATCCAAATATTAAAGCAACATTTTCCTAGGAATCGAGGGGACTATGTGGACCAATAAATTAATTTCACATAAAACACAGCAGAATATGTCATAGTCCTATTGGTTTCTATTTCAGATTATTTTTCAGACTGTGGGGAAAAAATCATATCTTCTAGGACTTTCAAACAACTCATAAAACACGGGTAATTCATGTAGACTGCATGCATTTGAATTGTGCCTGGCATACTGTTTGCTCTTCAACTACTGTTCTTTTTTTCCTTCTCCCACTACAAACTTGAGCCTTTCTTAATTACGACAAAATCGAATGAAACAGCTGCTTCATGCCCCTCTGTTGTAAAAAAAATTGTATACATCTGCATGATTTTAATGTCAAAATTTGTTTCCATTTAGAACTTGACATTTAGATGTTGCATTGTGTTTTACTATGCTGTGCTTTGTAATTAAAGTATCCCATGCAGGGGTCTGTAATCTGCTGCCTGCTTATTGAGATGATTCCAGTTCTAACCAATAACAAACTCATGCTGCCAAAAATCCCCATCACAAACCTGGTGCTCATGCTGCTGGGTTCCAGGCAGTGTAATTCACAAACAGTAGGTCAGGGATAGTGAAAGTATTTTTCTACATTTCTCTTTTGGAACTAAATTTTGGATACTAAAAATAAAGCAAAGAGAATAAGAACACAGACTGGCATCCCTGTTTCATGTTATGTCATTGTGGGTAGTTCCTGGATGCACTATCTTAAAGTTGAACAGGGAGCTTTAATGAGTAGCCAGAAGCCAGGACCTCAGAGTGGGATCACATAACTTTAGTTTCTCTCCATGTGACAAAAAAGTACATCTGTCTGGAGGATTACTTTTGACAGATATCAACCACATTTTTATGGATTTGATGACACATGAATTGGAAACCCAGACTAATACAAAGCACTAATGTAGCTTATTAAGGGGATGTTATCTATTTGTGTAAAGGCACATCACAAAACTTTATTCTTTGTTGTTAGGAGCTACAATGGGACAAGCTAATAAGTAGTGGGTGATAATCCTGGGATGGCCTGCTTCAGATTATTATATTATCTGGGACAGGTTCACCCTTATTAAGCAAGGCTGAAAGGGATTCATTTTAGGAAAGATTCCTGGTATTAATATGTTTTTCCTGTTATTATTAAACATATATAACAATAACTAAGTAATAGCACATCCCTTTGGAGCAGATCTATGCAGATTCATGAAGATGTATTTTCTTATAGTGATGCTATAGACAAATAGACGACTTCTTAAGCCTTAATGATAATCCCATAATAATTCCTAAAATTATATCAGTGATTATTAAGCTCTTTTATAGTGGAACTGCTATTAGTTCCTTTTCTGATAGTCAAAACAGCAACGAGAACTCTACCAGTCTCCCAAGTGTCACCAATCAGTTAATTGCTCTTAGATAGTAGTAATCAGACATTCTCCTACTCAGAGCACATTAATTGTAGAACAATTAATCAAAAGTCATAAAAGGGAAATAATGATTTATTATAGGTGCTAGGACAGAAGAAAATATTGACTGGGTTTATTTATACAAAACTTCAATAATAATTTAGTTATGGTTTTTAAACCTTCAATGAACCTGTGGAGTGGAGACAGGTGATGGATGCTTACTTAGTAAATTACTACTATTTTTTATTAGATATGTTCTTCATTTACATTTCAAATGCTGACCCCTTTCCTGGTTTCTTCCCCCAAAACACCTTGACTCATCTCCCCTCACCTGCTCAGCAATCCACCCACTCCTCCTTCCCTGTCCTGGCATTCTCCTATACTGGGGCATCTAGACTTCTAAGGACCAAGGGCCTCTCCTCCATTTGATGTCCAACAAGGCTATCCTCTGCTGCATTGTCTTCTGGAGCCATGGGTCGCTCCATGAGTAATCATTGCTTGGTGGTTTAGTCCCTGGGAACTCTCGGGGTACTGGGTGGCTCATATTGTTGTTCCTTCTATGGCACTGCAAAGTCCTTCAGCTCCTTGAGTCCTTTCTCTAGCTCTTCCATTGGGGATCCTGTGCTCAGTTCAATGGTTGACTGAGAGTGTCCACCTCTATATTTGTCATGCACTGGCAGAGCCTCCCAGGTGACAAGTATATCAGGCTCCTGTCAGCAAGCACTTGTTGGCATCCACATTAGTGTCTGGGTTTGTTAACTATATATGGAATGAATCCCTAGGTGGTCTCTGGCCTCAGTCTCTGCTCCACACTTTGTCTCTGTATCTCCACCTGTGGGAATTTTGTTTCCCCTTCTAAGAAGGACCATACTTTGTTCTTCCTTCATCTTGAACTTCATTTTGTCTGTGAATTGTATTGTGAGTATTCCAAGCTTCTGGTCTAGTGTCCATTTATCAGTGAGTGCATACCATGTATATTCTTTTGTTGTTGGATTACCTCACTCAGGATGATATTTTCTAGTTCCATCCATTTGCCTAATGATTTCATGAAGTCATTGTTTTTAATAACTGAGTAGTACTCCATTGTGTAAATGTACCACATTGCTGTATCCATTCTTCTGTTGAAGGACATCTGGGTTCTTTTCAGCTTCTGTCTGTTATAAATAAGGCTGCTATGAACATAGTGGAACATATGACCGTGTATTGCTGCTCATTCCACAGTCCATGGGAGGGATAAATTGCTAGACAAAAAAAATGGACACAGAAAGAATATAATTTGTGACCGTATGATCCATTGCTATTATCTTATTAAGGAACGTGTCATACAACTCATAATTCTCTTTTTTTGAATCTTCAGAAGTGAGTAGTGGGATGATATTTGTATATAGAGCCACAATCTGTCCTTGCAAATAAGAAAACACAATGCTAAGTCTATTATGAAAAAAAATCACATGGTCCTGGGTAATATGTATTTCCTATAATAAAAGGAAAATAATGTGTCAAAAGAAATAATTAACAAAGTACATGTGAGCTGACAGAATAGTACATTAGTCAGAGATACTTATTGTAAAGTCTGGTGATCCAAGTTTGATTCCCAGAAATCACATGTTCAAAGGAGTGAAGCAAATTTTCTATTTTATTCTCCACCAGTAATGTGTACATGGTGGTATATGCATATACCCCACACTTACACATTAGATAGATAGATAGATAGATACATAGATAGATAGATAGATAGGTTAGATAGATAAATGCGCTATGTAAAATATAATGGATTATGTCTTAGAGAATAGATCATACTTGCAAACCACATATTTACTAAATGGCTTGTATTCAAACTATAAATGAGGCACAATAAGGTTACTGAAAAGAAAAAAAAAGTTGACAAGGTAAAAGCAATGTTCCCTGGACCTGTTGTTTCAAAAGAAGAAGAAAAGGGAGAAGAAATGTCCAGTATAGCTTTAAAAAATATTATTTTATATTCTGTGGCTACCCTATACATAATTAAAGATAAAAACTCTAGGTAAAAATTTGGAGTAAAAACGACCCTTGCTTACTGTTTTAGAAACTGCTCTATTCCTATGGAGGAATAACATAACCAAGAAAACTCTTATAAATTAAAGCTCTATTTAATTTGGGGGTTGCTTAAAATTTCAGAGGGATAGTATATTATTATCAAGGTGGGTAGCATGAAGGCATGGACTTTAACCACATGCATCACTAAATTGCCTGTGTGTGTGTGTGTGTGTGTGCAAAAGAGGGAATGAGGGGGAGAGAGAGAGAGAGAGAGAGAGAGAGAGAGAGAGAGAGAGAGAGAGAGAGAGAGAGAGAGAGAGAGAAGGATTGTGCTGGCATGGACTTTTGAAACTTCAAAGTTAATTCCAAATGACATTCCTCCTCCAACAAGGACACAACTACTAGAAGGCCATGTCTTCTAATCCTTCCAATTAGTTTATCAGTTGGAGACCAAACATACTAATAAGTCTATGGCAACATTATCATTCAAACCACCACACTAACTGCTTATAGGGACTCAAGTTAGTTTAGTTATCAAAGAAATCAGAATGGAGAGCTCTCAACAGATTAGCAACTTTATTATATGGTACTACAATCCTAATCTAAATTAACATCCTAGAAACTGGAGTAGAAATACTGGAGAGACTGGAGAGATCTCCGATGTGTTATGTTTCTTTTGCCATCAGTTACACTAGTGAAGAGGGAGAATCAAGCTAAGTGTTTAACAAGTGATGAGTACGTAGATAGAACTTGGTATGTGGAATTATACTCAGACTAAAATTGGGGGAAATATTTTCAATTATAATGCCATGGATAACCATTGAGGGCATTATTCTAAATAAACCAAGTGTGAACCAAAAAATGTTATTTGATTTCACTTATATAAATACCTAAAAATCTGGACTCAATGAATTCTAATGTGGTTAAAATCACTTGCCCAATGACAAAAGTTCAATCCCTGAGATACATACAGAAAAAAATTCTTTAGTAGGCCTTTGACTTTCATATCTGCATATGTACACACACACACACACACACACACACACACACACACACTCATTCACAAAAAGCAAAGAAAGAAAGAAAAAATAAAAGTTGAGTGGTATTATCAGAGGCTAATGGAGGGAGATAGGAAATAGTTGGATGAGTGGAGCATTTCAGTTATGAAGAAAATATATGGTTTAGAGATCAAGTGTATAGCAGAATGATGACAATCAATATGTTCTATATTTCAAAATAAGCAATTTCAAAGGTTTCAAAAACAAACATTTACCAAAGTGATAGGTACATTAATCAGATTGATTTAGCCATTCCATATTTCATATATAAATCAAAATACTATGTTGTACTCCATAAATACATGAAGTGATTATTCATGCATTGAAACAAGAGCACTAACAATAAAAATGATGATAGAATTGTTAAAATATGGACCAAGAAAATTCCACACATGACTAATTCTCTAACATCAGTCAAAATAGCTGTAATTTGGAAACAAATCATCCCAAGGCACAATCAAATCAAACTTGCCAGAGAAACCTGAGTCAGCATAATTGAAAGCAAAGAGACTTCAATTTCCTCACAGCAGAGAGAGTACTCCACTGCCTGTGGGTCCTGAAAGAACAATGATGGGGATTCCCAAAGGTTTAAATGTAGCCAACATCAATCCAAACACTTATCAATCGATACCTATTATGTTATCCCTGCTCAGCCTCATAGGTGCTCCACAAATCTATTTTTACTTCCATAGATTTTTCTCCACTTGCCTGATGACATCTCACTCCAGGGTATTCTTCTTCATCTTCTTTCTTTCTTTCTTTCTTTCTTTCTTTCTTTCTTTCTTTCTTTCTTTCTTTCTTTCTTTCTTTCTTTCTTTCTTTCTTTCTTTCTTTCTTTCTTTCTTTTTCTTTCTTTCTTTCTTTCTCTCTCTCTCTCTCTTTCTTCTCCTCCTCCTCCTCCTCTTCCTCCTCCTCCTCCTCCTGCTCCTCCTGCTCCTCCTCGTCCTTCTTCTCTTCTGCTTTAGTTTTCTCTATATTATCATCTACAGCATTGTAGAGCACATAGTTTTGCTCTTTAATTTTTTTGTTGGTGATAGTGACAATTCATCTTACCCAACAAGAACATTAAGCACCGAGAACTGGTTTTTCTGAGGTTTTTTGAGCACAGTCTATAAAATGGCACCAAATAATTAACAGACTCCTTCCAATTACTTATCCCATTAATTGGCTCTTCTCTCAGCTTTTATATTCTCTATCTGGATGAGTGCAGCTGTCTATACCTTGTCTTCATTTAACTTTTCCAAATCTGTTCTTCCTGAGTAGCTGAAGAGTGCTGGAGATATGTCCACCACTTCTACTGGACTGGCACATATCCTGACAGGAGCCTGCGCCACCTGCTGCACTCCTCTCAGTGAACACACACTGCTCTTCCTCGTTCATATCCTTCTTCAGTGATTTTGGCCAAATTGTTCAGAATATCTTCAGCTCAAAAGATTTGATTCCTTTAAAAGGGTTTAATCCAAGCTATCCACATGGACTCATGTTTTTCACCTCCTTTGTTTTAATAATTTGTTTAGATTTAATTAAACTAATTATTCTTGCTTTTAGATCGACATACAATGTGCGTATTTATGAGGAACAATGTGATTTTTAGTTGATTCATGTGTATACTAATGAACTCAGCGTAATGTGAAAATCTATTACCCTCAACATTATTTCTTCTTTTCTGTGAGATCTCATCATGAGCATGAGCATGTCCATGAAACATTTCCTATACAAAAAGCATTCTACAGTTTTCAGGGATTGTAATTTTTGTGAGCTAATTTTTCCATAAAACATCACTATTATAACTTGTAATTAATATATATTTTAAGTTTATTACTTCTATGAGAATAGGTTTTGTTCAGTTCTATGAAGACTGATATTTCTGTTTTTATTTTCTAAGTTTCCTTGACAACTTTCCTACATGATCATAGTTTACCAATTATAACTCCTAGAGTAAGTAGACTCAATAATGTACATGTTGTCTTAATTATGTATATGTCATGTTGGATTAGAAAAGTTCAGCCTGTAAAACATTTATTGAATCTATAAATAATTACATGACACTGCTAACTTGGAAACAGGAAACCAGCAGGCCTGGTTTGTGTATCTGCAATCCCAACACACAAGGAAGATGAGACAGGAGACCCAGGATCTCAAGGTCATCCTTGGAAATACAAGGGATTTGAAGCCAGCTTGATACCATGAGTCCATACATGTTTTACAACATTCAATGAAACCAAACAAAACCAAAACCAAACAAATCAAAAAGATGGAAGAGCATTTAAGTTAGATAATACCCGTTCATAAAATACTACAACAGAGTAATACATGCTACTGTTCTACTATTCAAATCTTGTTTTTCAGAGAATACTTGTATTAATCTTTTTGACATTTACAATATATTTTAGGGTTTTCTATCCCATTTTTAGAAAGTGAAAATTTCATTAATTGTATCATAAACATGGGAAAAGAGAAGGTATTGCTCAGGAAGGAAACAACAGGCAAATACAGAAGAAGATAAGGGTAAAAGGGTAAAAGGGAATGGTAGGATACCTTGTGATCTGCCAGGGTAGATGGTAAAATGTGTCTTAGGCAAGGGGAAGGAGGTAAATAGAAGAGGAGGGAGGAAGTACGAATAACTATATGGATGACTGAAAAAGGAATCGTACTATTATTTGCCCCAAACAAATAAACAATCAAAACAACAAAACCTAACATCCTACAAAGCATGAAATTCAGTGCATAACTAAACCTGGACTGACAGTACTCCCTGCAAAGGTCACCAAACAAAATCACAGTGGCAGACATGAGAAACCCATTTTTGAGTTGTTTGCCAAGAGTATCTAGCTTGCCTATTTCCATTATCTTTGTTTATACCTCAGGTGATATATATACCTTTGTATATACATCATTTGGAAGGCAAACTGATAACACCAAGCATTTCAAAAACAGGACCCAGAGAACCCTGAGCAGAAACTAGCCTGAATCCCTTCTTTCAGAAGGCACCATGATGTCTACCAATAATATCAGTGACCAATATGGCACAATAATACTATGGGTGAGGAGTGGCACATATACTTTGGCAGTAACCAACCAGCTCTCTAATTAAACAAGAGGGATACCATACCTGAAACTAGAAACCTAGCTAACTACTCAGTGGTAGTGGAATCATAGTAATCGGAAGATGATATATAACCACTAATTTATTAAAGTAATATAATAACAGCAATACATAAACATTTATCCTTACTCCCAGAGATAAGAATATCTCACAACTTATCAAGAAAAGTTCTCTATGCAAAAGACAGAGACTACTACAGAAAACACAACCAATCAAAATACAGTGTAGTAGACCCCAGTCCCTGTGGATACATCTACAAAACACCTAGGCATCTCAGGCTCAGGGAACATTGAAGAACAGTGGATGGGAAGACTGTAAGAGCTAGAGGATCTGGGAATTTTCATCTTCTTATAACATCAGAAGCATAATAACCAGAACCTGGATAATCTCACCAATATGTCCATCTAAGCCTGAATGGAAGAAGGCAGTCAGAAATGAATATGCAAGAGAATGAGGAAAATCCCAGGAGGCCTTAAACCTTCCCAAAGAACCATAGGCAACTGAGTAAAGTTGGCAATGTTAGAAGTGAGTCTTTAGAGTGAAGAGCACATTACTTGGTTGCCCAGTACTAAATAATTAACTTTTAAAACGTATATATTCAACAGACTGTATTTAGGAATAAATGTCTATACAAATAAATATATTCATGCAATAATAATTATTGAAAAAAGAGACCACAAATTTGAAGGAGAACCAGGAAGGGTACATGGTAGAATTTGGAGGGAGAAAAGGAAAAGAGAAATGTTATTAAATCACAATCTTAGAAAAATAAAAATTTGTTTAAATATATGTATTTATCTAGTATGCATGTATGAACATAGACACATGTGTAACCTAGCATGCATATTGAGTTCAGAGGACAGCTGACATCTTTCTACATTGTTTTCACCACATGTATTTGTGTGGCTTCCAGAGACGTGTGATGTTGCAGTGGTGTTTTAGATGGAACAGTTGTCTAATCTATCACTTTAATTATGCAGTTACAATTTGTGTTAGAATTATGAAAGCAATAGATAGTATTAGCCATGAAAATACTGCTATATCAAAATATTAGAATACTTTGGTCTAGTAATATGTAGTAAGAAATATACATTGTCAATAAATTCTTAAAACACCTTTTCTAAATTTCTCTTTTTTCTATCTTTGTTTTATTCTAGCTTTTATTGTATAATTCCTTTATTATCAAGGTCTTGTGTCCATCTTTTCCTTGTGCTGACTACATCCAAATCTCTAGTTATTCAATTATATTTATAATAGGCTATGCCTTAATCTTCAGGATTACTTTTATTTTATCATATAATACAGTTTCTTTCCATACTGACTTTCCCTATTTGCTCATCTGAGAGAGGGAGGGAGAGAGAAAGAAAGAGAGAGAGAAAAAGAAAGAGAGAAAGAGAGAGACAGAGAGAGACAAAGACAGAGAGACAGAGACAGAGAGAACAAGCAAACCCAGTAATACAAATACTCTTTCTCTGATCTGAAAATGGCCCCAAATATCATCCTAAGTGAGGTAACCCAATCACATAAGAATACACATGGGATGCAATCACTGATAAGTGGATATTAATTAGCCCAGGAGCTCTGAATTCTCAAGACACAGTTAGCATAACAAATGATACCCAAGAAGAGGGAAAGAGAGGGCCCTGGTTCTGAAAAGAGTTGAAATAGCATTGTAGGGGATTACCAGGACAGAGAAATGGGAGGGGTGATTGGGAAATGGGTGGAGGGAAGAGGGCTTATGAGACCGATGGGGAAAGGGTAACCGGGAAAGGGGAAAACATTCAGAATGTAAATAAAGAATATAGAAAATAAATAAAAAAATAAAATATAAAAAAAACACAAATTCTAAAAAAAAAAAATAATAATAATAAAACTTGCCTTGATCATGATGTCTGTTCACAGCAGTAAAACCCTAAGTAAGACAGGTTTGTACCAAGGTCGACATGTATGGAGATCATCATAATTCCCTTTTTCCTGTCATGTTCATTGTAATCTCCTACTTCTTTTTAGATGAACAGTCCACAGTACAGATTTCACCTGACTTAATGGCCTTGAAGTTGGTGTAGATTATTTGAGATTCTGACAGACAGTTCTCAGTTATTGAACTTTCTTCTTTTTGAAATGTTAAAGAAATGTGTGTACACATTTTGTTTTCTTGGTTTCAGCTGGATATTGAGATTTTTATGCTATGCCTATATGGACGTTTCACCAAAGTTTTCTTTAGTAAATGAACTCTTATTTACCAGATTTATTTGGGGTTTTATTTTTTGTGAATACGTTTCAATGTGAATAACCTTTCAAATGCTCACTTCTGATTTTTAATTTGGTATGCATACACATGAGGACACCCATTTCCATTAAACAATTCTCAAATAGCAGGGGTTGAATCATATAACGCAGCTCGGTTCAAGATCCATGAGGTTGTAATGCATTTGGTATTGTAAAAATGCCAAATTTCTGTTTGTTCCTTTTCAAATTTACAGTCAGTGTGAATGATGTAGTTAACTGCATGTGTGATTCTCCTCCACAAATTCTTTTCCTATTGTGTTATAGAGCTAGACAGGAATACAAAGACACTGTAATTCTACAACAAACCTCACCGATCTACTACTGGCTGCATGAAATTATTCTGTTTCTCTCTTTCTTAGCCCCTTTATTTGAAGTATAAAGTAACAGAACTTTTAGAAAAGAAGGGAGTGTTGTTTTCTCAATCTTTAGACTTCCCAACTTTTTACACTTTTTGTATTTATATGGAAAGAGTTAGTCCCTTGGGGAGAATCCCATGGAAGATTTCCTTGAATACAAGTTTTGTTCCTGAGTATCAGAAAGAGTTTATTATTCTAAAAGAAAGAAAAGGGAATAAGACCATCATGAACATCCCTTTGTTCTCCTGTCTTGTTATGCTGTTCTTCCTAAAGAGAATAACAGAATAAATCTGTTAAATGAAAGTGATCATTCACATACATAAATTTGGGGGTAATTTTGCTACTCTCTCTAGTTGTTCTATACCTGCCTATTCTAACCAAACTCTTTTTTTCCCTTGAAATTCTCTCATAGAACCAGTAAACACATAATTCCCTTGGACAACTGCTGACAACTTCACATGCCAGGGATTTTTGTACCCTGCCCAATGGCAACTACAACCTCTTATTGAGCATTACAAGATAAATAGGCCAACTATGCCTCTGAAACCTTGCCAGAGGGAAATTACTTTGTAATTTGAACTAGCTGGTGTAAGTCAGTATCCTTAAAATTATTACTTTTCTCATTTAATGTGCTGTTCAATAGCTTAACAGTATGAGATATGATAGCAGATGCAAAGCTCTGAGCCTGATTCCTAGTATTAAGTAATGATAATAATAATAATAATAATAATAATAATGTTCAAATGAACCCGCACAGGAAATATTTGTGAATATTTTATACATCTGTACCTGCAATAGTGGCAGTCAACAATGAATATCTAATACTTGAGATAAGTAGACATAAGCTCTCCACCCTTGAATCAAATGTTGAGTGTTGAAATAGGCACTAACACTAAAATTATATAGACAAATATAAAATTGTAGCCTTTGTAAGTACTGAGAGGAGATTTGTGTCATATTCCAAACAATACTTATGGAGTACTTGCTTGACAGTCAGACTGTGAAATCTGGTGTTGCTATGAGAAGATGAGAAGCTAAATTGGAGTCTCTGGACCCATGCACATAAAAACTGGCATGTGGTGGCACACATTTAACCTACAAGTAGGAAGGCAGACATGGCAGCTCTGTGGAGCTTACTGGTCAGCCAGCATAGTTTAATCAGCAAATATCAGGTCAATAATAGAAACTGTCTAAGAATAACAACAACAAATATGAACAGGTCTTGAGGAAAGATATCTGAGGTTGACCTCTGGTTTCTACATACATATACATGCTGTATGTGATACATGTACAGATGTGATCACACAGAGGCATGCACACCAGCAACAGCAGCATCGTCATTGTTGTCATTGTCATCAAAATCATCATCACTATAATCATCATTTGAGTAGTGAAAGAGATGAAACAGTTTCTGTGATGATTTTGACATGACATTGGAACTTGAGAAGTATTAGCTAGTTAATGGTAAATGAATGAACATTGACTTCAACATGCTCATAACCATGTGGGCTATAACTTAAAGAAATTTTCAGGCTATTTCAAATATTTTTCTCAGTAAAACCAACCAAGAACTTAGAAAAAAAATTTATTTGGGATATTATATGCCAGGAATTCTGAAACAGTACAACAGCAGTGATATTATACTCTATTCTAATGCTATTACTACCGGAAAATGAGAATCTCTTCCCACATGATGTTAGGTATAAATACAAATCAATCATCACAATGATATTATTGGCAATGATGTGTTTGCGTTTTATCATTGTTGAAGCCCAGACATGCTCTCCATTTAAGTACCTCCCATCACACCTATCCAATGCTAGCTTACCGAGTATCATGTAATAAAAGCTCTTAATACAGAATTTAGGCATTTCTAAATATTAGAAGAGATTGTAGTCTCTTCTAATATTTTTAATTAATTAATTACATCTCAAATGCTGTCTTCTCCCAGTCCCCTTGCAGAGTTCCTTCCCCATCCACTCTCCCATATGCCTCTGAGAGGGCACACCTACTTACTTGGTAGCCCTTCAGGTCTCTGCAGGATTAGGCATATTATCTCCAACTGAGGCCAGACATAGCAACTCTCTGATACATATGTGCCTGAAGCCTTAGACCAGCCCCTTGTATGCTCTTTGGTTGGTGGCTCATTCTATGAGACTCCAAGGAGTCCAGGTTAGTTCACACTGTTGGTCTTTTTGTGAGGTTGACATCTTGTGGGCCTCAAAACCTTCCCCTAACTCTTCCATAGGGCCTCAACCTCCACCCAATGTATGTTTATGGATATCTGCATCTGTCCAGTCATCTGCTGCATAGAGCTTCTCAAAGGACAGTCAGTCTAGGCTCCTGTCTGCAAACACAACATAGCATCAGTAATACTGTCAGATATTATTGCCTGCCCATGGGATGTCTCTGTTCCTTCTTTGTCCCTGCATTTCTTTTAGACAGAACCAGTTTTGGATCAAAGGTTTTTTAAGTGGGTTGGTGTTCCCATCCCATCCCTCCACTGGTGGTCCTACCTGGATAGTAGAGGCAGTCTATTCAGGTACTATATTCCCACTGTCGGGCATTTTGGCTAAGGACACTTGCATTGAATCCTGGGAACCTTCCTCAGCCTGGATTCCTGGGACCCTTCCTCAGCCTGGATTCCTGGGACTTCATATACACAATTCACAACCCCCAGAGCTGCAGATTTCCATTCATCCTCAGGGCCCTCCTGGGAATCTGTCCTGTCTCCCCCATGTCAGATCTTACTGCCAAATTCCCTTCTCTATCCTCTTCCCTTTCCCCCCAGGTCTCTGTCTCCCTCTGCCTCCCATGACTATTTTATTCACCCTTCTAAGTGGGAATCAAGCATCCACACTTGGATTTTCTTTCTTGTTTAACTTTTGTGGGTCTGTGTGGTGTACTGTGGATATTCTGAAATTGTTGGCTAATCTCCACTTATAAGTGAATACTTACCTGGCATATTCCTTGAGGTCTGGGTTACTTCACTTTAGGATGGTATTTTCTAGTTCCAACCATTTGCCTTCAAATTTGTGATGCGCCCCCTTTTTTAAATAGCTAAATAGAATTCTATTGTGTAAATAGAATTCTATTGTGTAAATAGAATTCTATTCTATTGAGACCTTTGATCGATTTTGATTGAAGTTTTGTGCAGGGTGATAAATATGGATTAATTTGTATTCTTGTAGATGCAGATATTCATTTAGTAGAGCACCAATTGTTGAAGATGCTCTCCCTGTTTCATTGTATGGCATTGGTTTCATTGTCAAAATTCAAGTGTCCACAAGTGTTTGGGCTCATTTCAGGGTCTTTGATTTAATTCCTTTGATTGACCTGTCCGTTTCAATATCAATAATTCCATTTGGTTTGTATTGATATTGGTCTGTACTACAGCTTTAGGTCAGGAATGGTGATATGTCCAGAAGTTCTGTTACTGTTAAATATCATTTTGGATATTGTGGGGGGTTTTTCCATTCAAAGTTAATAATTTTTCTCCCAAGATCTGTGAAGAAATATATTAGAGATTTGCTTGGTATGGCATTGAATCTGTATATTGCTTTTGGTAAAATTGTCATTTTCACTGTTAATCGTGCAGATCCGTGAGTAAGGTATCTTTGCATCTTATGATATCTTCCTCAACTTCTTTCTTCAGGGACATAAAGTTTTTGTCACACAGGGACATGGAATTTTTGTCATTGTCTTTCACTTGCTTGATTAGAGTTGCATCAAGATATTTTATGCTATTTTTCACTATTTTGAAAGGTATTGCTTCTATGATTTCTTTCTCAGCCTGTTTAATCACTTGTATAATGAAGGTCTATTGGTTGCTTGGAGCTAACTTTTAATTTTGTATCCAGATCCTTTGCTGAAGGTGTTTATCAACTGTAGGAGATTTCTGGTAGAATTTTTTGAGGTCAATTTTATATACTATCATATATATCATCAGTAAATAGTGATACTTTGAATTCTTCTTTTCCAATTTGAATCCCCTTGATCTCCCTTAGTTGTCTTATTTAGCTAACTAGAAATTCAGTACTATTTTGAAGAGATATGGGAATAGTGGGCAGCCTTGTCTTGTCCCTGATATAAGTGCAAATGCTTTAAGTTTCACTTCATTTAATTTGATGTTGGCTATTTGCTTGCTGTGTGTTGGCTTTATTATGTTCAGGTATGTCCGTTGTATCATTGGTCTCTCCAAGAATTTCGTAACACAAAGAGGTGTTAGGTTTTGTCAAACACATCTTGGCATCTAGTGAGATGATAATATATTTTATTTCTTTCAGTTTGTTTATATGGTAGATTACACTGATGGATTTTCGTATATTGAACCATCCCTGAATCAATGTTCAAAAGAAAATTGTTTTGAAATTCTCTTTCACAGTTGAATCTTTGTGTGGTTTAGGTACTAAGGTGATTATGGCCTCATGGAATGAGTTTAGTGGATTCTCTTCTGTTTCTGTTTTGCAGAATAGTATGAGGGGTAAGTCACATTAGCTCTTCTCTTTTTTTGTTTGTTTTTTTTGTTTGTTTTTTGTTTTTGTTTTTTTTTTTTACATTAGCTCTTCTTTAAGGTCTGGAGGGATTTTAAAACCATCTGACTCAGGACTTTTTCTTTGGGATATTTTTAATGATAATATTTAATACTTTTATTTTCTTAGTGGTTATAGGACTATTTAAATGGTTTACCTGGTCTTTTTTTTTTTTTTTTTTTTGGTTTTGTTTTCTTTTTAAGGATTTATTTAATTCATTTATATGTAAGTACACAGGAGCTGTCTTCACACACACCAGAAGAGGGCATCGGATCCCATTACAGATGGTTGTGAGCCACCATGTGGTTTCTGGGAATTGAACTCAGGACCTCGGGAAGAGCAGTCAGTGCTCTTAACCATTGAGCCATCTCTCCAGCACAGTTTACCTGGTCTTGAATTAGCTTTTGTATGTGGTATCTGACTACAAAACCATCCATTTTGTTTACATTTTCCAATTTGGTGGAATACAGGCCTTTGAAGTAAGACCTAGTGACTTTTTGAATATCCTCAGTTTCTGTTGTTATATCTCATTTTTCATTTCTGATTTTGTTGATTTGGGTACTGTTTCTGTGCCTTTTAGTTAGTTTGGCTAATGGCTTGTCTTCAAAGAATCAACTCTTGGTTATTTGTATTGATCTCTTTGTTTTTAGTTGATTAATTTCAGCCCGGAGTTTGATTATTTCCCGTGACCTACTCCCCCTGGGTATGTTTGCTTCTTTTTTTTCTCTAGAGCTTTCTGATCTACTTTTAGTTTATTACTGTGAGAAGTCTCTAATTTCATTATAAGAACACTTAGTGCTATGAAATTTTTTGTTAGCATTGCTTCCCACATGTCCCACAATTTTGGGTATGTAGGACCCTTATTTACATTGAATTCTAGAAAGCCTTTAATTGCTTTCTTTAATTTTTCTTTAATGCAGTGATCATTGAGTAGAGCATTGTTGTTGTTCAGTTTCCATTACAATGTAAGCTTTCTGTTGTTTCTGTTGTTGCTGAAGTCCTTCTTTAATCCATGGTGATTTGATTAGATGAATGAGGATATTTCAATCTTCATGCATCTATTGAAGTTTACATTGTGACTGAATATATGGTCAATGCTGGAGAAGGTCCTGTGAAGTTCTGAAAAGAACATATATTCTTTAGTGGTTGGATGAAATGTAGTATAGATATCTGTTAACTCCATTTGAATCATAACCTCTGCTAATTTTGTTATTTCTCTGTTTAGTTTCTGTCTTGAACTTTTTACCGTTTCAAGTGAACTATTGAGTTCTATTATTAATGTATGTGATTTGATGTGTGATTTAGGCTTTAGCAATGCTTCTTTTATGAATGTGGGTGCTTTTGCATTTGGGGCATAAGTCTTCAGGATAGAGATATACTTTTGGTGGATTTTTTTTCTTTGATGAATATGAAATGTCCTTCCTTGTCTCTTTTGATTACTTTCAGTTAGAAGTCTATTTCATTAGATATTAGAATGGCTACTCCTGCCTCTTTTTGGAAAACATTTTTCTATCCTTTTTAGACTGAGATGATGACTATCTTTGTTTCTTGCGTATATCAGAATGATGGGTTCTGTTTATGTACCCATTCTATTTGTCCTGTCTTTTTTTAAGGTTTTAATTAGAAAATTATTTAATGGTATTTATATAATTAAAACATTATGTCAATTATAATATAGCACAAATGCAAAGACATTATCAATATAACGACCTATATATACTTGATATAATATTTTTTCTACAGTACATGCAGGAATGATTTTTTTAAATTTTTTATTCAATATATTATTTATTTACATTTCAAATGATATCCTCTTCCCAGGATACCCCCTTCCCAAAAGTCCCATAAGCCCTCTTCCCTACCCCTGTTCCCCAATCAATCCCAGGTTAGCAAAAACTATTCTCTACAACAAAAGATCTTCTGAGGGAATCACCAACTCTGACCTCAAGCTCTATTATGGAGCAGTAGTGATAAAAACTGTTTGGTATTGGTATGCAGACAGGCAGGAAGATCAATGGAATAGAATTGAAGTCCCAGAAATGAACCCACAGTAGTACTGTCACTTGATATTTGACAAAGGAGCTAAAAACATGCAGTGGAAAAAAAGACAGCATTTTTAACAAATGAGGCTGGATCTACAGGAGGTCTGCAGGCAGAAAAAATGCAAATACACATTCTTATCTCCTTGTACAAAGCTCAAGTTCAAGTAGATCAAGGATCTACCTATAAAACCAGACACACTGAAGTTTATTGAGGAGAAAGTGGGGACAAATCTTAAACACACAGGCACAGGAGGGAAGTTCCTGAACAGAATACCAATGCCTTGTGCTCTAAGAACAAGATTCGACAAATGAGACCTCAGAAAACTTCAAAGCTTCTGTAATGAAAAGGACACAATCAATAGGACAAAATGACAACCAACAAATTGGGAAAAGATCTTTGCCAACCCTACATCTGATAGAGGGCTAATATCTAATGTATACAAAGAATTCAAGAAGGTAGTCTCCAGAGAGTCAAATAACTCTATCTGGGGTACAGAGCTAAACAAAGAATTTTCACCTGAAGAACTTCAAATGGCTGAGAAACTCCTTAAGAAATGTTCAGCATCATTAGTCATTAGGGAAATGCAAATCAAAACAACCCAAAGATTTCACCTCAGACAAGTCAGAATGGCTAAGATTAAAATCTCAGGAGACAGCAGCTGTTGGCAAGGATGTGGAGAAAGAGGAACACTCCTCCACTGCTGATGGGAATGCAAGTTGGTACAACCACTCTGGAAATCAGTCTGGTGGTTCCTCAGAACACTGGGCATGACACTTCCAGAGGACCCTGCTACACCACTCCTGGGCATATACCCAGAGGATTCCCTGGCATTCAATAAGGACACATGCTCCACTATGTTCATAGCAGCCTTATTTATAATAACCAGAAGCTGGAAAGAACCCAGATGTCCCTCAATGGAGGAATGGATACAGAAAGTGTGGTATATTTATACAATGGAATTCTACTCAGCAATTGAAAACAATGAATTCATGAAATTCTTAGGCAAATGGTTGGAACTGTAAAATATCATCCCAAGTGAGGTAACTCAGTCACAAAAGAACACACATGGAATGCAGTCACTGATAAGTGGATATTAGCCCAGAAACTCTGAATACCCAAGACACAACTCACATATCAAATCATTCCCAAGTAGAAAGAAGGAGAGGGCCTTTGTCATGGAAAGGATTGATGCAGCATTGTAGAGGATTACCAGGACAGAGAAGTGGGTAGGTGTTGATTGGGGAATGGGCATATGGAAGTGGGCTTATGGGACCCATGGGGAGGGGGGAACCAGGAAAGGGGAAATCATTTGGAATGTAAACAAAAAATATAAATTTTAAAAAAATGGAAGAAAAATGGGGTACAGAGCTAAATAAAGAATTTTCACCTGAGGTATATCAAATGGCTGAGAAACACCTAAAGAAATGTTCAATAGCCTTAGTCATCAGGGAAATGCAAATCAAAACAACCCTGAAATCATGGCTTTTTTACTGGTGAACTGAGTCCACTGATGTTGAGAGATATCAATGGCCAATGATTGTTACTTACTGATATTTTGGTGTTGATGGAGTTTGAGTGTATATGTGTGTGTGTGTGTGTGTGTGTTTCTTCTTTTGGTTTTAAAGGTGTAAACTTAATTAATATTCATAAGTATATATTTAAGTTTTCTTAAGTATAGGTAACCTCATTTGCATTCAAGTTTTCCTTCTAGTATCTGCTGTAGGACTGGGTTAGTAGAAAGGTATTGCTTGAATTTTGTCTTGTCATGGAATATCTTGGATTCTCCAACTACAGTGACGGAAAGTTTTGCTTAGTATAGTAGTCTAGGCTAATATCCATGATCTCTTAGTGTCTGTAAAACATCTGCAGGAGCCCTTCTATCTTTTGGAGTCTCATGTGCTCAGATGAGAAATTATTGAGATGGTATAACTCAAATACATTTGCACTTATATGCTACTTGGCCGTTTTCCCATGCTGCTTTTGAAATCTTTGTTCTGTATATTTAATGTTTTCATCGTAATGTGATGGAAGGATTTTCTTTTCTGTTTGATCTGTTTGGTGTTCTGTGAGCTTCTTGTATTTTTATAAACATCTATTTCTTTAGTCTTTAGGTTAGAGAAATATTCCTTTATGATTTTGTTGAAGATATTTTCTGGGTTTTGAAGCTGGGAATCTCTTCCTCCTCCTCCTCTTTTTCTTCCTCCTCCACCTCCTCCTCCTTCCTTTTCTTTCACTTGTATTATTCTTAGATTTGGTCTTTTCAAAGTGTCTCAAGTTTTCTGGATGTTTTGCGCCATATACTTTTTAGATTTTGCATTTTCTTTGACAGCTATATTGATTTCATTTATCTTCTCTTCTGCATCTGAGACTCTCTGTTCAATCTCCTTTATACTATTAGTGATGCTTGTGTCTGTAGTTTCTGCTTCCTTTCCTAGGTTTTCCATCTCCAGGATTGCCTCAGTCTGTGTTTTCTTTATTGTTTTCATTTTCCTTTTCAGATCTTGGACAGTTTATTCATACCCTTCTCCTGTTAGATTGTATTTTCCTATATTTCTTTTTATTTAATTTGATTTGCTTCCTCATTTAATGCCTCTACCTGTTTGAATGCATTTTCCTGTATTTCCTTAAGGGATTTATTAATGTCCTCTTTAAAAAGTCTTTATCATATTTGTAAAATTGGAATTGTGATCCTCTTCTTATTCTTCAATTTCATTAGGATATCCATGGGTTTGTTATAGTAAGATAGCTGGGCTCTGGTGGTACTATATTGCCCTTGATCTTGTTCATTGTGTTCTTATGATGTTTTTAGGTTTCTGTTTTTCCAAGAAGTTGGCTGGATTATCCTGATGGCAACAGAACTTCTCAGGAAGGTGGATGAGCTGTGGGCCACAGGATAAAGATCAGGTACCCTACTCTGTTGTCTGTGACACATGACACAAGCCAACCCCGTCTGAAGTGTCACAGATAGACAATACTTTGCAAGTTGTGTCTCAGTTAGACCCAGCTGAGGTGGCTGTCAGGTACAACCAAGATGGGTGGTTGGGTAGGGTTCGAGGATGGTTAGTTTGGAGCCCTTGAAAGTTTCCACAGGTATAAGCAGAATGCTCTTTGGATCCTGAGAAGCAACTCCAGACCAGAAAGTCAGGTCTGAGCTAGGCCGTGGGGCTCCAGGGATGGCAGGTGCCACTTACATTTGCTGGCTGTCTCTTCTAACTCTTTATTACCTTCATTGGAATTGCATGTCCTTGCCTTGTGGCAGGAAGGATGTATATTACCTAATGAATGTGTGGACAATAAGGACAAATGTAGTTGAGATTTTAATTCATTGAATTAAAATCTGGACTTTGTGATGAAGAAAATGTAAGCAAATAAAAATGAATAAGATGGAATGCAGAATAGTTAAAAATGAAATATAACAGGATACACTGTTATCCTTTTATTTATAGCTTCATAAACTATTAACATAACTTAATGTGAAAGTGTCAAATTTTATTCAAAAATAAGGGAAATGGGCTTACCAATGCCTTAGCTGGGTTTATACATAGTCCATGAATTTTTATGGAAGATAAAATACTGATTCCTCTAGTTCTAATTAAACATTTTTCTCATGTTTTATTTTCAGATCATCCCTTTGATGTTTTCGTGAATATTACTGTTTAACACCTAAAAATTCAACCTTATTCAACTACATTTTATGTTTTTATATATTTGTTTATATTCTATTGTTTTAAATGCTGCATAAAACATCCATCTCAAATTGTGCTACTTCAGGCAAATTATTTATCATTGTCTAATTGCAATGTCCAGTTCAGTGTTTGATGAATTGTGCTTAATACCTCTTTATTATTTTGATTGACTAAGTGTATAGAGTCATTAACTCAATGCTAAGATAACAAATTTATTTATTTATTTATTTATTTATTTATTTATTTATTTATTTATTTATTTATTTATTTGATTTCTTTAAGAGAGAAAAGACAGAGAGCAACAGAGCCAGTAACTTACAAAATTCTTCTTCTCTATTACAATAAATGGATGAAGCCTGGGCCCTTGGCAGTCTGCTATTCCTTTTCCTTCTGACAAACTTGCAGTCCTTTTGAGAACATGACCTTGGCACTGGAATTTACCTGCTCAGATCCATGTCATCAATTTGTACACTAATGGCAGCATATCACTGAAGAACCCGGATATTGTTATCTGTCATGAATGGCTCCATCAGTCAAACTGGTTTAGGTCTCCTTCCTTCTGCCTGAATTACTCTCATCTGTTTATCAGCTCTTGAAAAGATCCAGTAAGGATGAGGCCTTGTGGCCAACTGCTACCCTGATCTTCTCTGACAAGTACCCATGGCTATCAGAGCTGCTTGTGTTATTCAGAAGATAGCTACTGAGCAATTTGTAGACTTCTAAGTGTTTATCTCACTCCAATAGGACACTTAGATGTGCTACTCTCAGGAATTTTCTCAACTAGCAAGGGACAAAATTCCTAATTAAAACCTTATCAGCATCATCTAGTCCTATATCTAAGTGAAAAGGCAGAAAGGTTTGGAAAAATGTCATTCTTATAATAGACCCACCACTGGAGAAGGCTCTGTAGTATCTGCATTAGCAGCTCACAAAGTGTTATCAAATTAGCCATTTTTCATTAAAGAGGTAAAGTCTGACAGTGGATCATCAGAAAGAAAAGCCCTAGAATATCTTCATACTTGTGCCATTGTATTCTTTATAATTTCAATAATATACAGGTCACCTGAGCCTTTATTTTGAGTCCAAATATTGGAATTTCTTTTAAAAATATGAAAGCTATTTCTCAATTTTCTTTCACAGAAGACTCAGTTAATGAAAAGTATCTTCAAACATAAGCTATAAATGACACCACTGAGATTTCACATCTGTTTTAGTGACCTGAATACCCATCATAGTATAAGCAAACAGTTAATATGAGAGACAAAAATTGAAGACAGCAGATTTACCCAAAGCAGATTTAAGATAACAAGTACAATTGCAACTTTGAAACTGTAAATAAAGATTTGACATTTTAATTGATATTCTTATATTCATTGGGTTATGATTTCTCATGGTATCAATCTGCTTTAGTGACAGACATTTCAACTACATCAAAATGACAGGTGTTTCAGCAGAACTATAAATTTGGCAGTAGTTACATGCAGACACCTTCCTATGGTGGTGGTAATTGGCTTTTATGTCAGACTGTCTCAAGGATAGGGTCATAACCAGGTTCTAGCAAGCAATTGAGATTCCGTAGGGCAAAATGGAAAATGAATTAGTGGTCATTCTCTCTGTGAGGGCACCATTTCAACTAATCAAATTCTGATAGATTGATAAAAATGAGGAAATGCTAGGATATAGGGAAGTAGACATGAGTTACTGGGCTAGGATCATTCCCTTACCCTCTTTTGTCTTAGAGAAGGTTGGCTCCATATGATTCAATTATTTAGAGTAGCACCTAATGGGATGTAAGTCCTTGGAATGAGTGAACATGGGCGCATTGGATAAGATTTGGCCTCAAGACATATTTTTATTACTGAAGTTACACATAAGAGGTAATTATATCTTGTGTTTTAGAACTTTTTGTCAGGCACATTAGCATTGTCAAAATTCAAAAGGAAAAGCATTATGAGCTGCATCCATGTTCAAGAATTAGAAAGCATCTTTAGGTGTTTTGAATTGTGAAACATTATCATATCCATGCATTTTATGTTTCTTTAAGATTTTGTGTGTATGTGTATGTGTGTGCATGTGTGAGTACCCACATATGTGTAGTACATAGGCCTCTGGAGACCTGAAGAAGACACCTTTTAACCAGAATTGGAATTACAAGCTATTGTGAGCTGGCCTACATTGGTGTTGGGAACTGAACTCAGATACTCTGTAAGGTAAATACATGTTCTTAACCACTAACATTTGTCTTTAGTACAAGTATTATATTTTAAGGGCAAAAAAATACTTTTAAATCTATTTGTATGTGAAAAATAGGTACGGTTCTCCGATTAAGCCATTTCTTTCATTGATATAGGGAATAGTACATGGTTTCAACATCTAAATGTACATTTCATTTATCATTCCAACGTTACCTAAAAACTTCTCTCCTTCGTATTATTTACTTACATCCATTGTAATTCTTTAAGAAGTGCTTAATACAGAGAAATATGTGTGTAGAGATATGTCTAAACTTGGTGTGTAAGGATTAGATTATGATTCCTGGCATTTTTTTAAAAGAAAAAAGATTTCACTATGGAGCTAGTTTCTGAGCTATGTCATGGTGCAAATAAACCTATCAACTCATGATAAGCTTGTAAGAAACTTCTGGCAGGCGACACAGATTTTTAAAATCTGCCAAAATAGGATTAGAATTCTCAATGAAGATCCTTGCTTGCATATACACTTTTAACTCTTGCACTTAAAATCCAAGCAAGCAAATCTTTAGAAGGCATATGCTTTCAAGAGCATTAAGAGAGAAGATAAACTAAAGGCAACATTTAATATATATATATATATATATATATATAAAACTTAACACTTGGGGCTGTAACATGGTAATCAGAGAAAACTCAATGCCAAGTTTCAAGTGGGAGAAGCTATTAAGCAACACACTTTCCATAGTAGAGATTAGCTATGAAAAAGTCAATATTTGAAAGAACCAGATACCACTGGGAATGACAAGAAATGTGTGGTTAAAGATAGGAGGATTCATATGAACTCTATGATTCAGTTGTCCTCTACAACTCCATGTTGCCAGAGGTGTGTGTGCCAGGAAAGATTCCACATTTGTTAAGTCTCCCAATCAAATTAATCAGGCTGCCCACAGCCTGCATGTAAATCAGGAAGAGGATTGACAAAATCACCAGTGAGTGCAACACATCTGAAGATATTGAATCTCAAACAGTATAAGTAGTTTGACTTCAGAAAAATGCAAAACAGGCTAAAATAAATTTTAAAATGTCTCATTTGTAATCAGAGAACTACAAACTTGCAAACTCTGACAAACAACTTCAGATTTAGACTGAGTAAAAACATATGATTACCTACTAGGAAAGAAGCAGAAACAAACTCTTTGCACTGTTAGTATGATGAGTGTGGTCAATTTGTAAAGAAACCTCACATATTCTAGGCAGGAAAATTTATTGGCTTAACTCTGTTTTGTATATACTAACCAAGCAATGTTATACACTTTTGCAAGAGTGATCAAAGTATGTTTTTCCTGCCAGGATGACATTAGCTTTGGAGTGTTTATGTCCTTAGAAAGATGATTGTGAGAAGCAATAAAAAATAAATTTATTATGAGAACAAAAGAAAAAGAAAGGAAGAGAGAATTAAAGAAAGGTAAAATAAGTAGGTAGTAGAAAAAAACATATAACAAAATAATGTCCCCTTTCCTCCATGTAGGACTCTGTACAAATGTTTGTAGTGCTAATACAAATATTCTGGTCCTGGAGAGATTCCTCTGCATTCATAAATGCTTTCTACTCTTACAGAGAACCCAAATAAATGTCCCAGCATGGCCCTAATATTACCCAATTTTATATCTGTTCTATATCTCTAGATATGGAGGTTCTGATGCCTCTGGCCTCGCCAGACATCTAAACTCATGTGCATGTATACATGCAGAGACATATACATACATGTAATTCAAAACTACTAAATAAACATCTTGTGAAAATTAATACTTGACATATTCAAATATGTTTTTTCATGGAGAATATCTGTGAGAAGATATCATTATGATAACAACTGAGTTGAAACTCTGGTATGAATCAAACAAACTGATAAAACAATGATAGTGAAGCATCAGGTCAGGGGTGTGACTAACAGGAGTTCTTATTCTCTCTTGGACCCTAGAGGAACAACTACAAAAGGCAAATCACAAGAGATAATATGAAGTGCCTGGCAAAGTGGCGGTGGCTCGTACCTCTAATCACAGTATTAGGGAGCCAAAAGCAGAATTTCCAGGAGTTCAAGTCCAGCCTGAGTTACAAAAAGAGCCAGTCTGAAAAGTTAGAAACAAAGTGAGAGGAGACTCATAACTGTGTCTGACATAGCCCTACCTCTTGTGTTCTTCCTGACCAATGGATAAGGAGGTAAATTTTTGAAAAACACCCCAAAGAGCAAAGAATGTATATAATTATATTGTTAGTACTGTCAGAATTTTGTATTAGACAGAAGCTATGTGAAAACTCAGAGGTAACCAGAAAGTAGTCTCTCTTGTATAACCTTAAGTAGATGTACAAGACAATGGATTTTCGTCGGGGTTTCAATTCCTGCACAAACATCATGACCAAGAAATGTGCTGTGGAGGAAAGTGTTTATTCATTTTATACTTTCCACACTGCTGTTCATCACCAAAGGAAGTCAGGACTGGAACTCAAGCAGGTCAGGAAGCAGGAGCTGATGCAGAGGCCATGAAGGGATGTTACTTACTGGTTTGCTTGCTCTGGCTTGCTCAGCTTGCTTTCTTATAGAACCCAAGACTACTAGTCCAAGGATGGCACCACCCATAAGGGTCCCTCCCTCTTGATCACTATTTGAGAAAATGCCTTACAGTTGGATCTCATGGAGGCAGTTCCTCACCTGAAGCTCCTTTCTCTGTGATAACTCCAGCTTATGTCAAGTTGACACAAAACAAGCCAGGATGTTATTGGGTTTGAGGTAGGAGTTCTATAGTGATTATTTATGAAACAGAGAAGAATGGATCATTCACTTTGCTATTGCTTCATGTGTTAAGAACACCGATGGTAAGCTGACAGTGATTAGACAGGACTTGTATTTCTGATCTTCCCTAGGGTCCAATGGGCTTATGATAAAAAAGGGAAACTGTAACCAATTCAGAAATCTTTCTAAGGCAAACATATTTTAGTGGGAAATGCATTATCCAATCTGCAGTGTTTGGTTGGGCATAATTAACATGAATTATTCAGGACAATTTCCTAATGCTTATTACATTTGAGAGCTTAGCTGGGTCTTAACTGCCCTCAAAACGCAGTCAGAATATAAATTTCTTAGTAAGGAGTAGGAAGCAGGTAGTTTGATTAAAATGTAATGTGTTTTTAGAATTAACAATATTCAGGTTCTTAATGAAATGACCTTAACAAGATTATTTAATAGAAATACATTTGCATAACTATGGCCCAGTGGCAACTACCTCTCTTACTAATTCTTACTCATGCCCCCTTATACATTAAAATTCCTAATCAATAGACTTTCATAGAAAAGGATACAGCTTATTTTATAGGTGCATGTTACCTTTAATACCAGTAAATAGAAGAGTATATTTTAACCCAAGTAGAAAAAAATCACTCCTTATCTATGTAACTACTTATGCTTGTCATATTTATATTGCAGAGCAAGGTGTGAGTCTTTGTGAACCACTAATCCCATTAACTCAGTGCTGGTCAAACCCCACCAATGCATAAGGTCAAAGATAAGGAAAGAGATTAAACTATCTAGTACAGGAGAGATTTAAAAGATATTTTATTTATTCTTCGAAATATTTGTGTTTGAACATAATGACTTTGATTTTATCCACTTTCTATTGTCTCCCTATAATTATAGGACACATCTATCAACATATCTCCCTCCTGATTTTATTTTTCATTAACATTATTTTATCTTTAATATACTTCATCTGGCTAGTAGTACCCATACAATCTCGACTGTAAAGCTATTCAAGGGTATCTACGATCAGTTCTGTCTCCAAAGAAAAGTATAGATTTTTTAGTCTTATCATGTATAGAAGTCAGCATGACTTTCTTCCTATCCTCTGGCTATTTTTTGGCCTTATCCCCCATGTACCTAGAGATTTGTCTAGGAGAAGGCTGTCTAGAAGACACACCTACACCTGAGCACCCACAACTATTTATGAGCTTCTGCATTAGCTATTACATGTAGATTGTTTTAAGGCTCTCAAAATAGTTGTCATGTCTTTTCAATATGATGCAACCATTGAACAATGCCCAGAGACTGTTATGAGTGGAGCAGGACACAAGCAGTTTCCTCAGGAAACATCTTTTCTTATTCTTTTTCCATCTTAGGTTTCCTTGTTGGTAATTACTACCTTATCTTCAGAGAATTCACTTCTCCTGTCCAGTCTTGGAGAGCTAGAGAGGAGACACTGGAACTGAGGGTCTATGTTCCTGATGTAAAGCACTGATATAATACTCAAAGAGAGTATCATGGGCAGGGTGTCTGCTAATCCCCAGTAGTCCACTGGGTATTGCCACTGGGAATAACAACTGTATTTATAGTTTATAATAACAGCTGTTTGCTTAGTAACATAAGCAACTGTAACTTGTTTTTCTATAGAAAAAGTAGTTTCTTATACTTTCTCCCATTGAACATTTTCTCTTTATTTTCTTAGTATTTTTCTCATGAGAAATTACTAATAATTATGTACAATTTATATAGTTGGTTATAGAAAAGGAATCCAAGGGAACTGGAAAAAGGAAAAAGAGGGTAATGGGAAGTGAATATGTTCAAAATACAATATTCACATTTATAAAATGTTTAAAAACTAGATAAAACTATCAATACTCCATCAAATAAACAATGAAAAAATATTCTTTTAAACTGCCAAAGTAAAGGAGGGAATGTTGTACCAGAATAAATAAGTAAAGGAAAACAATTAATATTTAACTAAAAATATTAAACTTTCAATATCGAATACCTGTGAATTTTATTTTGAAGAATACAGCAGCTATGTAGAACAACCAAGCCAAAATTAAAAAAAAAAAAGAAACTGACTTTGTATCACAAGACAGTAAAACCTTACAAATGAAAACTTATTGAAATCATAGTATTAAAACATGCTTTCAGACAAATCAAAACAGAATAAAAAATACTAATGCATCAATGTTTATTTCTTTATTCTTTAAATAATCTTTGATAATATAAAAACTAACACAATGGAAAATAGATATACATGTATGGAGAATTTCCTTTTATCTTTGAAACTTTTCCAGAACCTCAGCTACACCTTGTTTAAGATGAGATCTGTAGTTCACAACAGAATATACCAAGGATTATTGGTCTGCAAGAATTTAGAGATAGATCTCTCTCCTCTGTATCCTGTAAAGATACAGAATCATACACTATGACTTCTGGCTTTTTGTGAGTACCATAGATCTAAATTGAAGTCCTTATGCTTGTATGGCAAACTCTTTATTAATAGAACCATCTTGGAGCTCTTAGAGATATTAAACCTTTGTCTACTTTCTCATTTACTCTTGGGTTAACCTACATTTCTTCCTAACCCATGATCAGTATGAATGTGCCAATGGTTTGTTTTTCTTTTAAGATAATTCATAGAAGAAACTTGTGAATTCTTCTGGAGTTTACTTGAACATAGCACAGGGTAAATCTACCTCACAGTGTATGGAGTATTATTTCTTCATTTTATTAACTTTTCATGTGTTCTAGAGTATCAATTCATATTTAAGGGTGACAGATGGAGAGTGTTATCCCCTTGTGTGACACAGTGGTTATTTTATTTATATTTAGCTATAGTGTTGCATAACAGAAACTTATAATGTGGATTAAAGTTGGAACTAGGAAGAACTGGAGATAAAAAGCTGTTCCTTCCTCCATTTCTTTCTTCCTTCCTTCATTTCTTCCTTTCTTCCTTCATTACTTCCTTCCTTCATTTCTTCATTTCTTCCTTCATTTTGTAGTGTGTATTTGCTTATCTAACAGTGCATATCTACTTAAGTGTATATAATGATTCAAAACTTATCAGAAGTAAAGGAAATAAGGCTTCACAAGGAGAATAAATGTATGGAGAAATGATGAAAACAGTTTTTCAGAAGAAGAATGACTAGACTCTCACAAGGAGAGACTTACCGGGACTGAAGTGATAGACCAGTAGCTAAACTTGGTCCTTGCTGCTCCTTCAAGAATCAAGTTATACCCAGAGGATTCCACAGCATGTAATAAGGACTCATGCTCCACTATGTACATAGCAGCCCTATTTATAATAGCCAGAAGCTGGAAAGAACCCAGGTATCCCTCAACAGAGGAATGGATACAAAAAGTGTGGTATATATACACAATGGAGTACTATTTAGCCATTAGAAACAATGAATTCATGAAATTATTAGACAAATGGATGGAGCTGGAGAACATCCTACTAAGTGAGGTAATCCAGTCTCAAAAGAACAATCATGGTATGCACTCACTAATAAGTGGATATTAGCCTAGAAAATTGGAATACCCAAAACATAATCCACACATCAAATGATGTCCAAGAAGAACAGAGGAGTGGCCACTGGTTCTGGAAAGACTCAGTGTAGCAGTGTAGGGTAACACCAGAACAGGGAAGTGGGAAGGGGTCGATGAGGGAACAGGGGGAGGGAAGAGGCCTTATGGGACTTTGGGGGAGTGGGAAGCCAGAAAAGGGAAATCATTTTAAATGTAAATAGAAAATATATTGAATAATAAAAAATAAAAAAGAATAAAGTTTTAGTTACA
Organism: Apodemus sylvaticus; assembly: GCF_947179515.1. Taxonomy (NCBI): domain Eukaryota; kingdom Metazoa; phylum Chordata; class Mammalia; order Rodentia; family Muridae; genus Apodemus; species Apodemus sylvaticus. The sequence continues at coordinate 108,788,622 of NC_067473.1, forward strand.
ACTACTTATAATGCCAGCAAAAGGGAATGTACTGCTCTACTCTAGTCTTCATAGATACAGTCACTCACCTAACACACACACACACACACACACACCTCTGTATCAGAGAGATTTGAATATGTCTAAATAAAAAAATAAGAATATCTTCAAATTGAGCAGACTTTATGCTTTTGTTTTTTCTTGTCTTTTTTTTTTTCTTTTTTGGTGATGAGGAGCAAACCCATATTCTGCAGGCTAAATACATTTTCCATCACTGAGTTATCTTCTCACCCAAAAATGTGGGGCTTAAAAGAAAATACACTGATAATATTTCATAGAAGGAATTACTGTGCATATGAAAGAAAATATTTTTCCCATGGACATACAGATACTCATGTGTAAACACATCAGTAAGGTCAGAGGCATGAACATGAATGTGTGACAGACAATCATGGGATGCAAGGGGGAGACACAAAGAAGAGGTAAAGGGGGTAGGAGTGCTTAAGGGTTAGAGCCTCTGAATGCATGGGTGAAGCTAAGAAAAACTGAAGTTAAGAGAAAGAAGAAAAGCAAAGATTTTATTTGGAAATAAAGCACATGAGCTGGAGGGAATCTTTCATTATTAAGGCTATAAGCAGCTGATTGGCATTCACAGGGGCAGATAAGTTTACGGCAGGAATGTTAAGTGAATTCATGACTGTACACAAGTACAGGGACAGCAGCTCTAAGGACCTTGAAGTGCTGGAAAACACATATCAGACTACTTAGTGTACTAAGCAATAGCTGACTAGTTTTCTATTCTTTGCCTTATATGCTGTGTTTATCAGAGCTAGTAGATATTTAAAGTCCTCATTAAAACTAGGACTGCTCACTGTGCTTTTGTGATGTGCTATTTTGTTCCAGATTCCATTTTATCAGAGCTGAAGACATCTGAGGTGTTTTAAAGTTCCTCAGAATAATTGGCCAAATCCTTCTGTGTTTCCATCGGTTTATATAATTAGGTTGGCTCCTTTTCCCCTCTATGCCTAGCTGGAAAAATGACAAAGGATGAGCTGTTTGTATATCATTAATCTGCATCCTCGTTAACTAAAGTAAGATCTTCAGTCAACAGGAAGATGGGCTAATGATGGCTCCTGGCTGTTTGATTGTTTACAGTTCCTTTTGTCATTTTTCACCCTCTACATCCCTTTGATTGAGCCAATTGTGAATATAGGCAATCAATAAAACTCCAGGTGCTATCATTTGGCACAAATCATGCATATAATTATGAGAGACTGTAGCTTGGTCCATCAACATAGAATTTAGACAAAAAAATAAAAATTAAAATCAGAACAAAACCAAAATATTTGGGTATTTTCAGGAGAATATAATGCAGTTATTTTGTGGCCATGAGTTTTTTTAATTAATAGGGGGAGATTATTTTGATAAAGCAAATACAATTTTTGAATTTAGAGAGGCATGTATTAGATATATCCTAAATACCAATCCCAGCGTATGACTTTATTTGTGCAGTGACAAATTTGCAAGATTTTCTTTTATTTTTTTATTTTCTATATTCTTTGTTTACATTCCAAATGCTTTCCCCTTTCCCAGTAGCCCCACCCCATACGTGCAATAAGTTTTTTTCTCTACACCCATTCTCCAATCACCCCCTCCCTTTTCCTTTTTTATTATATATTTTTATTTTCTATATTCTTTGTTTACACTCCAAATGATTTCCCCTTTCCCAGTTTCCCCCTCCCCATATGTCCCATAAACCTTCTTCTCTCCACCCATTCTCCAATCACCTCTCTCCTTTTTCTCTGTCCTGGTACTCCCCTCCAATGCTAGATCAAGCCTTTCCAGGATCAGAACCCTCTCCTTACTTCTTCATGGGAGTCATTTCTTATGCTAATTGTGCCTTGGGTATTCAGAGCTTCTGGTCAAATTAATATCCATTTATCAGAGATTGCATTCCATGTGTATTCATTTGTGATTGGGTTACCTCACTTAGGATGATATTTTCCAGATCCAACCATTTGCCTAAAAATTTCATGAATTCATTGTTTTAACTTGCTGAGTATAGTATTCCATTGTGTAAATATACCACATTTTCTGTATCCATTCCTCCATTGAGGGACATCTGGGTTCTTTCCAGCTTCTGGCTATTATAAATAAGGCTGCTATGAACATAATGGAGCATGTGTCTTTATTGCATGCAGGGGAATCCACTGGATAAATGCCCAGGAGAGGTATAGCAGGGTCCTCCGGAAGTGTCATGTCCAGTTTTCTTAGGAACTGCCAGACTGATTTCCAAAGTGTTTGTACCATGTTACAACCCCACCAGCAGTGGAGGAGTGTTTCTTTTTATCCACATCCTCACCAACACCTACTGTCTCCTGAGGTTTTAACCTTAGCCATTCTGACTGGTGTGAGGTTACATCTCAGAGTTGTTTTGATTTGCATTTCCCTAATGACTAATGGTGTTGAGGATTTCTTAAGGTGCTTCTCAGCCATCTGAATTTCTTCGGGTGAGAATTCTTTGTTTAGATCTGTACCCCATTTTTAATAGGGTTATTTAGTTCCCTGGGGTCTAACTTCTTGAGTTCTTTGTATATATTGGATATTAGCCCTCTATCAGATGTAGGGTTGGTGAAGATTTTTTCCTAATTTGTTGGTTGATGTTTTGTCCTTTTGACAGTGTCCTTTGCCTTACAGAAACTTTGTAATTTTATGAGGTCCCATTTGTCAATTCATGATCTAAGAGCATAAGCTATTGGAGTTCTGTTCAGGAACTTTTCCCCTGTGCCCATGTCCTCAAGGGTTTTCCCCAGTTTCTTTTCTATTAGTTTCAGTGTGTCTGGTTTTACTTGGAGGTCCTTTATCCACTTGGAGTTGAGTTAAGTACAAGGAGATAAGAATGGATCAGTTCGCATTCTTCTGCATGCTGACCTCTGGCTAAACCAGCAGCATTTGTTGAAAAGGCTATCTTTTTTCCACTGGATGTTTTCTGCTCCTTTGTCGAAGATCAAGTGACCATAGGTGTGTGGATTCATTTCTGGGTCTTCAATTCTATTCCATTGGTCCACTTGCCTGTCACTGTGCCAATACCATGTAATTTTTTTGTGTGTTTTCCTTTTTTTTATTCGATGTATTCTTTATTTAATTTCAAATGATATCTCCTTTCCTGGATCCTTCATCCCCGAAAGTCCCACAAGACCTCTTTCTTACCCCTGTTCCCCAATCCACCCCTTCCTGCTTCCCTGTCCTGGTACTACCCTACACTGCTGCACTGAGCCTTTCCAGGAGACTGGAGAATTCTTTTTTTTTTAATTTTTTTATTAGATATAATTTATTTACATTTCAAATGATTTCCCCTTTTCTAGCCCCCCACTCCCCGAAAGTCCCGTAAGCCCCCTTCTCTTCCCCTGTCCTCCCACCCACCCCTTCCCACTTCCCCGTTCTGGTTTTGCCGAATACTGTTTCACTGAGTCTTTCCAGAACCAGGGGTCACTTCTCCTTTCTTCTTGTACCTCATTTGATGTGTGGATTATGTTTTGGGTATTCCAGTTTTCTAGGTTAATAACCACTTATTAGTGAGTGCATACCATGATTCACCTTTTGAGTCTAGGTTACCTCACTTAGTATGATGTTCTCTAGCTCCATCCATTTGCCTAAGAATTTCATGGCCACTTGATCCTCGACAAAGAGGCTGAAAACATCCAATGGAAAAAAGATAGCCTTTTCAACAAATGGTGCTGGTTCAACTGGAGGTCAGCATGCAGAAGAATGCGAATTGATCCATCCTTTTCTCCTTGTACTAAGCTCAAATCCAAATGGATCAAGGACCTCCACATAAAGCCAGACACTCTGAAGCTACTAGAAAAGAAACTGGGGAAGACCCTTGAGGACATCGGTACAGGGAGAAAGTTTCTGAACAGAACACCAATAGCGTATGCTCTAAGATCAAGAATTGACAAATGGGACCTCATAAAATTACAAAGTTTCTGTAAGGCAAAGGACACCATCAAAAGGACAGATCAGCAACCAACAAATTGGGAAAAGATCTTCACCAATCCTACATCAGATAGAGGGCTAATATCCAATATATATAAAGAACTCAAGAAGTTAGACTCCAGAAAACCGAACAACCCTATTAAAAAATGGGGTACAGAGTTAAACAAAGAATTTTCACCTGAAGAACTTCGGATGGCGGAGAAGCATCTTAAAAAATGCTCAACTTCATTAGTCATTAGGGAAATGCAAATCAAAACAACCCTAAGATTTCATCTTACACCAGTCAGAATGGCTAAGATTAAAAATTCAGGAGACAGCAGGTGTTGGAGAGGGTGTGGAGAAAAAGGAACACTCCTCCACTGCTGGTGGGGTTGCAAATTGGTACAACCACTCTGGAAATCAGTCTGGCGGTTTCTCTGAAAACTGGGCACCTCACTTCCAGAAGATCCTGCTATACCACTCCTGGGCATATACCCAGAGGATTCCCCACCATGTAATAAGGATACATGCTCTACTATGTTCATAGCAGCCCTATTTATAATTGCCAGATGGTGGAAAGAACCCAGGTATCCCTCAACAGAAGAGTGGATGCAAAAAATGTGGTATATCTACACAATGGAGTACTATTCAGCCATTAGAAACAATGAATCCATGCAATTTTTAACACTCAATTGCTCTGTAGTATTACTTGAAGTCTGGGATACTGAAACCCCTGACGTTCTTTTAGTGTTGAGAATAGTTTTAGCTATCCTGGGTTTTAAGTGGCTGGGTATAAAATCAACTCAAGCAAATCAGTTGCCTTCCTATACTCAAAGGATAAGCAGGCTGAGAAAGAAATTAGGGAAATGACACCCTTCACAATAGCCACAAACAATAGAAAGTATCTTGGTGTGACTCTAACCAAACAAGAGAAAGATCTATATGACAAGAACTTCAGGTCTCTGAAGAAGGAAATCAAAGACCCCAGAAAATGGAAAAATCTTCCATGCTCGTGGATTGGCATGATTAATATAGTTAAAATGACCATCTTGCCAAAAGCAATCTACAGATTCAATGCAATACCCATCAAATCCCAACTCAGTTGGATTCTTCATAGGGTTAGAAAAAGCAATTCTCAAATTCATCTGGAATAACAGAAAACCCTCCTCCCTTTTCTATGTCCTGGTACTCCCCTATAAAGCTTTCCAGGATAAGGGCCATCTCCTTCCTTCTTCATGGGAATCATTTGTTATGCTAATTGTGTCTTCAGTATTCTGAGCTTCTGGGTTAATTAATATCCACTTATCAGTGGTCGCCTTCCATGTGTATTCTTTTGTAATTGGGCTACCTCACTTAGGATGGTATTTTCCAGTTCCAACCATTTGCCTAAAAATTTCATGAATTCATTGTTTTTACTGGCTGAGTAGCATTTCATTGTGTAAATATACCACACTTTCTGTATCCATTCCTCCACTGAGGGACACCTGGGTTCTTTCCAGCTTCTGGCTATTATAAATAAAGCTGCTATGAACATAGTGGAGCATGAGTCCTTATTGCATGCTGGGGAATCCTCTGAGTATATGCCCAGGAGCGGTATAGCTTGGTCCTCTGGAAGTGTCATGCCCAATTTTCTGAGATACCACCAGACTGATTTCCAGAGTTGTTGTACCATCTTACAATCACACCAGCAGTGGAGGAGCATTCTTCTTTCTCCATGTCCTCACCAACACCTGCTGTCCCCTAAGTTTTTAACCTTAGCCATTCTGACTGGTGTGAGGTAAAATCTCAGGGTTGTTTTAATTTGAATTTCCCTAATGACTTAGATTGCTTTTGGCAAGATGCTGAACATTTTTTTTTTTGGCTAAATTTCTTTTATTTTTTTATTCGATATATTTTTATTTACATTTCAAATGATTTCCCCACTTCTGGCCCCCCACTCCCCGAAAGTCACATAAGCCCCCTTCCATCCCCATGTTCTCCCACCTACCCCTTCCCACTTCCCTGTTCTGGTTTTGCCTTATATTTCTTAACGTGCTTCTCAGTCATCCAGATTTCTTGAGGTGAAAATTCCTTGTTTAACTCTGTACTCCATTTTTAATAGGGTTATTTGGTTCCCTGCGATCTAACTTCTTGATTTCTTTCTATATATTGGATATTATCCCTGAGTGGGAAAAAGGGTTGGTGAAGATCTTTTCCCTGTTTGTTATTGCTGTTTTGTCCTTTTGACAGTGTCCTTTGCCTACAGAAGCTTTGTAATTTTATGAGATCCCATTTGTCCATTCTTGATCTTAGAGCATAAGATATTGGTGTACTGTTCAGGAACTTTCCCCCTGTCCCCATGTCCTCAAGGGTCTTTCTCAGTTTCTTTTTTATTAGTTTCAGTGTGTCTGGTTTTATGTGGAGGTCCTTGATCCACTTGCAGTTGAGCTTAGTAGAAGGAGATAAAATCCACACATCAAAAGAGGTACAAGAAGAACAGAGGAGTGGCCCCTTGTTCCGGAAAGACTCAGTGTAGCAGTATAGGCAAAACCAGAACAGGAAAGTGGGAAGGAGTGGGTGGGAGAAAAGGGGGAGGAAAGGGGGCTTATAGGACTTTCAGGGAGTGGGGGGCCAGAAAGGGGGAAATCATTTGAAATGTAAATAAAAAATATATCAAATAAAAAAGAAATATCCAAAAAAAAAAAAAAAGAATGGATCAATTTGCATTGTTCTGCATGCTGACCTCCAATTGAACTAGCCCCATTTGTTGAAAAGGCTATCTTTTTTTCCAGTGGATGTTTTCAGCTCCTTTGTGACCACAGGTGTATGGGTTCATTTATGGGTCTTCAATCCTATTCCATTGGTCCACTTGCCTGTCACTGTACAAATACCATGCAGTTTTTAACACTATTGCTCTGTAGTATTGCTTGAGGTCTCAGATACTGATTCCCCCATTTTAATTATCCTGGGTTTTTTGTTATTCCAGATGAACCTGAGAATTGCTTTTTTAGGGAAATGACCCCCTTCACAATAGCCACAAACAGTATAAAGTACCTTGGGGTGACTCTTACCAAACATGTGAAAGATCTGTATGACAAGAACATCAAGACTATGAAGAAGGAAATGGAAGAAGGCCTCAAAAAATGGAAAAAACTCCCATGCTCATGGATCAGCAGGAATAATATAGTTAAAATGACCATTTTGCCAAAAGCAACATACAGATTCAACGCAATACCCATCAAAATCTCAACTCAATTCTTCACAGAGTTAGAAAGAGCAATCCTCAAATTCATCTGGAATAACAAAAAACCCAGGATAGCTAAAACTATTCTCAAAAATAAAAGAAATTCTGGGGGAATCAGTATCCCTGACCTCAAGCAATACTACAGAGCAATAGTGTTAAAAACTGCATGGTATTGGTACAGTGACAGGCAGGCAGATCAATGGAACAGGATTGAAGATCCAGAAATGAACCCACACACCTATGGCCACTTGATCCTCGACAAAGGGGCAGAAAACATCCAATGGAAAAAAGATAGCCTTTTCAACAAATGGTGCTGGTTCAACTGGAGGTCAGCATGTAGAAGAATGCGAATTGATCCATCCTTGTCTCCTTGTACTAAGCTCAACTCCAAATGGAACAAGGACCTCCACATAAAGCCAGACACTCTGAAGCTAATAGAAAAGAAACTAGGGAAGACCCTTGAGGACATTGGTACAGGGGGAAATTTCCTGAACAGAACACCAATAGCTTATGCTCTAAGATCAAGAATTGACAAATGGGACCTCATAAAATTACAAAGTTTCTGTAAGGCAAAGGACACCATCAAAAGGGCAAATCAGCAACCAACAAATTGGGAAAAGATCTTCACCAATCCTACATCAAATAGAGGGCTTATATCCAATATATATAAAGAACTCAAGAAGTTAGACACCAGAAAACTGAACAACCCTATTAAAAAATGGGGTACAGAGTTAAACAAAGAATTCTCACCTGAAGAACTTTGGATGGTGGAGAAGCATCTTAAAAAATGCTCAACTTCATTAGTCATTAGGGAAATGCAGATCAAAACAACCCTGAGATTTCACCTAACTCCAGTCAGAATGGCTAAGATTAAAAATTCAGGAGACAGCAGGTGTTGGAGAGGATGTGGAGAAAGAGGAACACTCCTCCACTGCTGGTGGGGTTGCAAATTGGTACAACCACTCTGGAAATCAGTCTGGCGGTTCCTCCGAAAACTGGGTAGTACCTCACCTCCAGAAGATCCTGCTATACCACTCCTGGGCAAATACCCAGAAGATTCCCCAGCATGTAATAAGGATACATGCTCCACTATGTTCATAGCAGCCATATTTATAATTTCCAGAAGCGGGAAAGAACCCAGGTATTCCTCAACAGAAGAGTGGATGCAAAAAATGTGGTATATATACACAATGGAGTACTATTCAGCCATTAGAAACAATGAATTCATGAAATTCTTAGGCAAATGGATGGAGCTGGAGAACATCATACTAAGTGACGTAACCCATACTCAAAAGATGAATCATGATATGCACTTACTAATAAGTGGGTGTTAACCTAGAAAACTGGAATACCCAAAACATAATCCACACATCAAATGAGGTACAAGAAGAACGGAGGAGTGGCCCTTGTTCTGGAAAGACTCAGTGAAGCAGTATAGGGCAAAAGCAGAACAGGGAAGTGGGAAGTGTTGGGTGGGAAAACAGGGGGAGGGAAGGGGGCTGATGGGACTCTCAGGGAGTGGGGGTCTAGAAAAGGGGAAATCATTTGTAATGTAAACAAAAAATTATCAAATAAAAAAAAAGAACTGAGTTGGGATTTTGATAGGGATTACATTGAATCTGTAGATTGCTTTTGGCAAGGTGGCCATTTAAACTATATTAATCCTGCCAATCCATAAGCATGGGAGATTTTTCCTTTTTCTGGGGTCATTTTCGATTTCCTTCTTCAGAGACCTGAAGTTCTTCTCATACAGATCTTTTATTTGTTTTGTTAGATTCACACCAAGATACTTTATATTGTTTGTGGCTATTGTGAAGGGTGTCATTTCCCTAACTTCTTTCTCAGCCTGCTTATCCTTTGTGTATAGGAAAGCTACTGATTTGCATGAGTTGATTTTATAACCAGCCACTTTGCTGAAGTTGTTTATCAGCTGTAGGAGTTCTCCGGTAGTTTTTTGGGTCACTTTAGTATACTATCATATCATCTGCAAATAGTGATAGTTTTACTTTTTTCTTTTCAATTTGTATCCCTTTGACCTCCTTATGTTGTCTAATTTCTCTACCTAGGTTTTCATGAACTATATTAAAAAGATATGGAGAGAGGGGACAGCCTTGTCTAGTCCCTGATATTAGTTGGATTGCTTCACATTTGTCTCCATTTAATTTGATGTTGGCTACTGGTTTGCTGTATATTGCTTTAATTATGTTTAGGTATGGGCGTTGAATTCCTGTTCTTTCCAAGACTTTTAGCATGAAAGGATGCTGAATTTTGGCAAATGCTTTTTATATTTGTATATTTGTTGGGGTCTGTCTTGTGACCAATTATATGATCAATTTTGGAGAAAGTACCATTAGGTGCTGAGAAAAAGGTATATTCTTTTGCTTTAGGATGAAATGTTATATATATACATATATATATATATGTTACATATATATATATATATGTATATATATATATATATATATATATATATATATATATATATATATATATATATATATACATCTGTTCAATCTAATTGGGCCAAAGCTTCAATTAGTTTCACTGTGTCCCTGTTTAGTTTCTGTTTTCCTGATCAGTCCATTGAGGAGAGTGGAGTGTTGAAGTCACCCACAGTTACTGTGTTAGGTGCAATGTGTTCTTTGAGCTTTAGTAAAGTTTCTTTTATGAATGAGAGTGTCCTTGCATTTGGAGCACAGATGGTCAGGATTGAAAGTTCTTCTTGGTGGAGTTTTCCTTTGATCAGCAAGAAGTATATTTTCATGTCTCTTTTGATGACTTTAGATTAACAGTCAATTTTATCTGATATTAGAGTGGCTACTCTGCCTTGTTTCCTAAGACCATTTGCTTGTAAAATTGTCTTCCAGCCTTTTATTCTAAGGTAGTGTCTGCCTTTAACACTGAGGTGTGTTTTCTGTATGCAGCAAAATGTAGGGTCTTGTTTACTTATCCAGTCTGTCTATGTCTTTTTATTGGGGAATTGAGTCCATTGATGTTAAGAGATGTTAAGGAATAGTGATTATTACTTCCTGTCATTTTTGATGTTATTTTTTATATTTGATTCGTTATCTTCTTTTGGGTTTGATAAAAGAAGGTTACTATCTTGCTTTTTCCAGGGTGTAGTTTCCCTCCTTGCATTGATTTTCCCCCTATTATTCTTTGTAGGGCTGGGTTTGTGGGAAGATATTTTGTAAATTTGGTTTTGTCGTGGAATATCTTGGTTTCTCTATCTATGGTGATTGAGAGTTTTGCTGGGTATAGTAGTTTTGGCTGGCATTTGTGTTCTCTTAGAGTCTGCAGAAGTTTTTCTCAAAAAAGAAAAGACTTTATTTTTAATTGTGTGTGTGTGTGTGTGTGTGTGTGTGTGTGTTTAGTCCTGTAAAAGGTACTGGATTTTCTGTAACTGAAGTTATAAGTGGTTATGAAGTTATTAAGCTGCCTTATATGAGTGCTGGGGACTGAACTCATCTCCTCTAGAAGAACAGCAAGCATGGTTAACCACTGAGTTGCCTCTTCAGTTTGGGGTTTTGGTTGATCTAACTTCTTTTCACACATAATAAAAAACAGACATTGATATCTGAATAATTTTCTTCTATTTTTCAAAGAAATCACCTGGACAGTAAGTACTTGCTAAGCATGTTATCCAGTCATCTAAACTCAAAAACATAGCTTTGCCACATAGTTTTTCTTGATGAGGCTTCCTCTCATATTTAATAGGAGAAATTGAAATCACTAGACCTTTCCCATCTACAGAGTTGCTATATATTTATATAACAAATCAGATATTTTGATTTTGAAAATCAGTTTTAACTTCAATTATAATATTATTAATAAAGTTGGTAATGAATGGATAATATTCAATAAAATGTCAGACAGTAGATAAAACAACAAGCTTATACAGTGTAAGGTAAATATGAATAGTTTTATTTTATCATGGCTAGATTTTGAAGATTAATTTTTCAAAAAAGTCATCAAGGATATTAGGAGTGTGTCCTTGTTCTAATGACCTCTACATTTTAAAGTTTTTAATAACCATGTTCTTCCCTATCAATACCCTGCCCTTTATAAAGAAATCCTTTAGATATTGAAAGTATTCGTCTCAAGTCACTAAAAGCCTATGGCTGTGACTGAGTTATGTTAATCTCTGGAGTGCAAAATTTGGGATGAGAATGTTGACCATTAGGAGTGTTGGGACAATGTCCATCTTGTACCTCCAGGGGAAACTTCTGAGCTCCTGGCCCTCCTATACTGCACAAGAGCTCAGTGTGAGAAACAATGTCTCTGCTGTAGATTATTTGCAGCTGACCCTACTGGGGACGCTTCCACTGGAGCCTTGCTCCTGAGTGTTGATGCTATCACTTTGGTGATGGAAGTGATGAAGATAATGAAGAGCTACTGAATAAGTAGATGCACCTGTAATCCAATACCGAGGGATTTGGAATCTCAGAAGAAAACATGAGAGCTGCAGTATGTTGATCAGCTTGCTTTGATCTTTGAGGGCGACTGTCCTTTGCCTAGAGAACTGTTATTCTACCAAGCTGCTCACTGCCTAGTCAAGACAATGGGTAAGGACCAGAAAACTGGTATCAGCCTTTATCAAAGAGCCTCTTCTTTCCAGTGAATGGTAGTGAATGCAAAGGAAATAAAAATTCTCTGCTGCCCAAAATGCTGAGTATAAGTGACAGACGTATGTTCTCAGAAAGATAGGCTCTGTACACAACTTTGAGTTTTCACACTGAAAATGAACCTCTAATTTTTAATGTTCATTGGCTACTATTTTATGTTGTTTACTGCAACAGTTCCAGCTGTGGGTACAGATGCCATGGAAATTCCAGAAGCTTTGTGAATTTTAATCACAGGATCTCCTTATAGAATTTATAATTTTATATGTAGCAGTAGTTTTTGCTATCCTGATTTAAGCTGCTGGTCCAGACAGACCATGCTACCAACCTCGCCCAGGTTCTCTCTGATCCATGGATGAAACACACACACACACACACACACACACACACACACACACACACACACACACATACACACATACACACACACACACACACACACACACACACATTACAATTACACATTAGCTTATTTTTGATATGCTTTAGCTCAATGGTAGGCTCTTCTAAACTTTCCTTGGGGATTATGCCACCCTTCTTTTCACTCCCTAAATCTGCCCTCAACTTTAGTTGTTCAGTGACCTTTAGTCCCAGCTCAGCACCCTAAATTTGCTCTCAGCTCTGTTGGACTCTAATCCCCTACTTGCTACACTAGGCCCAGTGGGGGAAGTGACAGAGGGTCACTCAGCCTAAAATCTTGCATGGTTGATGACTTTCTCCCTTTAAGTGTGATGAAGTCATTACTCCTCCCTTTGGTGCAAGTTGGCCTGCAGGGAAACTGGAAGTCCTGTTTATCCTGTCCAGCTCATTGGCAGTTAGTGTCTTTATTGATCAGTCAAGAACCAATCAGGTAACAGGATCTTCAGGGTTGGGTTCACATGCACATTCCTGATCAGAAGAGCATCAGAACTACTCCCTACATTTATATACCACACTAGGACCCTTCACATCTGACCCCTAATTCCATCATAACATATAAGGTTTATGTTTTTCTGATTTTTATACATTCACTTTCTATAAGGGACACATGCACTTTGGAAATCAATATTACATTATGAAAAAATCAACAGGAAAAATCTGGAAGAGGAAGTGCAAATGAAATCCTTAGAGCTGAGAGTAAGAAGACTGTAGACAGGAGTAATATTTACTTAGAAGGAAGAAGGGAGGAAATTAGAGATGGAAGGAAAAAAATCAGAGAAATTAAAGTCATTTTAAAGTTTAGTTAAGAGTGGTATGCAAAAGTTTCACTGGACATTGCAGGTTGGCAGGAAGCATCTTGATGGATATGGGAAGAATAGGTCTTTTCTTTCTTGGACTATGGAATTTCCTCCTATTCACTTTCCTAAAATTCTTCCCATTGAAAAGAGAACAAATTCATTATGTAGCATAAGTGGATATTAGGAAGGTCTGTTTCTTATTTTTCAAACTGTTATCACTTAAATGACATTTCAAGCCTGTGAAAAGGCTGTATGGCAGAAACATGGAGATGCTGGTTTCTCTGTTCTTGTCTCCTGGCAGAATCTGATACAGCTTCAACGACACTTTGAAACAGTCAGTGTCTGCAGAGTGACTAAAGTGCATGTTTCCACTTGCAGTGGGAGTATTTTAGTTACAATGTAAAGGGTGAAATCTTTAAGACACCATATGTAATGAAAACTCTTTACTAGGAATACCTTGTTCCCAGATGTGTTTCTAAAACCCCATATCTTCATCTAAAACATGGTTAAATAAGTTCAGACTAACTATCATATCCCTACACTGTACCTGCCAGGGTGTGATTGAATTTTCAGAGACTCTGATAGTCTTGATTCATTGTTGATAGGTTCAGTTAGTGTTCCCATTAGTGTCCAGCTCAGAAGCTCTGGGTCAGAGTAAAATTGGGTTGATCTCTTTTCTTCTGTTTCCTAGGTATGATACCTGCTACAATGTAAATCTTTTCTTCTAGAATTACTGAAAATTCCTGGGAACAGGAAATTTTCCTTTGCAGCCAGTCATGGTGAAGGCTACATTTTTCAAGAAAGTCAAGAAAGAGGATTACAGGCATCTCAGAGGGACTGTAAATATGTCCAAATAGATTCAAATGATATAGAATGGTCACTAAATGGTATCAAACTTGAAAATACTAAGCAGACTCTGGAAAAATGGTTCAGAGCTTACAAGCACTCGCTGTTCCTCTAGCAGACCTGTTTTCAGTTCCCAGACCCACATGACAATTCATAAGCGACTACCACTACAGTTAAAAGAATATTACTATCTCATCTTAACTCCAATTGAACCAGACATGGATGTGTTAAATTGAATTAAGTTACAAAATAAAAACACAAAGAAATATATGACTCAAAATCATAGTTTTAAAATGTTTATAACTATTTTCTGTAACTGTCATCAATACTAAATATAACCAAAGGTAATTATTTCAAGACAATTTTAGGGACAAGAACCCTGAGAATGTTGAAATTCTTAAAATATTTCTTTTTCTTTCATTTTATTTCAAATGATTCTCATATTTATTTTATCATAATCAAATACCTTTTTAAAATATTTTATTTATTTTTGTATGTATATATTTACCCATATAGTATTTACTTATTTTACTTATTTATTGTGTGTTTGTGTGTGTGGATATATATATATATATATATATATATATATATATATATATATATATATATATGCATTGGTGCCTCTGCAGGCCAAAAGATGGTGTCACATTCTCTAGAACTAGAGTTAACAGGCAATTATAAGCTACCTGACATAGGCACTGGGAACCAAATTAAGGTCCTCACAAAGAGCAGCAAATGAACCAAGGAACATTGCTAGAACCATGAGCAATGGTTTTTTCTTCTTGTTATCACTTTGATCTTTCAAAATAGGTTAAGTCCTTAATGCTGTGGTTGCCAATGCTGACTGTATGGTTTATAGATTCAATGGGTAGCATTAAGGATGCAGTTTCAAAGACCTTTGTGGAAGCAAACAGAGGGAACAGCAGACAGACACCTGCAAGTGTGCTATAAAGTTCAAATACGTAACCACAAGTCATATCTCATATCTGAAGGAGCAGAAGAATGATCAGAGCTGTAACACTGTCAAAACACAAAGACAGACAAGAAAACAGCAAGGAGTTTGGAAAACTGTCCAAAGGAGACTCATTTTCAGTGCAGTCTGGGTACCATTTCATCAGACTACATTCTACTATTGTAGAATTCTTCCTACAATACTTGTAGTAGTCAGGGTTCTCTAGAGCCCCAGAACTTATGAAATGTCTCCGTATATTATGGACATTCATTGGGATGCCTTAGATTCTGTAGTTCAACTAACCCAACAATGGGCAGCTGTGGATGGGAAGGTCAAAGGTCTTGTAGTTGCTCACTCCCATGAGGCTAGTTGTTTGAGATTATCTTCCGTAGAAGTAGTACAGGCAAGTACAAGCAGTTGAAAAGGTGACTCTTCCTTCTTCCAATGTCTCTATGTAGACCTCCAGTGTAATGTGTTTTCCAGATTCAAGGCAGGTACCACCATGCCAGGATCTGGGACTTACTTTGTCCTAGGTTGACTTTGAACTCAGAGATCACATTGAGTCAGTATCCTAAGATTAAAGGTGTGTACTACCTTGGCCTGCCTAAGTTTTTCCTAGCTACCACACCTACAGATCTCCATACCAAGATCCAGGTCAAAAACTCGGGCCGTTTGCCCTCAAGATCTGTCTCACAGGTGTGCCCTCCAAGTCTGGATTATAGTTCATTACAGATATAGTCAAGTTGACAATCAGGAATAGCCATTACAATACTCTTTAAAAAAAAAGCATATTAAACAATTTTTTACCTTGTACTTAGTCTGTATTCATTTAGTGTAAGCCAGCTACTCTGAATGTCCACATTAGGGGCTCTTGTTAAAGGAGAAACCAAGCACCCTCCTAATGGGAATAAAGTAACATAAGGAGTAATAAATCTTTATGCTCCAGAAAATAATCGATCTTTCACTAGCATAACATTGTCAATAATGAACATATTGAGTTCATTGCAGGATTATACAGAGTTTTAAGCTAAAAAATGTAGAACATTTGCTCTTTCAGAGAAGACAGGTTACATTTACAATAAGCTATGTGGTGGCTTACAAGTGTCTATAACTCTAGTTCAAGGGGATCTGATATTGGTTTCTGACCTCCTGAAATACTAGCAAGCACATAATTCATAGTAATTCTCATAGGCAAAACACTCACGCATATAAATTAAATACATCTTAAAAATATAAATAAGGTTGGCTGCACACATACCTCTTTGATAAGAAATGTGAACGACCATGACAAAATCATGTCTGAGACTTGTTGTTTGCTAATTTAGTTACAGGTTCAATGAGATACCTCATCATAGATGAAGAAGTTGAAGAACAACAAAGCAAAATTCCTGTTGTACACTTCTGACATCTGCACAAGTATTGTTATCTGCATGCAACATATATACTGATGCTACTGATGCTCACATAACACAATTCTAGTTAATGTGTTATATTGTCACAATCACCTTATCACCTATCTGAATTAAAATATCATTGTAAAAACTTCAAATATTTGTATTAAAATTTATGTTGAAACAGAAATAATTATATGTATTTATTGATTCTTTGCTGTTTTTAGTATTAAAAAAGAACTATTGGAATACCCCTGGAGAGAAGGAACATGAGGATAGATATTTGACTATCAATTATATTCTAATTTCTGCTTATGGATAGATGGAAGATGGAAGAAAATGCAACCTGTGATGTAAGCCAGGTAAAAGCTTCAAGCTAAAAAGATAGCAGCATTCACAAAGTTTCTCTGCTGGTTGAAGCAGAGAATGAATGGTCTGTTTTGAACATGGCTCAAATGTGTTATTAGGAGGGAATGTGGCACTAGATAAAAGAAACAGAGGAATCCCAACCCACACGACCTCCCTGTCACTTCCCACCCCAACCACTCTGAGTTGTCAAGGATGTGAGGGAAGATTCAAGAGCTCAAAATGTGTTACTGTTTTGAAATATTTCAGTGACAACAATGAGTTATCAATAGAACTATAATAGGCAAATAAAGAAACAAAAAATACTCAAATGACCTGAGAATTTCATATCAAGCCAAGTTATCATTTATGTGTGAAATCATCTAGATTCTCTTCAGACATTTAAATCTCAAAACAGAAATAAGGAGCCATGTACACTCTTTAAGGGGTAAAGGACCCTTAGAAACATTTTAGCTAACTCAGAGACCAATTAAAAATAGCAAGAATGACATTCTTCCCAAAAAATGTCCTAGTCTTAAGAAATGAACATTTAACTAACAATAAGAACCTATGCACAGATAAAGTGCATACTCTTTAGTTATTCAAGAAGACTCAATATATGTTTTACTAAAAATATTGTGTCATATGATATTCCCTTTCTAAAAAATCATTAATAGCACAAGTTACAAATAACAGTGAGTTAGGGTCAATATATAGTGAGAAAGCTGCTAAATCATCATGAAAGTTTAGATCTAGATGTTATTAAATAAAGGTACCTAGACTTATGAAAATACATTGATAGGGATGGTTGAAGAAAGTAAATGGTGTTAATGATTCATATTCTATAAAGAATTCATCCTTGTCTATATGACATGGTATTAATAATTCTTGTCTCCCACGTAAAAGCATTAGAATAAACCAAGCCTGATAATCTCAGCATATCAAGACCCTATTAAAATAAAGCAAAACAAACAAACTACCAATCAGAAGGCATAGGCAAAACCTAATCAAATAGGCTAGAATGTAGCTCAGTTGGAGACACTTGTCTAGAATTGGTATGGTACTAAGTACCATTCAACAATATAATGACAGGAAAATGATGGAGGTGCAAAGAGATATTGGCAAGTAACTGTGAAGTTCTGATTCTAAGATGCTACCTGTTGGTCACCATTTACTTGTAATGTGAACATCCTGATGCAAAATTAATTGGACCAAGAGTGAGGTAGATGCAGGAATGATGGGGAGATCAAGAGACAGAAAATGAGAGTACCTACCCTGCCTGACACAGAACTAAGATCAACAGTTGCTTTATATTTTATATCAAAATACATTCTAAATCTCATATAAGAAAATGTATACTGTGAGTACACATGTGCCTTTTGATTTTAGGAATATGTTATTTTTTATTTTAAAACAATATTTTGGATTAACAGAGAAAATAATAGCTTATCTTGAGATATGCAAAGAATGTAACTAAATGCATATTATAAAATCTAATTAATACATACAAGCACAAACAGAAAAAACATCAATATTAACATCAATTGGTAGAGAAAATAATTTTTAACATTAGGCAAATGAAGTTCTAGGTATTTATTTTTTGAAGATATGGGTGTAGTGTACATGTCGAATTTAATGAGATAAAAGTAATTGAAACAATTCCTTTGCCCAGGCATAGGCCACCTATTAGTTATGTAGGTTCCAGGGATATAAGCTCTGATCTTAAATATTGAAGCAATTGTTCAGGAAGTGCTTCAGCCACTGGGCGGTCTTCCTAGCCCAGACTCTGTTTTACTGTCATGATCTATGGCTAAGGTTGATTACATTTGAACATACAATATATCATTGATTCTGAATATAAACAGTATATTTCTGAATTTATGGGTGAATATATTTCTGGTCAGTCTATATTATTTTAGTAAGATAACAAAATAATGGGTTTCATTGTAACATTTCTTGTTCTTATTTAGGCATCCCTGACCCTGCCTAATCAATCCTCTGCCATTCTGAGTTCCTGGCTTTTCTCCAATAAGCTCCCTTTTGCTTTAATATTACATCTGTACACATGCACAGACTTATAAAGCATATATATATATATGTGTGTGTGTGTGTGTGTGTATACATATACATAAATATATTTTGAACAAGAGAAACTTAAATAAAATACTGCTATAATATTATAAAACTATGCATGATTACTTAAATAGCATAGTTTCTTCATTTAGCTTCACATTGTATAATTCTAGAACTCCTCAACACTGTCTGATGACAGAAAAATGTTCTCATTGTCAACCTGTTTTTCTTCCCTCAGGACTCACTTTTGAATTACCCTTCAGGTTTATTGAAGTTTGCACCCTTTATTGTTGTGTGATCCTACCCATGTAACCAATTTAGCTATTTTCTTTTTAAGCATATCCAGTTGTTTAACTTAGTTTTTGCTCCTTTTTTCCTTCCTAAGTTCATTACCTTAAGTTTTGATGTATTATTTGACTGTACCGCACATTTATACTTTAAAAGGGATTGCAGTTGATAAATTGCTTCAATTACTATATGCTATGTACCTGTCCTTGTTAGCCTTGGGTCAACTGGAAAGCCCAGACTCACCTGAGAATGAAGTCTCAGTTGAGACAGTGCCAGATCTGATTGACCTATGGGCACTTCTGTGAGGAATGATTTTGATTATCAATTGACATAGGAGAGCCCAGTCCACTGCAAATGGCATTGAGCAGGTGGTCTTGGGCTGTTTAAAAAAATGTAACCAAGTTTGAGCCTATGGACCAGCTAGCAAACAGTATTCTGTGGTTTCTTTTAAAAAGACCTCTTGTGTTCCTGCCTTGACTATCCTCAGTGAAGGACTGTGCATTAAGTAAGCCTTTACCTCTCTTAAGTTGCTTTTGGTTGAGTGTTTCATCACAGCAAATGAGAGGAAAGCCTTCTCTCTCAAAACATGAAGTACAACGATTCTTTACTGGAGCATTACACACAGGCCATCTGTCATTTGTCTTTGACCCTGTATTTTTCCACATCAAATTCCCTTACTTGATTTAGTAAATGAATGTTTTAATTTACATAAATACTCTACTCCATCACCTCTTTTAATAAGTCTCTTTTTAAAGTTTAAGTGAAAACAAAACAAAATAAAACCACAAACTAAGCAAACAAAAACAAACAAAAAACCCCCAAACTCCCAAAACCCCAAAAGTGGCCAGTATAATATTCTTGCTCACATTTTTTTCCCATCAGCACTTTGCACTTTCCGGTGCAGTTTTCTCTGGCTCAGGAATTGCTCTGAAAATGTCAGTGACCCAATTATTTTCCCTGGGTAATGGCTTGCATTTTGCTTAGCTGTCTCAAGTCTGCTTTTTTTCTTTTTAATTTTTTTGAATCTTCATGCATTAACTAGATTATATACCTGTAAAATTTGATCTGTATCTGTGTCCTGATATTTAAAGGACCTTAATTTAACTGAATCTAGGTTTTAATTTTTAAATATCATGAGCTTTTAAAATTTAATTTTAGTTTTTAAATTTTTGTGTGACTATGTATGTGTTGATATATGTAAGTGTGGATATATGACAGAGGTCATTGTTCACAAAGAACAAGTTTGGGTGCCAATCCTCACTTTAGCTTTTAAGACAAGGTTTCTTGCTTATCTCTGGATATGAGAGCCTAGCTGATCTTCAAAATTCCTATTTCTGCCTTCTATCTCTATGTAAGAGAGTTGAGATTACAGACAGACATTTTTATATAGAGCTTCTATGAAGAGTTTTGAAATCCAATCTCAATTCCTCATACTATGTGGTAAGTACTTTACTCACTGAGCTATTTCTGTATCCTTTAATGTCATAGATTTTTGTTTTGTCTTCTATTACATATTATGAGTTTTGAAATGTCATCTTTGGTAATTACTGTAAGTGTACTTGATTTTCATTTTATGACTTATATGTATTAATGCACTCTTTCATGTCATTTATTGTAATGCTATGTTTATTAGTACAATCTATGTTTATGTTATGTGTAATCTCTATTGTTGATTAGACTTAGAGTCACCTAGGTGACACACCCGTGAGTATTTCTAGGGAGATTTAAGTAAGAATAAAAGACACATACAAATGTGAGCAGCACCAAAGGTTAGGCTGCGAGCTAGGCTGAGTAACAAAGAAAAGCAGAGAAATATATTTCTCTCTGTATTCACCTCTCTCTACTTCATAACTGTGGAACCAGCTAGTCCAGCATCCCACAACCATGCCTCTCCAACATAATGGACTGTATGCCTTTAAATCAGGAGCCACAACAAAGGTTTCCTTTTTATGGTGCTTTTGTCAATTATTTTGTTATAGAAATGATAAATTGTAACTAATACAAAATATGACAAGAATAATTTCTATGTAAGAAATTCAAAGTTTAGCTCCAGATATGTCACAAAACATTTTCTGCATCTTAATGTGTTTACTGTTTATAAGATCTTGATAATATATTCTCTTTCGTTTTGTATCTTTTTTTTGCATTTGTATATCTATCATTTTATCTGAGTTTTTTTCTGCTGTATTTCCTTTTTTCCAATTTATGTTTATTTTATTCGATATATTTTTATTTACATTTCAAATGATTTCCCTGTTTCTGGCCCCCCACTCCCTGAAAGTCACATAAGCCCCCTTCTCTCCCCCTGTCCACCCACCCACCCCTTCCCAATTCCCTGTTCTGGTTTTGCCTTATATTGCTACACTGAGTCTTTCCAGAACAAGGGGCCACTCCTCCGTTCTTGTTCTTCTTGTTCCTCATTTGATGTGTGGATTATGTTTTGGGTATTCCAGTTTTCCAGGCTAATATCCACTTATTAGTGAGTGCATACCATGATTGATCTTTTGAGACTGGGTTACCTCACTTAGTATGATGTTCTCCAGCTCCATCCATTTGCCTAAGAATTTCATGAATTCCTTGTTTCTAATGGCTGAATAATACTCCATTGTGTAGATATACCACATTTTTTTATTCCATTCTTTTGTTGAGGGATACCTGGGTTCTTTCCAGCTTCTGGCTATTATGAATAGGGCTGCTATGAACATAGTGGAGCATATAACCTTATTACATGCTGGGGAATCCTCTGGGTATATGCCCAGGAGTGGTATAGCAGGATCTTTCGGAAGTGAGGTGCCCAGTTTTCTGAGGAACCGCCAGACTGATTTCCAGAGTGGTTGTACCAATTTGCAACCCCACCAGCAGTGGAGGAGTGTTCCTCTTTCTCCACATCCTCGCCAACACCTGTTGTCTTCTGTTCTATTTTATGTGTGTGAATATTTCGCCTCCATCTATGTATGGGCACCCCATGTGTACAGTGACCACATAGGACATAGGAAGGCACCAGATTCTAGGAAACTAGAGTTACAAATGGTTCTGAGCTACCATGTGGATTCTGGCCTTTTGCAAGAGCAGCCACCACTCCTAATCTTTAAGTATTCAGTCTAAATCCACTTTATAAATTTCTGAATCACTGAATTGCTTCTCATATGTGAAATTATTAGTCACATATCAATATGCAAAATATTCATTATACATTTTTATCTCATCTTAATTAGAATTTTTACCTCTGCCTAACCCTCTATCTACTGATGTTCCTAGTTCATGTCATTTTATATGCTATGGAACTACACCTAATATAGCAAAGGAACTACAAATAATGTAGCATTATTATCTTCCTTTCAAAAACTGCTTATTTCTTTAAACATTATATTTACCAAATGGATGTTTTCAGTACCTAGTCAGTTTTCTTCTGCAATCAGGAACACATCTCCCTTGCTCAAACTCCTCAATGAGTTCATGTTTTCCCTCTGTATATGTACATCCCCATAAGTACAGTTCCAATCACCTTATGCCTGTATTACAGCAACAATATTTCAATTTCCTTTTGTCTCATAACAAGCCACCTGATCACAGGTAGAAAATGTTTTTACATTTTTGGTTGTGAGCCTAGCTAGCCTTTAACAGCTGAGCCATCTCTGTAGCCCAGAAATTGTTTTAAAATATACACTGCACTGTTCCTTATTCAGACTTTTCCACCTCCTATATACAACAATAAAATATGTACATTCACAGAATTTGTACCCTCCTTGGATTACACTGGATTTCCAAAGCTCATGTCAGTTACTCTGTCCGTTCTTTTGGTCACTGTCCACCTTTTAAAGAACCCTTTGCCCTTCTCTGAGATTTACTCATATAGTTTCCTTCTTCCTATGTCATTCCCAAATAGTTATTTCTCCTTTTTAAGAAAAATTAGATATATTTTTTATGTATATTTCAAATGATTTCTCCTTTCCTGTACCCCTCCCCCAAAAGTCCCATAAGCCATCTCCCCTCCCCCATTACCCAATCCCTATCCTGGTATTCCTCTACACTGCTGCATCAAGACTTTTCAGGACCAAGGGCCTCTCCTTCCTTTGATGTCCAACAAGGCTATTCTCTGCTACCTGTGCATCTGGAGCCATGTATACTATTTGGTTGATGTTTTTGTCCCTGGGAACTCTGAGAGTACTGGGTGGCTCGTATTGTTGTTCCTCCTATTGTGCTGCAAACCCCTTCAACTCCTTGGGTCCTTTCTCTAGCTCCCCTATTGGGGACTATGTGTTCAGTTCAATGATTGGCTGAGAGTGTCCCCCTCTGTATTTGTCATGCACTAGCAGAGACTCCCAGGTGACAGCTATATCCACTTCCAGTCAGCAAGTACTTGTGGGCATCAATAATAGTGTCTGGGTTTTACAACTGTATATGGGATGGATGACTAGGTGGGGTAGTCTCTGGATGGTATTTCCCTCAGTCTCTGCTCCACACTTTGTCTCTGTATCTCCTTCTATGGGTATTTTGTTCCACCTTCTAAGAAGGACCAGAGTATCCATACTTCGTTCTTCCTTCTTGGGCATCAGTTGATATGTGAATTGTGTCTTGGGTATTCCAATCTTCCTTTTTCTTGATTGTGGATCAAGATTTAAGGCCTCAGCTACTGCTCCAGTGTCATGCCTGCCTTTCTTCCATCATTCTCTCATCGTTATGGATTCATTCTCTGAAGCTGTGAGGCTCCACTAATCTCTCATTTCTATAGGTTACCTTAGTCATAGTGTTTTATCACAACAATAGAAGAGTAGCTAAGATGCATAGTGATATTTCTGACATAATTTATTTCCTATATAGATGTTAGCAGAAAATTCATTTTCTTCTGTATTCCCTCACCAAAATAAGTAATAAATAAATGATAGTATGAACATGAACAGGTATATAAATGCATGCCATACCAATGCTAGATAGTTATATTAATTTTAGCCAAATGAAAATGAATGACCCAGTGGCTTAATTACTTAAAAACCTTCAGCCAATTCATTATGTCTCCCAATTTCTTTATAATAGAAATATTTGCAATCCACCTTTATTTGAGGAAAAATAAAGTCACATACAAAGCTTTATTTGCTGCATTCAACACTAAACTTTCTAAGATTTCATCCAGGGAAGAATCAATGTTAATGGATGTATGCCACTTGAATATTAAGCCAAACTGGCTTCTCTCATTTTCAGTTTAAAAAAATCAACTTATTCTTTTAATTTGTTCAAACTGCTAACATTCGTTTCACCTTCTCTAAGCAGATTAGCTTGACATAAGTAATGTGTCTTCAAAGTTGTTGTTGCTGCCATTAGTGATAGAGACGATTAAGAACTCCACTTGCAAGAAGTGCCACCAGATAATAAATGGGTTCTTTATTTGCCTCTAAAAACAGCCTTGGGAAGACTGGTTCTCTCACAGTTAGTAATGTTCTATTAAGATGGAAACTGAAGAATGACGGCATGTTTTTGAGGAGAATAAAAAAGAAAATTTCATTTACAAATAGAATCATTAAGACAGTAAAGACCCCCTCCACCCAAAAAAGAAAGAAATGTAAAAGGAAAGTAAAGAATCACAGGGAAAGCCTGGGAAGATTTCTCTGCAGTTAAGGACACTGGATGCTTATGCAGAGGACCAGAATTCAGTTCCCAGCACTCACAATAGGTGTCTTGCAGCAACCTGTAACTCCAGTACTAGTGAATCTATTGTCCTCTTCTGACATTCCATAATCACCTGCACATATCAGTGCATATGAGGTTCCTGAGATTCTGTCTCAAAATAACGCTGAAAACAAAATTTGCTAGAACACAAAAATGTTCAGTGGTAAAAGGTAGTGGCTAATTTTTCAGAAGACCTAAGTTTGGTTCTTAGCACCCATATGACAGTTTGGTCACGTGCAAACATCTGGGACTTCAGCTCCAGGGAATCCAGTGTACTCTACTGGGCTCCAGAGGTACTACACATACATGGTGCACATGCATAAAAGTAAGCAAAGCACTTGTAGTCATAAAATAAAAATAAGTAAAAAATTAAGGGAAAATTAATTTAAAATAAAAGAGTTGGAGATATAACTTAGAGGTAGTGTTTGTCTAGTGTGTATACAGAACTTAATTCAATACCCAGGACTGTGGGAAAAAGTCAACATGTAAGTTGGATGATAGAGTTTAAATTCTCATGGAAGAAAGTATCTGGAAACAGCACCTCTATTTATATGTCCTAATTAATATAATACTTCTGGTTTCACTGACTGATATTCAAACTACATTTTATAATTTAGATCATTTAATTTCCTGATAACTCTGCATTAAAATACAATTGTCCTTCATTCTGATTGAGCAGCCTGATTTTAGTAATGAGTTAGGATATGTAAAAATTCATTAATGGGTATGTTTATGAATCTATTTTGTGTCAGGTGTTTGCTACCCAAATTCATACAATAGTTCTTTATTTTCAAAATACATATGTCTAGGAAATAGTTTCAACCTGCCATTTCTAAAGAAAAAAAATAGAATTAAGGAAACACATAAGCAGTTAAAGCAACAAGGACTTTAGAATGTTTAAGCTAACATCTGGCCTCCACTCATGAAATTGCCTCTAAATCTCTCAGCAGTACTAAGTTTATTAAAGTGATATAGCACTAACTTTTATGATTTTCCTATCTGGAGGTCATATTCAGAAGAATGTAGGGTACCTCTGCAAAACAATACTAAAAGAAACCAGATGTTTCAATTTTCTTCACTGTAAAAGAGAATTTCAGTACTATTTTAAAATTCAGAAATCAAAATAAATTTTTCAACTTTTTAATTGCATGAATGTATATTTGCATATATGTATGTGCCCAGTGACATATGTGCATCATATGCATGCAATTCCTGCAGAGTCTATAAGAAGGTCCCTGATCCCTTAAATGTGAACTTACATATGGTATGAGTAGCCTGTTTATCCTAGAAAGCAAACCCTGGTCCTCTGCAAGAACAGCCCAGGAATGAACTTACCTGTCAATCCATCTCTCCAGCCTGAAAATATAATGATAATTTATGTTTCATAAATTTTATTTTTCAATGAAGCAAATATACTTCTCTTAGGAAGTCTTGGTTTTACAAAAAGTCAAAATGTCATTTAGTGTATTGTTTGCTCCTCAGCCTTCAAATCAATTTTGCAAAGTGAGTTTAGAGTATAATATTAGGAAAGTTTGCTGAAAAGCTTTCAGACATCAGCTTTGTGTTATTAATATTTTGGTATTAAGCTCTGAAACTTATGTAGATTTTTCACTAAGAAAATTAGTAGAGCTCAACTTATTCATTATACTATCCTATACAACGATGTGCTTATAAAAGCTCAGTCAGAGCATGAAAAAAATATGGTAGGTTACATTTACCCCAAATGACTACATCTTAGGAACTTTCAGTTCCTATGCACTTTCTGAATCTTAGTGGATCTCCTATAAGAAAAAGTCATATTTTCTCCATGATGAATCTGAATGGGTTTCACTTTCTACTCTGTGTAACACTGAATCAATGGACCTTACATGATAGTAGATGCATCTACCTTTGCCATACTCTCCAGTGGCCCTTGAAATTTTAGCCATCAGTATAAAAATCCTGATACTTTGAATTTATTATCCTGAATCATTTGAATAAACAGAAGGAAGGAAAGCCGTGGATGATATAAGTTTAACTAGTTCCTCCAATTTCCTTCCCAGGTGCAGGACCCTGAACGAAGAGAATCTTCAATGCACATAGCCCCTTTTTTTATCTGACTGAATATGAGTAAAACTCAAACTGAAAATTTCATAGTGGGGCTTAGCCAACCCCTTCCAAAAAGGAGAGATAATAAAATTGATGATACCATATTGAAACCTGAAGTTTGGTTGTGGATATTTATGAACCAATAATTAATTGAAATAGATGGCATGTTCTCTATGGTCATGCAGGGATATGATTATATTTTTAAGAAAAATAAATTTGTAATACCATTTCAATTGAAATAGAAGAAATGTACTTATTTAATTTATAAGCAATTCCACTAAAATCAGGGACTAGACAAGGCTGCCCCCTCTCTCCATATCTTTTCAATATAGTTCTTGAAGTCCTAGCTAGAGCAATTAGACAACAGAAGGAGGTCAAAGGGATACAAATTGGAAAGGAAGAAGTCAAACTATCACTATTTGCAGATGATATGATTGTATACTTAAGTGACCCTAAAGACTCTACTAGAGAACTCCTACAGCTGATAAACAACTTCAGCAAAGTGGCTGGCTACAAAATCAATGCAAGCAAATCAGTAGCCTTTATATATTCAAAGGATAAGCAGACTGAGAAAGAAATTAGGGAAATGACCCCCCTTCACAATAGCTACAAACAGAATAAAGTATCTTGGGGTGACTCTAACCAAACAAGTGAAAGACCTATATGACAAGAACTTCAGATCTCTGAAGAAGGAAATCAAAGAAGATCTCAGAAAATGAAAAAACCTTCCATGCTCGTGGATTGGCAGGATTAATATTGTTAAAATGGCCATCTTGCCAAAGGCAATCTACAGATTCAATGCTATTCCCATAAAAATCCCAACCCAGTTCTTCACAGAGCTAGAAAGAGCAATTCTCAAATTCATCTGGAATAACAAAAAACCCAGGATAGCTAAAACTATTCTCAACAGTAAAAGAACTTCAGGGAGATTCAATATCCCAGACTTTAAGCTCTACTACAGAGCAATAGCGATAAAAAACTGCATGGTATTGGTATAATATCAGGCAAGTGGATCAATGGAATAGGATTGAAGACCCAGAAATGAACCAACACACCTATGGTCACTTGGTCTTCGACAAAGGAGCTGAAAGCATCCAGTGGAAAAAAGATAGTCTTTTCAACAAATGGTGCTGGTTCAATTGGAGGTCAGCATGCAGAAGAATGCACATCGATCCATTCTTATCTCCTTGTACCAAGCTCAACTCCAAATGGATCAAGGACCTCCACATAAAACCTGACACACTAAAACTAATTGAAAAGAAACTGGGGAAGACCCTGGAGGACATGGGCACAGGGGAAAAGTTCCTGAAGAGAATACCAATAGCTTATGCTCTAAGATCAAGAATTGACAAATGGGACCTCATAAAACTACAAAGTTTCTGTAAGGCAAAGGACACTGTCAAAAGGACAAAACGTCAACCAACAGACTGGGAAAGGATCTTCACCAACCCTAAATCTGACAGAGGGCTAATATCTAATATATACAAAGAACTCAAGAAAGTAGAACCCAGAGAACCAAATAACCCCATTAAAAAGTTGGGTATGGAGCTAAACAAAGAATTTTCACATGAAGAACTTCGGAGAGCTGAGAAACACCTTAAGAAATGTTCAACATCATTAATCATTAGGGAAATGCAAATCAAAACAACCCTGAGATTTCACCTCACATCAGTTAGAATGGCTAAGGTCAAAAAGTCAGGAGACAGAAGCTGTTGGCAAGGATGTGGAGAAAGAGGAACACTCCTCCACTGCTGGTGGGATTGCAAGATGGTGCAACCACTTTGGAAATCAGTCTGGTGGTTCCTCAGAAAACTGGCATGTCACTTCCTGAGGACCCAGTTATACTACTACTGGGCATATATCCAGAGGATTCTTCAGCATGCAATAAGGACACATGCTCCACTATGTTCATAGCAGCCCTATTTGTAGTAGCCAGAAGCTGGAAAGAACCTAGATGTCCTTCAATGGAGGTATGGATACAAAAAATGTGGTATATTTGCACAATGGAGTACTATTCAACCATTAGAAACAATGAATTCATGAAATTCTTAGACAAATGGATGGAGCTGGAGAACATCATACTAAATGAGGTAACCCAGTCTCAAAAGATCAATCATGGTATGCACTCACTGATAAGTGGATATTAGCCTAGAAACTTTGAATACCCAGGACATAATCCACAAATTAAATGATGTCCAAAAAGAATGGAGGAGTGGCCCCTGGTTCTGGAAAGACTCAGTGCAAGAGTGTAGGGGAATTCCAGAACAGGGAAGTGGGAAGGGGTGGATGGAAGAATAGGGGGACGGAAGAAGGCTTATGGGACTTGCGGGGAGTGGGGACCCAGAAAAGGGGAAATCATTTGCAATGTAAATAAAATAAATAAATAAATAAAAATAAACCATACTTTATTTTATACATTTCTCTGCTATATTTTGTTAATTTGGCAAATCTAAGCCACAAACAAAAAAGAAAAAGAAAAACAATAACAAAAAAATACTGTGATGCATTTTGCTATTGGACAAATTTGAGTGGTACTTTATAGAATTTGAATAACATTAACTTGGTTTTATAAATAGGTTTTTTAGTTAATTTGTCCAATAAAACAACGACATCCCAGAAAGCCTTCCTGGGTCACTTCATTTTATTCAGTTCCCACTTTAAAGTTTCCAAAAAGTGATGTAAGTACTACCCCTCAGAATATGCTGAAGATGTCAAAGGCAGACACAGAAGATGAGGTTTCCAAAGAATGCCAGTCCAATTTGCACAATGCACCACAGTTTTGAGTACTTGAATTAAAACATAATACTATAGTATATCAGCTGCTTTTCTGGCATAACTGCCAAATAAGGAGCAATTTACAAAAGAAAGGATTTAGTTTGATTTACAATTTAAGGAACATAATCCATCGAAACATAGAAAGGAGCAGGATTTCAGCACATCTGTGCTTGGGGAGCATAACGAGGCTTGCTCACATGTGGGTGGGAGAGGAGGCAGAGAGATAAAAGATGGAAGAGCTAGGCTATAAATCTCCATCACCCCCCCTTCACACACACACACACACACACACACACACACACACACATCGATGTTGTACTTCCTGAGGCTATGTTTTACTTCCAGAAGGTTCCACGATGACCCAAATTGGCACTGCCAGACACAAATAACAAGTGCTCAGACACATCAGCTTTTGAGGGAACACGTCCACCAAGACCATAACATGTAGTAATTATAGAGATGAAAACAGACAACTTTAACAACACAAGTGTTTGTAAAATTTATCATCACTACAAATTTATATGCAAAATTGTGAAACCCAAGTATAGTATTTCCATTTTGCTTTTTGGAAAAGATCTTTTTAAACACTGTTCAGGCTCTGTCTAGTGAATGTAACTTTACAACATTTCACAAGGCTCTTGGGTTATCCCTTCTTGCTCTAATCTACAGTGCTTGCTCCCTATTTATTCCATTGGACATTCAAGAAGACTTGGTGTCTGTACTTGCATTCTCTTTACCCAGGCTATCTACTTCCTACAAATAGCACACAGCTGTTAAAGAAAGTTCACAGGGTAAAAAGAAGAAAATTATGTCCACTTACCAATGAATACACACCATGTGTGTTCTTTTGTGATTGGGTTACCTCACTCAGGATGATATTTTCTAGTTAGATTTGCAACGTCATAGGAAGAATAACAATATGAGCCACCCAGTACCTTCAGAGCTCCCAGGGACTAAACCATCAACCAAAGAGTACACATGGAGGGACGCATGGCTCCAGATGCATATTCAGCAGAGGATGGCCTTGTTGGACATCAAAGGGAGGAGAGGTGTTTGTCCTGAGAAGGCTAGATGCCCCAGTATAAAGGAATGCCAGGACAAGGAAGTAGGAGTGGGTAGATTGGTGAGCAGGGTTGGGGGATAGGTCAGGGGATTTCAGGGTGAACCAGGAAAGGGGACAACATTTGAAATGTAAATAAAGAATATATCTACTAAAAAAGAAAATTATGATGATGTCTATGAAATTAGTAAGGTAGGCATATGTTCTTAAGGCTTCAGATTTGAGATTAAATATTTATTTGGTACTAAAATTTTAAGTTATAAATATTCAAAAATCTTAGAGATTTCTCAGCTTGTAAGACTATTCATAAAATCAATGATTATAATTTGCACCGTGTTCCTATCATGTTGATTTGAGTATAGCTATATGGTGAGCCTTCTTAGCTTTATGACTTTAAGCATGTTGTATATAAATGTAAATGTATAGATTAAATTATAGTAAATTATGTAAGATATAAAGTATTTCAGGTAAAATGGAGCATAGTACCATTTTCACATACTACCTTAGTTATCCTTCCATCTAGTAAGGACCATATCTTCAAATAGCCTCAGATTTTAAAATTTCAGCTAAAAAGTTATATGCATTAATCTGTCCTCAGATTATGCTCTCAAACCATGCATTAATAGACTGAAACCAATCATAGTTCTTTTGGTCCTAGTACTTTCTAAAGAATATGTAATAGATGCTAAGTCTGTATGACTAGCATTTGATCCAAATAAGAACAAAGCATACATCCCAATGTGAATTTCCATTAAAAAATAAATAGCAATGTAGACAAAATGTTCCTTTTTACCTGTAAATAAATTATTATAATTTCACATTTATATCTAGATACTTACACAAAAGTGTATTTTCCCAAGGAAAAAAACATGAAAAATGAAATATGGTTTATATCTCTTTATTATTGAGATATTCATATAATCCCTATCTTTTCATCCTAAAGATTGAACATTCTCATCCCTTATATAGAGTTTTCATAGGCTCCCATAAAATAATTATATGATTCACTGATAGCAATATTCAAATTAACTCCATGGTGTTATCATTTATTTTTTTAAAAATAACTATAGTTTTTATCATATTTTAAGTTTCAAATGAAGCATCATTTTTATTATATATTTACTTTATTTACATTTCAAATGTTATCAACTTTTCTGGTTTTTCCTCCAAAAACCCACTATCCTATTCCCCAATCTTCCTGTCCACCAATCTACCTACTCCCACTTCCTTGTCCTCACATTCCCCTATACTGGGGCATTGAGATTTCTCAGTGCCAAGGGCCTCTCCTCCGTTTGATGTCCAACAAGGCCATCCCTTACTATATATGCATCTGGAGCCATGGCTCCCTCCATGTGTACTTTTTGGTTTGGTTGCTCCCTGGGAGCTCTGGGGGTACTGGTTCGTTCATGTATTTGTTCCTCCTATGGGGTTGCAAGCTCCTTCAGCTCTTTTGGTCCTTTCTCTAGCTCCTCCACTGGGGACCTTGTGCTCAGTCCACAATGATGAATGAAGCATCATTTCTTATACATTTTATGTGTGCATTTATGGTATGTATGTATGTACATATGTATGTACATATGTATGCATGTATGTATGTATGTATGCATGTATGTAATGTATGCTCTTGGGAACTAGAGAAGAATATCTATCAGGAGTCCTCTTCTCTCACTCTGTGTTGTCTTTTACCTTTCAGACAGGTTCTCTCACTTAAAATAGAGCTAGGCCATTAGTCAGGAGCCTGGCCAATCTTTCCTGTCCATTCCTTTACTACATAGAACTGGATTTATAGTAGTAAGTGCTTGCACGTGGGTATTTATATGAGTTCTGCAACATGAACTCAGTTTCTCATGCTTACACAAGTACACTATCTTAGTTTCTTTTTCCATTGATGTTATAAAAATACCCTGAGAAAACAAAACTTTCTGAAGTAAAGCTTTATTTTATTTCATATGTTCAGGTTGAAATCCATCATAGCAGGGAAGTCACAGTGGCAGAAATTTGACAGAAATGGTTACCTTGCATCCAGAGTCAAGAGCAGAAAACAGTGACCTCATGCAATAGGTGAGTGCTCAGCTCTGTCTCTCCATGTCCTTTAGGCTAGGGCCCAACTGGCAAAATAAATGATGTCTATATTACAGGTGAATCCTTCTACCTCAACCCAATTAATAATATCTCTCTCAGACAGACATGTGACCAAGACCAACCTAATCTATATATTTTCCTTAGAAAGATCATTTCCAGGTGATTCTAGATTGTGTTGAGTTTTCAATCACAATTCCTTCCTTGTCCAATAAGCATTATTTCTGGACCTTATTACTTTTTTTGCAGCAGCAGAGGCACAAGAATTTAATAAAGATTTGTTTTCTTCATAGTCAACAAAATTATGGAGGTAGGGACATGTTTACTTACAGAATCTGACTCTGCAATAATTTACAAGAAAAACTGTACCAGACACCAGGTGTTGTCTGGGTGGCTTTTGCATATATTTTCAAATTAAATCTTCCTACCATGACATCAGTGGCTTGATCCCATCTTGTTGAAAGGGAACTGAAAAACTGGGCTCATTGCCTCACCACTGTTTCCTCATGGGTGAAAGCGGGCATCACTCAGGATCATTTGAATACTAAAAGTTCTGCACTTCATTTACATGCAGATTATAGTACCTGTTTGTATATACTAGTTAAGCTAATAATTATCTCAGTGTTATGTTGTTGAAATCCCATTGTTTCAATGTACTTATAACACTTGTTCATGAAATAGAACTCATTTTGAACCAAGAAAATATCAAAAATACATACAAGAATTAGTGCTAACACTGGTTAATGTGGTTACCTAAAACATTTGGTTTGTTTTTGCATGAAATATTGTCATTTAAAATGCATTTTATAAATAAAACATGTAATTAGTTATTTTCCTTTCACCATTTTCATGTGTTTGCTTGAAATTTTCTGTTAAGAGTAGTCATCATGCCACATGGCTATAATCTTAGTCCTCAGAAAATAGAGGCAGGAACATCACACATTCCACAGGATCCTGAGTTATAAAACTCTATCTCAAAACATCACTATAAGTATGAATTAGTTTTCATGAAATCCTAAGTCATGTATCTGGACCCTAAACACTGCATGTTTTTAACATAATTAGTAATAAATTACTTATATTTATTAATTTTTAAAAATGTACTTAGTTCTCAATTTATATATACTATATTTCTTTATTCTGGGGGGTCTTTAAATAATTTGTAGTGCATCACTTGAATAAAGAAATATTGGATTGTTGGTATTTCCTAATGAATTTCCTATCAATGAAGGGAAAACAAAAGACATAATTGGTAATTAATCATTTTTAAAAGGGAAAAATGTCAAGACTTTTCTTTTTCATTTACTATTGACTTTCCTAAGTGACTGTTAGTTGAGGGTACATTCTGATCCCCTAGGGAATATTTTACAATATCTGGACACATTTTTGTTCTTGTAAATGTTGTTGATGACATTTTATTGGTAAAACTAGTGGTAATTGTGAACATTTTACAGTGCATGCCAAGGTTACAATAAAGTATATAAATTCCTATAGTAAAATCTATGTCAGGGAGGATATTAGTGGTTATAATATTTTTCCATTAATTATTTTACTCAATTTACATCCTGATCACTGCATACCCTCCTCCTCATTTCCTCCTACACAGTCTTTCCTCATGCTCCATCCTGTTCTCTTCTGACAGGTGGAGGACCTCCTGGGTTTCCCCACCCCAGCATATTACTTCTCTGCAGGGCTAGGGGAAGCCTCTCCCACTGAGGCTAAACAGACAGCCCAGTTAGGGAAATAGGATCCACAGGCAGACAACAGATTTAAAGACTGCCTCTGTTGCAATTGTTGGGAGACCCATATGAAGATGTGTAGAGCAGCGTAGGTTCAGTCATTGCATATTGTTTTGTTGTTATTCACACAGCTAAAGGACAATGTAGTATACTAACAAAATGCCTTTTAGACTAGAATGTTAGCAATATTATCCTAGGAGCTTTTCAGACTCTTGAGAAAGATGATACCTTCTAATGTTTAAAAGACAGTGCTCTTCGGGAACACCAGGTTTCACAATGTGAGTGATTTAAGCATTCATAAAGTCAAATTCCAACATTGTATTATCCAGTGAATCCTATAAAGAGATACATATGCTAAAGAGAAAGCATGAAGTATAGGGGGTTGCTGTATTATCTTTCTGTTCTTGTGATAAAATATTGTGACCGAAAGCAAGTTAGGAAGAAAGGATTTGTTTTAGCTTATAACTAAAACAGATGTACTGGGATAGATTTTGAGTGGTCAGAAAGTCAGGTGGCAGGGACAGGAAGTACAGAGATAATGTTTCATCTATGTACAGGAATCAGAAAGAACAGGAAATGTAACTAGTAAACAGTATACCTTATAGCCCAAGTATTTGGTGCATTGCTTTAAATTGCAGTGATCTTCTTCCCTTAAGAAGAATCCACTTCCTAAAATCTCCATAATTACCCCAATGGACCACCGACTGGGGACCACATTTTTAAATACATGAGCCTTTGTCAGTCAAACCACATAGCTGCTATAGAGAATATCTTGCTTATAGGAAAAATACATACTACTTGCTGATATAACCAAGATCATTAGGAGTATATTATAAACAAAAAGTATAGTAGAATTTATGGGAGATTATTTTGAGATTACTAGCACTATTTTTATAAATATGACAGTTTGTTCTTTCCAACTGTTCAAATTAAAAGTTTAAGATATAAACTAGGTTTTGTGTAAGTTATCACATTGCATTGTTACCTGTCATATTTATGCCACATTCTCTCTTCGCAAACCCAGGCTAACTTATTTATTGTAACTGGTAACTTTGAAAACTTAATAACCACAATCTGTGCTTTGTGGGTTTCTTCTCTATTGGTTTCTTAGATTCCTCAGCTCATGATAACTTTACAGTTACCTGTCTTATATTGTCAACTGAGTAACATCTCACTTAACCTCAGTGTTCTTTTTCAACATCTGGCATTTCTTTGCTTTTGCAGAAGATGGCTCTATGCTCCACAATGGTCTGTTTATAAAGCACCCTTGTTTGTCCTTCTGTCATATCTGACTTTCAATAAAGTTAGCTTCAGAGTCTTTGAATGCATTATCATCCAATTCCATCAATTGCAATCTAGCTACAGAAATTCAGTATAGTAGGCCATCTCTGGGTCTTTATTCTCTTCCATTTTTCAAATATTCCAGTAGTTAGATTTTGGTAATGCCTCTATATTTTGACATCTATAGCGATATCACACACACACACACACACACACACACACACACACACTCATATATATATATATATATATATATATATATATCCTACAAATCTAGAACATGTGTCTTACCTCTGTAAAGGTATATTATGTATGTATGTATATATATATATACTACAAATCTAGAACATGTGTCTTACCTCTGTAAAGGTATATTATGCATCTCATCTCAAAGACAGAAGGGAAAGAGTACTCTAGCTCCTGAAAGAAACCAAGGATCCCTGTGACCAGCACACTATTGTCCTATCCCATTGGAAGATGTTTCCCACATTGAAGGCCAATATGTCATGCAGAATGTAGACTCAGACAACAACTGCATTAGAAACCTCCTCTTGAGCCCTCCAGGGGCAGCCCAATTAATTTAACTAAATGCTAAACCACTCCAGTTTTCCTATCAGCAGTAGAGAGTTGGGATTAGTGCCTCTGGAGTTATTCAAAAGAGTTAATGCAATGACCGAAAATAAAGAATGTTTTCCCGGCAATCTGCATACCCTTTCATTCAGCTAAACTGACATCCCAAATCAATTACCACATGCAGTTATAGACAAATAGATTAGTGCAACTGAATAATGAAATAAAAATGGGATGCAAACATGTACAGGGGTGTTTTATGACAGGGATGGAATTACAAATCATCAGAGAAGGTGCTTGCAAATATCAAAATGTGCAGATAGTGAATGAAATATTCAAACACATACTCTAAAATCAGAAAGGAGACAGAAATGTCTGCAAAAAATTGATTTTAGGTTGACAAGGTTCAGCATGATTTAAAACATTAAAATAAAGACAAAAGACAGAAGCTCATAAAAGCACAAAATAAAACTCATTAAGTGAATTTGTTGCACCCATGGAGAGTATACGAATAAAATCTTGGAATTACCAGCATAACTTAATGTTTTTGCTGGTATTGATCTATAATTAAATGTTCATAGACATAAAAATTATAAGGTACTTTGCAATACTAACAATAAAATATGCAATACTTAAGTGGAGACTTCATTAAGCTTTATTGAAAAGCATTTTAAAAGATAAAACTAATTGGAAATTCATTGTGTTAATATTTATGAAGACTCAAAATCATGGAGATATTCAGTCTCAAAATTTTATGGGCGTTCAATCAAAACCAATCAGAAGTTTTCATGTAAGTTGAAAAGCTAATTCTTGTTAGAAAGAAGCTAAGGACTGGTTGCCATGGCATCTCTGTGAAAAAAAAACTAAATGAAGGACACTGGTCCTTTCAGATCTCACAATTTTTATAAAAGTATAGTTGCAAAGACAATGTTATAGGTTTAATAATTAAATATATATTGCACAATAATTAGAGACATAGTCAAACATATGAACATACATGCACACATATGCTTTTTTGATTTCAATTAGTAAGACATGGGGGAAGTCAGTTGACTCAGCATATAAGGGGGGGGGGGGTGCCAAGCCTGAAGATCTAAGTTCAATCCCCAGACACCGTACAATGCAAGGAGAGACCTGCCTTATGAAACTTGCTTTCCAACCTCCAATCTTGCACTGTTACAGCAGTTTATTCATACCTACTCACACACAAGTCCACAAAATAAGTTCTAAAAGGCAGTACATTTTTTCAAAGACAAAATATAGATTGATAGGTTAAATCCGTGAGCTAAATTGAGATGTCATTTAGTAAAGAGAGGTTTTTTTTTAATATATGGGATATAGACCATTACATGTTATTGTATTAGAAAGTCATGTTGTGTAAAATATCATTGGTTGACCTCATTAGTGACGTATACATTCTGTATATATTCTGTGTGTCTGTAATCTTGCATCCAATATTCACATAGCAATGTAGCAGAACATGTAAATTGACTAGAGGTGAACAAGACAGACATGAGCCTATTTTCATGTATGTTTGGTGAGATCATGGTGTCCAGGTGGGTTACTTGTTTTCCAAATGTTCTATGATATTTATTACTGTTTTAAATAAATTTGTGAAATCTTATTTTATAAGAAATATATTTCATGGGACAATTGCCTAAAAATTTAAAATATTAATGAATTATTTACAAGATAACATAGTATGTGTTTTCTGTAAGCAAAATCAGTTTATATGTGCATGTTTTTTGAGGTTTTATAGCATTTCTTCTTTGATAGTATCAATTTATAGAATTTTTTCATATTTTATTTATTTCTATAAGTGAATACTAAAGGGACTTTGATGAAGGACCTTTCCTTTTTGTGAAGCTAGGCATGGTTGCACATGCCTTTAATCTTTACACTAGGGAGACAAAGGCAGGTGGGTGTTCTTGAGTTTGAGTTCACCCTCAGTTATATAACTAGTTACCTGCCTGCCTGAGATACACAATGAGAGCTTGTATGAAAAGAGAGGTGGGGGGGGCTCAGCTGATAGGCTGGGGAGAAAATTCAGGTGGCAAATGATTGCTATCCAGTCATGAAAACTTGAGGTCATATTTCCAGCATCCACATAAAAATATATTCACACATATTTATAATCAGTGCTAGATTAGAAGCATGGAGATAGGATTCCTGAACTTGCTGCCCAAAGAGGTTAGTTAGCCTTATCTAACATCTCTGGAATCAACAAGAGACCTTATCTCAAAAAAATATAATGGAGAAAAGTTAGGAATGCGTTCCATATTAACATGTGGGCTTTGCATTCATATGCAAGTATATGTATAGATTAGAGAATACATACAAACACAGTTTGTCTGTGGGTTTGCCTGCAACAATACCTGTTATTTTTTTCTGACTACATTGACAGGATGCATTCATTCCAAATGAGTTTATTGGTCAAATGAGGGCTACTGTTGTTAGATTCTTAATGAAGAGGCAAAGCACATGGAAAGAAGGCCAAAGATAAACTAATTGACAAATTTGAAATACTGAGTGAATATTACCAGGTATTACAAAGTTCCCGTTTTATGATGGAGGAGAAAAAGCAATGAGAAACGACTGGACTGACTTCAAGGGTTCAGTCATCAGGGCAGCCATGAAGAGCTGCAAACTGAATCACACTCACAGCGTGCCATCTGAGGCTAGGATTTTCAACATTTTATTGCAGCTAAATTTCCCTATGTGTGGAATATCAAATTAAATGCAGTATAAAAATGCATATGGTTCTTTAGGGTATAATAAAGTCAACTCATGAAGCTGAACTTCATTTGCCTGTTTTGTGAACTTGGGCCCATTTTGTTTAATGATAGCTCCAGCCCGGCCAGAAGAATTGATCAGAACTTCCACAGCACATCTTTTGTCCTCTCTTTGTCTTGGACTTCCATGGAGACTGGAATAAGATGAGAAATTAAGCTCACAAACAAGAAATATTGGTAATAGTTCAAACTATTTTTCTCAGATACCATGATCCTTTTCAATACTATGTGAAAGGAAATAATTTAATTTTTTTTCTGCTTAGAATTGACTTTCCAAAATTAAGAGGTTTTTTTCTAAATCTAAATATCTATGAGATGTTTTCATAAGAAAAACAAAACTGGACAAAAATTCCAAGAACATTAAATTTTACCAAAAATGTCAAAGACCCCAAATACAATGTGTATGCAGGTAGTTCATTGACAGTAGAAAGATATCAGGCTTTATACTCATGAGCATCTGCCATAATTTCTACTGAACATTGTGTTACCCACAGAGCTACAGCTTGATACCCCATTTCATTGCTGACTTAATGAATGGAAATCCTCAAATGTTCTACATAGGTCTGTTTGTTTTGCCCATTTCCAGGATAGGTTACAAATGTCAGAGCTGAGAGTTGAAGCTCATGTCCTAATTGTGAACTGGTTGTAATCACCACCAATTGGCAGGATGCTGGTTTGGCATCTACAGATCACTGAAGAATTTCAGATAGAAAGTCAAGCAGGAATTGTAGATAAGATTTATTTTTTAGCAGTTTTGGCAGTTTCTAGTTTTCTCTTGAGGTAGAGGCTGGAGGACTGTCACTCCTTAAACAATCTCAGAAACAGAACATTTCTGGTATGCTCTTACTCTTAGATGTTTGCTGAGCAGAAATGTTGTCACATCCTTTCATATTTTAACCATCCTCAGGCTATATCTTTGCTTGACAATACCCATTCCAGGAACCATAATACTTATTGTGCTCTCCCTGTGATTCTGACTTCCTTTCATAGAATCTCTTTCTCTTTCCACATGTCTTTCTGATATTCATAGCTCTTGACATTCCTCTCCAGAGCATAGTGTTTATAAAACTGCAATTACTTAATGAATGGGGAAGGAATTTCTCCAACTATGTGACTGATTATCAGCTTTCCACAACACATATGTAAAATCTCGAGGTCAATACTGGTTATCTTCTTCATTCCTTTTGCCCTCCAACCACTATGTTTTTGAGACAAGGTCTCACTATGTAACTCTGGCTGCCTTGGAACTCACTGACATCCAGCTGCCTCTGCCTCTACCTCTGTGATTAAAAGGCATGTGCCACCAAGATCAGCTTCCTATCTTATTTTGAGAGACAAGGTCTTTCACAGCCTGAAGCTCATAGATCAAAGAATTCCATTGGGTCATACGATCAGCCTCCTCTATGGTTACAACACACACTTCTACTTAAAGCTTCCATAATTATTTTTATTGTTGTTGTCAAACCAAGTGTGCGTAATCTGAACTAAGGTATTACACTTGCATGGTAAACATTTTATCAGATCTTGTATTTAGCTGAGTGTGGAGGAACAAAACTGGAATTTCAGGACTTAGGAGATAGAAGTAAAGGCAAGATGTATTCAAGTTCAGTCTCAGACAAACTTAGGAAAATGTCAACCATAATAAACAATTTTTCACAATTTAATCTGCATTCTTACAAACACAGAATATGTTACAGTTATATTCATATAAATATGGAGGTTTTCTGCCACAAATGTCATAATGAAAACTGTTGAGATATAATTTTTGAAAATGGGACAATAATAAAATAATTAATGATGGTGATGATGATGATAAAGACTTAATGCTCACTCCAAGAATCAAAAAACATCTAACAAAACCAAAAATCAGGCATGAGAAGCTTTCCTTTTAATTGTTGGTTAGGGTTATTTATGACATTCTCAAAGCATTACAGGCTATTGCTAATGTACTTGACTGTCACCCTCCAGAGATGGAAAGTAAGTTCCTATTGAAGAAGACACCATTTTTTTGAATACAGGATTCAGAGGCTTGCAACTGACCTGAAAGTTAGGTTTCATCAACTCAGTTGTTTTGAACATGTTACAAAAAGTTAAAAAAGGGGGAGTAACCAACAATCTGACTCAGCAATAATGTCTATTATAAATATTAATTACCAACATCTCACTATAGAGTGTGATACTGGCACAGACACCCTAGTGGTAGCCAATAGCTCCTCAATTGGACTTAAGGTTTACTCTACATGTAAGGAAAAATGCCTCGTGCTAGAAACCTAGACAATTACCCAGGGCTGATGAAATCATGGATCTTAGAGGAAAACCTACACCTTCTACTTTACTAAAACAGCATAATCCCTAAGTGTATTCTAAATATTCATCCTTCCTTATACCCAGAGATAAATGTAGTGTTAACCACTCATCAAAGAAAATTTTCTTTATAATAGATGAAAAACATTATGGAGAATCACAAGCAATCAAAATGTATAGTTATGAGCCCAGTCCTAAGGAAGACATAGATGGCACAACTTCCAGACCTAAGGCTCATGTATCATTGTGAACAAGGATACAGAAAGATTCTAAGAGTTAGAGGACAAGGAGTTTGCTTTTCTATAGAAGAGGTCACCAATCCAATATTGAATACTAAATGGTCAGCCCTAGAAACATAGATACAAGTAACATTACACAGACTAAGCTGATTATATTTGGGCTGGAGAGATGGCTTAGCGGTTAAGAGCAATGACTGTGATTCGAGCGGCAGCAGCAGTGCAGCAGTGGCTGGTCCAGCTGAAGGGCCATCAGCAGTGGAACCAAGGCGACACAGGGTCTAGTTAGGCCCTGCGCCCACGACCACTGACCTTCGCTGACCAGCCAGGCGGCAAGCAGCAGCAGTTGTGTGGTGCCTTTCCTGCACGGAAGCCACTTCAGAACTCGGCCTCCCACCAGTCAGGAGAGGTGCATCCATCTTGGTTCCGGACTCCAAGGATCGGACAGACTGAGATCAGCCTGGGCGGCAGCACCACATCTCCAAGTCCTGCAAGTGGCTAGCTGGGCTTCCGGGCGGCCAGCTGGGAGAAGTCAGTGTGCTCCAGTGAATCCAGTGGGCCCCAGCAGGAGCCTTCGGGTGCCTGCTTTGGGATCTGAACAGCCTGGGCAGCAGCACCCTGTCTACAAGCAGTGCAGGAGGTAAGCTGTGCACCAGAGGCCAACTGGGAAGGGGCAGCTTGCACTGGTGAGTCCAGCACTGACAAGACAAACTAACACCAGTGAGAACTAGATGGCAAAAGGCAAACGCAGGAACATCACTAACAGAAATCAAGGCAATATGGCAACATCTGAACCCAATTCTCCTCTACCAACATGTCCTGGATACCCCATCACACCAGTAAAACAAGATTTGGATTTAAAATCACTGGTCATGATGCTGGTACAGGAACACATGAAGGACATACTTAAAGAAATTCAGGAGAAAATGGATCAAAAGTTAGAAGCCCTTGCAAGGGAAACACAAAAATCATTGAAAGAAATCCAGGAGAATACAAAAGCCAACAAGGAGGAAATGCAAAAAAACACTTAAAGAAATACAGGAGAACTTTGGTCAACAGGCTGAGGTCATGAAAGAGGAAACACAAAAATCTCTTAAAGAAATACAGGAGAACTTTGGTCAACAGGCTGAGGTCATGAAAGAGGAAACACAAAAATCTCTTAAAGAATTACAGGAAAGCACAAACAAGCAAGTGAAGGAGCTAAGCAAAACCATCCAGGATCTAAAATCAGAAGTAGAAACAACTAAGAAAACTCAAAGGGAGACAACTTTGGAGATAGAAAGCCTTGGGAAGAAATCAGGGGACAGAGATGCAAATATCAACAACAGAATACAAGAGATAGAAGAAAGAATCTCAGATGCTGAAGATTCCATAGAAACCATGGACTCAACAGTTAAAGAAAATGCAAAATGCAAAAAGCTTGTAACCCAAAATATCCAGGAAATCCAGGACACAATGAGAAGACCAAACCTAAGGATTATAGGCATAGATGAGAGTGAAGATTTACAACTTAAAGGGCCAGCAAATATCTTCAATAAAATTATGGAAGAAAACTTCCCTAACCTAAAGAGAGAGATGCCCATGAATATACAAGAAGCCTACAGAACTCCAAACAGACTGGACCAGAACAGAAATACTTCCCATCACATGATAATCAAAACACCAAATGTT
Source organism: Apodemus sylvaticus (assembly GCF_947179515.1). Taxonomy (NCBI): domain Eukaryota; kingdom Metazoa; phylum Chordata; class Mammalia; order Rodentia; family Muridae; genus Apodemus; species Apodemus sylvaticus. Next base: position 108,831,792 of record NC_067473.1, read on the forward strand.
CTAAACAAAGAAAGAATACTAAAGGCAGTAAGAGAAAAAGGCCAAGTAACATATAAAGGAAGACCTATCAGAATCACAGCAGAATTTTCACCTGAGACTATGAAGGCTAGAAGGTCCTGGGCAGATCTCATGCAGACTCTAAGAGAACACAAATGCCAACCAAAACTACTATATCCAGCAAAACTCTCAATCACCATAGATGGAGAAACTAAGATATTTCATGACAAAACCAAGTTTACCCAATATCTATCCACAAACCTAGCCCTAAAAAGGATAATAGGAGGACAACACCAATACAAGGAGGGAAACTTCACCCTGGAAAAAGCAAGATAGTAACCTTTCATCAAACCCAAAAGAAGTTAAGCATTCAAATTTAAAAGATAACTTCAAAAATGATAGGAAGTAACAATCACTATTCCTTAATATCTCTTAACATCAATGGACTTAATGCCCCAATAAAAAGACACAGACTAACTGAATGGATACGTAAACAGGACCCTACATTTTGCTGCTTACAGGAAACACACCTCAGGGTCAAAGACAAACACTACCTTAGAGTAAAAGGCTGGAAGACAATTTTACAAGCAAATGGTCTCAGGAAACAAGCTGGAGTAGCCATTTTAATATCAGATAAAATTGACTTTAAACCCAAAGTCATCAAAAGAGACCCTGAGGGACACTTCTTGCTGATCAAAGGAAAAATACAAAAAGCAGAACTGTCAATCCTGAACATCTATGCCCCAAATGCAAGGGCACCCTCTTTCGTAAAAGAAACTTTATTAAAACTAAAAGCACACATTGCACCTAACACAATAATTGTGGGTGACTTCAACACTTCCTCAATGGACCGATCAGGAAAACAGAAACTAAACAGGGACATATTGAAACTAATTGAAGCTTTGGACCAATTAGATTTAACAGATATATATAGAACATTCTATCCTAAAACAAAAGAATATACCTTTTTCTCTGCACCTCATGGTACCTTCTCCAAAGTCGACCATATAATTTTTCACAAGACAGACCTCAACAAATATAAGAAGATAGAACTAATCCCATGCCTCCTATCTGATCACTATAGAGTAAAAGTGGTCTTCAATAGCAACAGAAACAACAGAAAACCCACAAACACGTGGAAACTGAACAATACTCTACTCAACGATACCTTGGTCAAGGAAGAAATAAAGAAAGAAATTAAAGACTTTTTAGAACACAATGAAAATGAAAACACAACATACCCAAATCTATGGGACACAATGAAAGCAGTGCTAAGAGGAAAACTCATAGCCCTGAGTGCCTCCAAAAAGAAAATGGAGAGAGCATACATTACCAGCTTAATGACACACCTGAAAGCCCTAGAACAAAAAGAAGCTATTTCACCCAGGAGGAGTAGAAGGCAGGAAATCATCAAACTCAGGGCCGAAATCAATCAAGTAGAAACAAAGAGAACCATACAAAAAATCAACAAAACCAGGAGCTGGTTCTTTGAGAAAATCAACAAGATAGATAAACCCTTAGCCAGACTGACCAAAGGGCACAGAGAAAGTACCCAAATTAACAAACTTAGAAATGAAAAGGGAGATATAACAACGGAAACTGAGGAAATCCAAAAAATCATCAGATCCTACTCCAAGAGCCTGTTCTCAACACAACTGGAGAATCTGGAGGAAATGGACAATTTCCTTGACAGATACCAAATGCCAAAATTAAATCAGGACCAACTAGACCATCTAAACAGTCCCATAATGCCTAAAGAAATAGAAGGAGTCATAGAAAGTCTTCCAACCAAAAAAAGCACAGGACCAGATGGCTTCAGTGCAGAATTCTACCAGACCTTCAAAGAAGAATTAACACCAATACTCTTCAAACTATTCCACAAAATAGAAACAGAAGGAACACTACCCAATTCCTTCTACGAAGCCACAATTATGCTGATACCAAAGCCACAAAAAGATCCAACAAAGAAAGAGAACTTCAGACCAATTTCCCTTATGAACATCGATACAAAAATACTCAATAAAATTCTTGCCAACCGAATCCAAGAACACATCAAAACGATCATCCACCATGATCAAGTAGGCTTTATCCCGGGAATGCAGGGTTGGTTCAATATACAGAAATCCATCAATACAATCCACTACATAAACAGACTCAAAGAACAAAACCACATGGTCGTTTCATTGGATGCTGAAAAAGCATTTGACAAAATTCAGCATCCCTTCATGCTTAAAGTCTTGGAGAGAACAGGAATTCAAGGCCCATACCTAAACATAGTAAAAGCAATATACAGCAAACCGGTAGCCAGCATCAAACTAAATGGAGAGAAACTTGAAGCAATCCCACTGAAATCAGGGACCAGACAAGGCTGCCCCCTTTCTCCTTATCTTTTCAATATTGTACTTGAGGTACTAGCTCGGGCAATTCGACAACATAAGGAGGTCAAAGGGATACAAATTGGAAAGGAAGAAGTCAAACTATCATTATTTGCAGACGACATGATCGTCTACCTAAGTGACCCAAAGAACTCCACTAGAGAGCTCCTACAGCTGATAAACAACTTCAGCAAAGTGGCAGGTTATAAAATCAACTCAAGCAAATCAGTGGCCTTCCTATACTCAAAGGATACGCAGGCTGAGAAAGAAATTAGGGAAATGACCCCCTTCACAATAGCCACAAACAGTATAAAGTATCTTGGGGTGACTCTTACCAAACATGTGAAAGATCTGTATGACAAGAACTTCAAGACTCTGAAGAAGGAAAAGGAAGAAAAATGGGAAAACCTCCCATGCTCATGGATCGGTAGAATCAACATAGTTAAAATGGCCATTTTGCCTAAAGCACTATACAGATTCAATGCAATATCCATCAAAATCCCAACTCAATTCTTCACAGAGTTAGAAAGAGCAATTATCAAATTCATCTGGAACAACAAAAAACCCAGGAGAGCTAAAACTATTCTCAGCAACAAAAGAAAATCTGGGGGAATCAGTATCCCTGACCTCAAGCAATACTACAGAGCAATAGTGTTAAAAACTGCATGGTATTGGTACAGTGACAGGCAGGAGGATAAATGGAACAGGATTGAAGATCCAGAAATGAACCCACACACCTATGGCCACTTGATCCTCGACAAAGAGGCTGAAAACATCCAATGGAAAAAAGATAGCCTTTTCAACAAATGGTGCTGGTTCAACTGGAGGTCAGCATGCAGAAGAATGGGAATTGATCCATCCTTGTCTCCTTGTACTAAGCTCAAATCCAAATTGATCAAGGACCTCCACATAAAGCCAGACACTCTGAAACTAATAGAAAAGAAACTGGGGAAGACCCTTGAGGACATCGGTACAGGGAGAAACTTTCTGAACAGAACACCAATAGCGTGTGCTCTAAGAGCAAGAATTGACAAATGAGACCTCATAAAATTACAAAGTTTCTGTAAGGCAAAGGACACCATCAAGAGGACAAATCGGCAACCAACAAATTGGGAAAAGATCTTCACCAATCCTACATCAGATAGAGGGCTAATATCCAATATATATAAAGAACTCAAGAAGTTAGACTCCAGAAAACCAAACAACCCTATTAAAAAATGGGGTACAGAGTTAAACAAAGAATTCTCACCTGAAGAACTCCGGATGGCGGAGAAGCATCTTACAAAATGCTCAACTTCATTAGTCATTAGGGAAATGCAAATCAAAACAACCCTAAGATTTCATCTTACACCAGTCAGAATGGCTAAGATTAAAAATTCAGGAGACAGCAGGTGTTGGAGAGGATGTGGAGAAAGAGGAACACTCCTCCACTGCTGGTGGGGTTGCAAATTGGTACAACCACTCTGGAAATCAGTCTGGCGGTTCCTCCGAAAACTGGGCACCTCACTTCCAGAAGATCCTGCTATACCACTCCTGGGCATATACCCAGAGGATTCCCCACCATGTAATAAGGATACATGCTCTACTATGTTCATAGCAGCCCTATTTATAATTGCCAGATGCTGGAAAGAACCCAGGTATCCCTCAACAGAAGAGTGGATGCAAAAAATGTGGTATATCTACACAATGGAGTATTATTCAGCCATTAGAAACAATGAATTCATGAAATTCTTAGGCAAATGGATGGAGCTAGAGAATATCATACTAAGTGAGGTAACCCAGACTCAAAAGATGAATCATGGTATGCACTCACTAATAAGTGGATATTAACCTAGAAAACTGGAATACCCAAAACATAATCCACACATCAAATGAGGTACAAGAAGAAAGGAGGAGTGGCCCCTGGTTCTGGAAAGACTCAGTGAAACAGTATGTAGCAAAACCAGAACGGGGAAGTGGGAAGGGGTGGGTGGGAGGACAGTGGAAGAGAAGGGGGCTTACGGGACTTTCGGGGAGTGGGGGGGCTAGAAAAGGGAAATCATTTGAAATGTAAATAAATTATATCGAATAAAAAAAAAAGAGCACTGACTGCTCATTTGAAGGTTCTGAGTTCAAATCCCAGCAACCACATGGTGGCTTACAACCATCCATAATGAGATCCGACTCCCTCTTCTGGAGTGTCTGAAGACAGCTACTGTGTAATTACATATAATAAATAAATCCTTAAAATAAAAAAGGATTTAAAAAAGAATTATTTAAAAGAAGCTGGCTATATTTGTGTATGTATGTATTTTTGTGATATACAGTATATATATATGTATATATATATATACATATATGTTTGCTACACATGTATAATTGTTACATATACATTATTTTTGTCATAGAGTCTCTATACTTTAATCAATTCCTTGGACATCTGTTGTCAAGTAGGGCTTTTAATTTTTTATTTTTTTGATTACATGACTGAATTCGTTTATTTTATGTATTTGTGTACATATTTAGGCCATGTTATACCTGTGAAAATCAGAGGAAATCTTGTGGAAGTCTGTTCTCTTACATCACATAGGTCCTGGGATTTGTACTCTGGTCATCAGGCTTGGAAGTATGCACATTTGCATATATAAGGCATCTCTGGTCCAGGGGCATCTTGAAATAAGTAGAAAAGGAAGATTCAGGACATCATAAAGAACTTTATCTTGTTTTTTGGATCCTAAGAATATCCATGGAAAATAGCCATGAGGGAAGTAACTGGATTTATCTAAGGTTATCTGACTATAGTATTTGCATACAATGATAATATTCAGTATTTCTCCTTTTTCACAAGCTATTCACATATAGTTGTGAGATAATTTAGTTCTTGGCTGGCCAGGTACTCTAATAAGGCATTGTTTCAAATTCAGTTGAAATTATATGTTCTACTTTTGTTTATATTAATCTCTGCATCTCTCCTGTGTTTTTCAGAAACAGATATCTCCAGTTATAGTAATTTTTTATTCTAAAGCAGCTTCTCTATGTCAGTTTCCTGGGTGTGTGTGTGGGCATAGCTGTGGCTGCAGCAATGCCTTCAGCTGACAGAAAATGAGAAAACTGCTATCTGTTCCAGTTACAATAAGAAGTAGTTTCACATCATTTTTTAAACTCACAGTTCTCTTGTGCAAAGTTTTGCTTGGAAAATATCTCCCCTCAACCCATATTTGGATCTGTATATAACTTCCCTAATCTATGAGAAAATTAATTCATGTAATCATGTTTTTCATTCACTCAAATTACTGCTGCTTCCAGTTTTATTTTTTCTGTCCCTAAATAGGCATCATACCCATAAAGAAGGCTACAATTCCCAAGATGCTTTGTGCCCAGCAGATCTGAGAAGCCAAAATAGTAGACAGGAAGAAGGTGAGTGGAAATTAGTCTTGAGTGAAGTTAGGACACCTTTCCCTGGTTGGGTAGTTAAAACAGGATTATCAGAGGAAAGGATATGATGCTAGACTATCGTATGGATTTGTGTTTCTTTATCCTGGTGGAAGTGCAACAATGATGTCTTTTCCAAAAAAAAAAAAAAAGATTTTTTTTACGACTTATGATTGTGCATAAGTTGGGTTCTGATTAGTTAAGAAAGTCTGAAATAGAAAATAAAGGAAGACAAAGCCACACATGATGGCTCACAAAGTTACTCCCTACCACTTAGATGGCTGAGTCAGCAGAATTTCTTAGAGTTTGAATCCAACATTTATAATAGACATGTTTGGGTCAACCTGGGCTATGTTGAGGTTTTGTGTCAGTCACATGAAAACAATGAGAGTTGAAGCTTGATATCCAAGTGGGCACTCATCTTCAATGGTTTCTCATTGCTTATAATCAATGTATGAATTCTTTCTTCAAACATAATTGTGTAAAATGTCAGAATTTCAGTTTATGAATATTATTCTAGAGTGGAGAGGTGCCCCTGTGGAGTTGAGAGTGACTCCTGAAAAAGTATGAAGACTTAGTGAAGATTCCTTGAGCCCTCATATATCTAGATTTAATAGAGTTATTTGTGAGGACAGTAAGAGTGAAGGATGGGACAGCATGTCTGCCTGGAATTTGGCAAGCCAACCTGATGTATTGACTGAACAAGAGATTCTGTTGCAAATAATTGAGAAGATGAGGACAGATACCCAAAGCTGTCCTCTGACCTACATGTATGCAACGTGACATGTTGACATATATGCACCTGCACACACATACACACACACTGCATGTATGTGTATATATGTGTGTGTGTATAATGATATATATATATATATATAAATATATATAATCTTCATAATCTGTTTTATATATATAGTGTGTGTGTGTGTGCATGTGAATATGTGTGTATATGGAGAGAGAGGGAGGAGAAAGAGAGGGAGAGAGAGGGAGAGAGGGGGAGAGAGAGGGGGGGAGAGGGAGAGAGAGAAGAATATTTTAGAGTATTGGTCCATCAAGGCATGATAATAACATTAACTTTCATGGGAAGCTAAGCAAGAAGATTGAATTTTGATCTCAATTGGAGCTGCAAAGTAATTCCAACTCCAGCATGATCTACACAGTGAGCTATTGTCTCAGAGAATGGCAGCAAGATTATATTGTAGCTTAGGTTGGAAATAAAAGCTTTTATACCAGTAACATTGTACAATGTGACAGATAGAACCCAGTAGGGTGAGCCTTGGCACATATGTAGAAGAGGGAAGTAGCTAGTTCTCATAAGATAGATAATGGAACAAGAAAGAAAAATAAAGAAAAAATATGTAATCATGTTAGGTTGAGAGTAGGGTTTTTTTTAAAAACTTCAATCATTAGATTTTACCAATGAAGACTTGAGAGCTAGATGATAGGGAGGAAATCCTGTTAGTACATAGAGGCAGATAAAGTACTTAGTTGACCTCCTCCTCAGCCTATGTCACAAAATAAAGTTGTCCTTCTCCACACCATCTAAAAATTCCTTCTACCTGAATGACCCACACCTTCTGCTTTTCGTGCATCTCTCTATCCATCTTCCTGACGTCCTCTTACTCTCTGTTTTTTTCCTATGTTCACTCTCTATCCATTGGTTTCTTGCTCTGGCCCTTAACTTAAGGTTGACTTTAATCAATCCAGTTTACAATAAACAGAAAGCTCTTGGTTTAAATATGTGAGCTAGGGATGAACCACACCAACACTACAAGCAGAATTTTCCAGTGAATAACACAGTCTCAGGGTTTACAGTATAATCTAATATCCTGCAACATTTCCCTTTTAGGTCTAAATAACAATAAAAGATTTTAACTCTAACACAAACTGTTCATAACAATGAAGCAGTTTCTGGCAAGCTGTCCATGATGTCCAGCTTTGTTGTATTTGGCAGTTTTAGGATTAAGTATTTTGAGTTCAATATTCTGTAAAATATTCATGCTATCCTCCTATGGACTCAGCAGTTTGAATGTCCTGAGCATTTTGTAGTCTGAAGCTGGTGTTTGGGTAGTATTTGTCAGCTTAGTGGCAATCCTGCCTAGGTAGTACACAGCAGTCAACCCAAAGGTGTCTACTGTTTGCCCAGAATCTGCAAGCAAAAGAGACATGGGGCAGTTTTATCCTGGTAGTTGCCACAATCCCGGTAGATTTGTTGTTGCAAGGCCACATCATCTTCTTGGAGATCTCAGAGGCTGCTATTAGGAATCATTAAAATTCAAACAGTTTAAATATCATATACAATAGATCTCCAAAAGGTTGGAGGGCTACAATCTATTTAGTACAATGGAGAAACATAAGCTTCGTTCCTAGTCATCTGCTTCAGATTCAAACCTTAAAACAAAGAGAGGAAATGGGATGAGGCTTATTTATAGAATTAGTATTCTATATGGCTCAGTATCACAACAGAAAGTTTATAATAACATAAAAATTTTATGGATTTTGAGATAGTATTTATACCTTAAGAAAAGTTTTTTTTATTTTTTTTATTTTCTAAATTTTTTGTTTATATTGCAATATGCTTTCCCCTTTCCCAGTTCCCCCTTCCCCATATGTCCTATAAGCCTTCTCTGCACCCATACTCCAATCACCTCCCTCCTTTTTCTCTGTCCTGGTACTCCCCTACAATGCTGGATCAGGCATTTCCAGGATCAGTGCCCTCTCCTTACTTCTTCGTGGGAGTCATTTGATATGCTACTTGTGTCTTGGGTATTCAGAGCTTCTGGGGTAGTTAATATCCACTTATCAGTGATTGCATTCCATGTGTATTCTTTTGTGATTGGGTTACCTCACTTAGGATGATAATTTCCCATTCCAACCATTTGCCTACAAATTTCATGAACTCATTGTTTTTAATTGCTGAGTAGTATTCCATTGTGTAAATATACCACATTTTCTGTATTCATTCCTCCATTGAGGGACATCTGGGTTCTTTCCAGCTTTTGGATACTATAAATAAGGCTGCTATGAACATAATGGAGCATTTGTCCTTATTAAATGCCAGTGAATCCTCTGGGTATATGCCCAGGAATGGTATAGCAGGATCTTCCGGAAGTGGCATGCCCAGTTTTCTGAGGAACTGCCAGACTGATTTCCAGAGTGGTTGTACCAATTTGCAACCCCACCAGCAGTGGAGGAGTGTTCCTCTTTCTCCACATCCTCGCCAACACCTGTTGTCTCCTGAGTTTTTAACCCTAGCCATTCGAACTGGTGTGAGCTGAAATCTTAGGGTTGTTTTGATTTGCATTTCCCTAATGACTAATGATGATGAGTATTTCTTAAGGTGCTTCTCAGCCTTTGGAATTTCTTCAGGTGAAAATTCTTTGTTTAGATCTGCACCCCATTTTTTAATAGGGTTATTTGGTTCCCTGGGGTCTAACTTTTTGAGTTCTTTGTATATATTGGATATTAACCTTCTATCAGATGTCGGGCTGATGAAGATTTTTTCCCAGTTTATTGGTTGCCGTTTTGTCCTTTTGACAGTGTCCTTTGCCTTACAGAAACTTTGTAATTTTATGAGGTGCCATTTGTCAATTATTGATCTTAGACCATAAGCTATTGGTGTTCTGTTCAGGAACTTTTCCCCTGTGCCCATGTCCTCAAGGGTTTTCCCCAGTTTCTTTCTATTAGTTTCAGTGTGTCTGGTTTTACATGGAGGTCCCTGATCCACTTGGAGTTGAGCTTAGTACAAGGAGATAAGAATGGATCAATTCACAATCTTCTGCATGCTGACCTCCCGTTGAACCAGCACCATTTGTTGAAAAGGCTATCTTTTTTCCACTGGATGTTTTCAGCTCCTTTGTCGAAGATCAAGTGGCCATAGGTATGTGGATTCATTTCTGGGTCTTCAGTTCTATTCCATTGGTCCACTTGTTTGTTGCTGCGCCAATACCATACAGTTTTTAACACTATTGCTCTGTAGCATTGCTTGAGGTCTGGGATATTGATTCCCCCAGAAGCTCTTTTACTGTTGAGAATAGTTTTGGCTATCCTGGGTTTTTTTGTTATACCAGATGAATTTGATAGTTGCTTTTTCTAACTCTAAGAAGAACTAAGTTGGGATTTTGATGGAGATTGCATTGAATGTGTATATTGCTTTTGTCAAGATGTCCATTTTAACTATATTAATCCTGCCAATTCATGAGCATGGCAGATTTTTCCATTTTCTGAGGTCTTCTTCAATTTCCTTCTTCAGAGACCTAAAGTTCTTCTCATACAGATCTTTTATATGTTTGGTTATTGTCACACCAAGATACTTTATATTGTTTGTGGCTATTGTGAAGGGTGTCATTCCCCTAACTTCTTTCTCAGTCTGCTTATCCTTTGCATGTAGGGAGGCTACTGATTTGCTTGAGTTGATTTTATAACCAGTCACTTTGCTGAAGTTGTTTATCAGCTGTAGAAGTTCTCTGGTGGAGTTTTGTGGGTCATTTAAGTATACTATCATATCATCTGCAAATAGTGATAATTTGATTTCTTCCTTTCCAAATTATATCCCTTTGACCTCCTTATGTTGTCTAATTGTTCTAGGGAGAACTTCAAGTATTATATTGAGAAAATATGGAGAGAGAGGGCAGCTTTGTCTAGTCCCTGTTTTTAGTGGGATTGCTTCACGTTTCTCTCCATTTAGTTTGATGTTGGCTACCGGTTTGCTGTATGTTGCTTTAACTATGTTTAGGTACGGGCCTTGAATTCCTGTTCTTTCCAAGTCTTTCAGCATGATAGGATACTGAATTTTGTCAAATGCTTTTTTTGCATCTAATGAAAAGATCATGTGGTTTTTTTCTTTGAGTTTATGTAGTGGATTGCATTGATGGATTTCCTTGTATTAAACCATCCCTGCATCCCTGGGATAAAGCCTACTTGATCATGGTGGATGATCGTTTTGATGTGTTCTTGGATCCTGGGCAGACCTCATGAAGACTCTAAGAGAACACAAATGCCAGCCAAAACTACTATATCCAGCAAAACTCTCAATTACCATAGATGGAGAAACCAAGATATTCCATGACAAAACCAAGTTTAACCAATATCTTTCCAGCCCTATAAAGGATAGTAGGAGGAAAACAGCAATACAAGGAGGGAAACTTGACCCTGGAAAAAGCAAGATAGTAACCTTCTTTCATCAAACCCAAAAGAAGATAACCAACCAAATATAAAAAACATAAAAAATGACAGGAAGTAATAATCACTTTCCTTAATATCTCTTAACATCAATGGACTCAATTCCCCATTAAAAAGAAATAGACTAACAGACTGGATACGTAAACAGGACCCTGCTGTATACAGAAAACACACCTCAGTGTCAAAGACAAACACTATCTTAGAGTAAAAGGCTGGAAGATGATTTTACAAGCAAATGGTCTTAGTAAACAAGCTGGATTAGCCACTCTAATACCAGATAAAATTGACTTTCAACCTAAAGTCATCAAAAGAGATACTGAGGGACACTTCTTGCTGGTCAAGGGAAAAATACATGAAGAAGAACTCTCAATCCTGAACATCTATGTTCCAAATGCAAAAGCACCCTCATTCATAAAAGAAACTTTACTAAAGCTCAAAGCACACATTGCACCTAAGACAATAATTATGGGTGACTTCAAAACTCCACTCTTCTCAATGGACTGATCAAGAAAACAGAAACTAAACAGGGACACAGTGAAACAAGTTGAAGCTTTGGACCAATTAGAGTTAACAGATGTGTGTGTGTGTGTGTGTGTGTGTGTGTGTGTGTGTAGAACATTAAATCCTAAAGCAAAAGAATATACCTTTTTCTCAGAACCTCATGGGACCTTCTCCAAAATTGATCATATAATTGGTCACAAGACAGACCTCAGCAAATATAAGAAGATCAAAATAATTCCAAGCCACCCATCAGATCACTATGGAGTAAAAATGGTCTTCAATAGCAACAAAATCAACAGAAAGCCCACATGGAAACTGAACAATAGTCTACTCAATAATACCTTGGACAAGGAAGAAATACAGAAAGAAATCAAAGACTTTTTAGAATTTAATGAAAATGAAGACACAACATACCCAAATCTATGGGACACAATTAACGTAGTGCTAATAGGAAAACTCATAGCCATGAGTGCCTCCAAAAAAGAAATGGAGAGAGCATACACTAGCAGCTTAACGACACACCTGAAAGCCCTGGAACAAGAGCAATAGTGTTAAAAACTGCATGGTATTGGTACAGTGACAGGCAGGCAGATCAATGGAACAGGATTGAAGATCCAGAAATGAACCCACACACCTATGGCCACTTAATCCTCGGCAAAGGGGCTGAAAACATCCAATGGAAAAAAGATAGCCTTTTCAACAAATGGTGCTGGTTCAACTGGAGGTCAGCATGCAGAAGAATGCGAATTGATCCATCCTTGTCTCCTTGTACTTAGCTCAAATCCAAATGGATCAAGACCTCCACATAAAGCCAGATACTCTGAAGCTAATAGAAAAGAAACTGGGGAAGACCCTTGAGGACATCGGTACAGGGAAAAAGTTTCTGAACAGAACACCAATAGCATATGCTCTAAGATCAAGAATTGACAAATGGGACCTTATAAAATTACAAAGTTTCTGTAAGGCAAAGGACACCATCAAAAGGACAAATTGGCAACCAACAAATTGGGAAAAGATCTTCACCAATCCTACAACAGATAGAGGGTTAATATCCAATATATATAAAGAACTCAAGAAGTTAGACTCCAGAAAACCAAACAACCCTATTAAAAAATGGGGTACAGAGTTAAACAAAGAATTCTCACCTGAAGAATTTCTGATGGTGGAGAAGCATCTTAAAAAATGCTCAGCTTCATTAGTCATTAGGGAAATGTAAATCAAGACAACCCTGAGATTTCACCTTACACCAGTCAGAATGGCTAAGATTAAAAATTCAGGACACAGCAGGTGTTGGAGAGGATGTGGAGAAAGAGGAACACTCCTCCACTGCTGGTGGGGTTGCAAATTGGTACAACTACTCTGGAAATCAGTCTGGCAGTTCCTCCGAAAACTGGGCACCTCACTTCCAGAAGATCCTGCTATACCACTCCTGGGCATATACCCAAAAGATTCCCCAGCATGTAATAAGGATACATGTTCTACTATGTTCATAGCAGCCCTATTTATAATTGCCAGAAGTTGGAAAGAACCCAGGTATCCCTCAACAGAAGAGTGGATGCAAAAAATGTGGTATATATACACAATGGAGTACTATTCAGCCATTAGAAACAATGAATTCATGAAATTCTTAGGCAAATGGATGGAGCTGGAGAACATCATACTAAGTGAGGTAACCCAGACTCAAAAGATGAATCATGGTATGCACTCACTAATAAGTGGATATTAACCTAGAAAACTGGAATACCCAATACATAATCCACACATCAAATGAGGTACAAGAAGAACAGAGGAGTGGCACCTTTTTCTGGAAAGACTCAGTGATGAAGTATAGAACAAAATCAGAACAGGGAAGTGGGAAGTGTTGGGTGGGAAAACAGGGGGAGGGAAGGGGAATGATGGGACTTTCGGGGAGTGGGGGTCCATAAAAGGGGAAATCATTTGAAATGTAAATAAATATATCAATAAATTGAAAAAAAAGAAGCTAATTCACCCAGGAGGAGTAGAAGACAGGAAATCATCAAACTCAGGGCTGAAATTAATCAAGTAGAAACAAGGAGAACCATCCAAAGAATCAACAAAACCAGGAGCTGGTTCTTTGAAAAAAATCAACAAGATAGATAAGCCCTTAGCCAGACTAACCACGGGGCACAGAGAGAGTATCCAGATTAACGAAATTAGAAATGAAAAGGGAGATATAACAACAGAAATGGAGGAAATTTACAAAATCATCCGATCCTACTACAAATGCCTATACTCAACACAACTGGAGAATCTGGAGGAAATGGATAGATTTCTGGACAGATATCAAACACCAAATTTAAATCAGGATCAAATAGACCATCTAAGCAGTCCCATAACCCCTAAAGAGATAAAAGGGAGTCATAGAAAGTCTCCCAACCAAAAACAAACAAACAAAAAAACAAACAACAACAAAAACAAAAAACAAAAAAACAAAAAACAAACAAACAAACAAAAAAAAAAAAACCAAAAAGCACGGGACCAGATGGTTTTAGTGCAGAATTCTATTATCAGACCTTCAAAGAAGACCTAACATCAATACTCTTCAAACTATTCCACAAAATAGAAACAGAAGGAACACTACCCAACTCATTCTACGAAGCCACAATTATGCTGATACCAAAACCACACAAAGATCCAACAAAGAAAGAAAAGTTTTAAAGAGTCAAATGGAAACCAAAACATTGTAATTAGTGGTAATAATCCCTTACTTTTTGTTTTCCTCTGTCCTTTAGCAGTGATTCTTCTAATATCAGATAATTTTTTTTGTATTTTTCTATATAAATCATGTTTGAGCTTAGAGAAGAGAGTCATGATCCAACCCCAGAGCCATCTCTGATTTTTAATTGAATTGAGACCACATAAGGACCATTTGCATATATATATATATGTATATATTGTACATATATACAAATTCAAGGTTTGAGTATATTTTTTGTATCACAAAGGACATCCACTTTGAATTTGAATTCTAGCCTGCCCTTTGAAAGTGGCTTTTAAACTTAAATCATTAATCTCCATGTGCTTGTTTCTGCCACTCAAGTGTTGGGATTAACGAAGTGTGACTCCAAAATACTGGGATTAAAGGAGTGACCCACCACCATGCCACAGATACCTTATACTAGTTATTGTCATAGGGTTGGCTTGGTTTAATTTGGTCACCATTCCCCCTTATTTATTAATGTTAGGGGTAAACTTTCAAGTTTTATGATGTGTAATCTGCCATTATTACTGATACATTTTGAATTTGTTCCCTGGTAAATTTTATACTCAACTATTAATTAAGCACAATCCCTATTTGTCCACTATTTCATTGCATTCAGTTGTTTTGTCTGTCTAGCCTGTATGAGCTACATAAAATTTCATGACTTTGGTAAGTTTTCCTATGTTTTTCCTTTTCCATTCGTCGACTAGATATTGTTACCATTTATCTGCCAGATAATGATTTTCTATTGCATACACATCACGAATTACAGAAGACAGAAAATTTCCTTTTGCTTTCCTAGTTATTTGTCTTATACCCAACAGTGCTGTCCTAATTTTATGATTCCTTACTCAGCAGTGGACATTCCATTCCCTAGTCTATTGACTACAATTTTCTGTTACTATGGTTCTATCAGTGGTTGACAAACCATCAGTAAACCTTACCTTAGCCAAATGTTGATACCATCCCATTGATCTGCACAGTTCAAAAAGGTGCCTCTTTGGGAGTGGTGAGTGGTTTAGGGGTTATGGGGACTATAGGCAATTGAGCTATTTCCTCAGCATGGGAAGGTACAGTCTACTTTGATATCACATCCTGACTATGAAGGAATTCAGATAGGTATCAGTTTCAATGTAAAACCTTTCCATCCACAACTAGGCCTGCAAAAGACCTTTGAGAGGATCTAACCCATCATTATATGGGACACCCTTATGACCACAGAGTGATTGGCAATGAGTACAGAGCTCTCTATCCCTCATAAAATGTACAGATTTGTTTCTCAAATACAGAATATTTATTCCATGTGTATGAAAAGCATTGTAATAGCAGCAAACATGCAAATGTTGTTGGACTACTTTTTGCCTTATGAAGAGTACTCAGTTGCCAATTCACAAATAAATATGGTCTGTTTCATTAGGATATCATCTGGTTCAATATTTGTCCAGGTTGCATGCACAGAGATGAGCTGATCTTTGTTCTTGTCATGAATGGAAATTGGCTGTCTTTCTATTAACCCTGTAGAGGGTTTTTATAATAATCTGTGATATACTATGTGATCTCACTAGAATGCAAACATACCAATTAAAAGCTGTATCTGAGTTTTGTCCATGATTGGTGGTATTAAAGACATGTGCCATCTCTACCTTGTTCACTATAACTCAATTTAGAAAACAACTAATTTATAGAGATCCACCTTTCTCTTCTCTATGGAAATAAAGACAAAACCTCTTCCCCAGTGTAACACATACCCAGTTTCCATGCTGAGGTCCACAGATCTGTGAAATTTGCATCATGATTTAATTCAGCAGGTTTTTCTACTATCCAATGTCTCTCTGCAGCTGTTGTGTTCTACTTGTGGACAACTAGGCCATCTGTGGCTATTCTTGATAATACTTTTAATATGTTTCCCTAAAGCATTATTTTATGCTTTGTTTCTAAGATTGAAGGAATGTTAATTTGTGCTTTCCATTACTGCACCAAATCACATTTACATAAGTTCATGGCTATATTAGCCACATGCAGATTTAATATCTTTATTTATCTTTCTGGCCCTATATACTTAACCTGTCTTGCATATTGTTTTACCTGAAATAAAGTTCCAATCACTAGAAACTGAGTATTTACCTCCTAAAGAGGCCAATCTAGATGCCAATATTTTGGTGAAATTATTGTTACATTTGCTCCTATATCTATTAAACTTTCAATTTCATGCTATTCATTTGTAATTTTAGTTTTTGTCTTTAATCTTTTGTAGCAATTTGCCCAAATACTTGGAGTTTGGTTTCTCTAGAAGTTTATGTTTTATCAAATGATGTTATTCTAGCCTTAATTGTATTCAAAGCAGTGCTGTTTTAACAGGCATTAAATCTTTTAATTGCTTTGTGGGTGAGTTTCTCAGATGCTCACATGGACCAACTGAATCAAATTTGATACTGGGGCATTTGTGATGTTCCCTAGGTCATTTCCCCACAGCAAAGGGTGAGCTTGTCCATTCCATGTTGAACTGCATTCATTAAACCAATGATAGCCTTTGACATACTTTCTGCATATTCTAGAAGACTGGAAGTTTTTTTGTATTATTTCTAGAAAATATGATTTCTAGAAATTTCTTTCCTTTAATCCCTTTTCCAAATAACCCTACTTACCACAATGAAACATTGGGAAAGTACTTCAATCAGAGTAGCATCATTAACATGAGATCTAATTTCTGCTGTATTTCTAATCTATTTATCTACTGGTGCTGATCTTACCTTAAAGACCTAGACATCTTTCTGCATTGTGAATTAGCATTTTCTAAAAGCTGAAGATTTGATATGAATATTCTGAATCTGACACTATTCTATTTACAGCTAAAGTCATTGCAAAAAAAAATCCATGAAGGCTTCTTTTGGACGGTGTATAATTTTAATAAATGACTTATATCTTTTTCTTGATTCTTCAGCCTTGTCCCAAGCATTTAAATCTGCTAAACAACATAGTGCCAAGGTGTAATAATGAAATTCAAGTTGGCTTTGTAACACAGCATACTGGTCTTCATTTAGCATCTGATCTTGGGAAATATTAATACTTCTAGCCTTATGTCATTGTTCTATGGCATTTGGTTTCTCTTTCTACAATGTTTCTCATTGTAACTGAGTAGCAGCTTCTAATTTTGCTTTTGCAAAAATCTTTCCAGTCTTGTGGAATTCTCTTCTGAGTTCAGAAACACTCTTCTGAGTTGCCCATGAATTTCATATCTACTTCATATAGAGTGAATGCATACCATATGAAAGCATCACTTTTTTAGATCTTCTCAAATTTAATATTTCTATAAGATTCCATTGAACATAATCAAAGCTTTGGGGTGCCTATCATCTGCTGGTCAGTTATGTATAGTAACTTAATAAGCTAAGACTGGTTTTCTATCAATGTTTGGCCACCAATCTTCAGTTTCATCAAATGATATCATGCTATGATATTGTCTGACTACTCTGTGTCCTAGTATTTTTCTTATTTTAATTTAGGAGGCTTCCTAAGCTTGTATTTTATCAACCCACTTTTCATATATATTTTTTAATCACTAAAGCTTTTTTCCTTTGAGCGGATTCAGAAAACTACTGTGGACATTAAGGATAAAAATATGAAATACAAAAATAATAATCATAATCAGTATTGAGCCAATTTCAATAAAGTCATTTAGCTTTTCATTTTCTGCTTATATTTTCAAGCCAACTAAAGTAGCACTAGTTTAAATAGTTTAAATAAGCTAGTTTTTAAAGTAGCACTAGTAGTCCTGGTGCCTTGAGGATTTCCTAGGTGTCTTACCAAATCTGATAGATTCTTAGTTTTTCCACAGCTGGTGATTTCTTTGTTCTCCATATGGTCTATGCTTATGACACATGTTGGAGAGCAATCATTTGATTTTTACCAATAAATATACAGGTTCTGTGATGGTTTGTATTTTCTTGGCCCAGGGAGTGGTACTATTAGAAGGTGTAGCCCTGGTGGAATAGATGTGGCCTTGTTGGAGTATTTGGAATAGGTGCATCACTGTGGGTGTGGGCATTCATACCCTCATCCTATCTGCCTTGGAGGTCAGTACTCTGCTAGCAGCCTTCAGATGAAGATGTAGAACTCTCAGTTCCTCCTGTCCCAGGGATGCCTGGATGCCGCCATGTTCCTACCTTGAGGATAATGGACGAATCTCTGAAGCTGTAAGGCAGCCCCAATTAAATGTTGTCCTTATAAGAGTTGCCTTTGTCTGTTCACAGCAATAAAACCCTAAGACAGGAGCTATATGGTAGGCTGAAAGCCTGCTAGTTCAGAGAGGCCGATAAAACTCCCATCTGATCATCCTTAGCTGATGTCCCCAAAAGAAGTTCTTTTCCACAATTCCTCAAAAACTCTTCAAAATGAATGTCCTTTCTTTTTATTTCCTCTTTGTCTCTTTATTCATCCTCCTGACTTCTTACACTCTATTTTTTTCCAACATTTACTCCCTGTCAACTAGTTGCTTGTTCTGTCTCTTGACATATGTTTAACATTATTTAAATCTTTTTAGCATAAACAAAACCTCTTGGATTAAAGTTGTGTACTAATACTGAGCCACACCACAACTAGAAACAGGTTTTTTGATGAGATACACAATGTCTTAGTTAGGGTTTTCATTGCCGAATTTGGAGAAGACTGGCTTCCAGGCAGCTAGGAGAAAGGTCTCTTAGAGACCACCCCCACAGTGGCACACTTCATCCAACAAGGCCAAAGCTACTCCCAAAGGCCATATCTCTTAATAGTGTTACTCACTGGGCCAAGTATATTTAAACCCTTACATTCAATCACAAGATTCACCGTGAGATCAAATATCTTGCAACATGAAGGCAATTACATTCAAAGACAGGAAGAATCTGGAATGTTGCTTTAGAGTTTAATATGTATGTATGTGTGTATTTATTCTCTTGTGCAATACTTACTGATTACAGTTTTCCTTTCCTCCATTTGTCTTAGTGTTCCCCATTTTCCCCTCTGTTTCAGATCCAATCATCCTCCATTTCCCTTCATAAAAATGGAGACCTCCCCAAAATATCAACTGAACACAGCATAACAAGTTACAATAAAGAGCTGTCAGCCCCATAGGAAGAAAAACATTATGAACCAACCAGTACCACCCAGAGCTCCCAGGGACTAAACTACCAACCAAAGAGTACACATGGAGGGACACATGGCTCCAGCTACATATGTAGCAGAGGATGGCCTTGTTGGGCTTCAAAGGGAGGAGAAGCCCTTAGTCATGAGAAAGCTCGATGCCCCAGTTTAGGGGAATACCTGGACAAGGAAGAGGGAGTGGGAAAGTTGGTGAACAGGGAGAAGGGGGTGGGATAGGGTGTTTTCAGGGGGGAAATCAGGAAAGGGGATAACATTTGAAATATAAATAAAGAAATATCTATTAAAAAAAGAAAAAATGATTATGAATAAACCTTCATATCAATTATCTATTAGGTGACCCAGTAAAAGGAAGAGGTTCCAAAATATAAGCTAAAGAGTCACAGATAACTTTACTCTCACTGTTAGGAGTCCCATAAAACACCAAGCTAACAACCATAAAGGCAGAGGACTTAGGGAAGACACATGGTCTCTGTGATTGCCAACTTCAGTCTCTGTGCGTTCCTAGGAGCCCTAATTCGTTGTTTCTGTGGGCAATGATCTCTTGCAGTCCTCAACCTCTCTGCTCCTACAATTCTTTTCTCTTTTCTAAAGGGTTCTGTGAGCCCCAAGCGCAGGAACTTGTTGTAGATGTCTAATTTGTGCATTCTCTACCTACTGTGGGTCTCTGCATTCGGTTCTGCAAAAAGCCTTTCTCAGAAAGACCAATTTATGAGTCTAACGAAATATCATTAGGAATCATTTCATTATTATTTTTTTTAGTTTAGGCTGTGTATTCTCCTTTACTAGATGTTCTCACTAGGGTACCAGGCATAGATTCCAGGACAGTTCTACTGCACTAGATTTCTTCATTATCTGCCAAATGTATCCAAATTCCAGAGTTTAGTCTTGATTTGTTGATTTGGGATGTATGATAATTGGGGTGAAATTGTAGTGATGTGATATCTAGGCATACAACTCACTAGAAAGATACTTTTTAATCCTCAGGATTTTGAAGCATACACACAGTTCCTAACTAAATAACTAAATAATTAAATATCTTAAGTTCATATTATGCACCTGCCTTCTCTAATTTTGTTGATACCAGTGAGCATGGCAGAGATGAGATTCCTAAAAGGGCTTGTTCCCCAGTACAGCTCACATTCTTAGTTTAATGTATATTAAAACTACAAAGTGAGGTGACCAAAGTTAGAATGTTTTTACAGAATTGTATGTGCCAGGCCACTGTTTTTGATTTTTTTTTTTTAAGGCACACAATATAGCTGACAGAAGTTAGCTCTTGTGATCAGGTTGTTAAGGGTAATGACCCGATGTTTCAGCTATTTCTTCGGGTCATTGTTCTAGGCAGCAAGTGAAGTCAAGCTTGGAAATGAGAAGTAGAAGCAGAGCTTTAAGAAAGCCACTAAATAAATCAATATATCACTATCTAATAATTGATCTTTTCTACCTTATTCTACTTCAACTTAATAATTAAACTTCTGGTGGCAGTTTCCTCATCTACAAAGAACAGATAGTCATAATAAGTAACTTGAGAGACTTCCTGAACAATTGATATACACAAAAAACATGCATCCAATTTTATTTTTCTACCTGTGACATACACAGTAAAATTCCCACATACAAGGTTCAGAGAAAATTTCCAAAGAAATAGCTGAAAGATTGTCAAGAGCTAGAAGTCCAGGACATCTGTTATCAGACAGTCTATTCTGAAAATAAAGGGGGACACAAAGTATGAGTATGCAGAGAATATGAATTTTGGGGAATCCTGGAGGAGTGGGGAGTTAAATCTGATCATGTTATTTTTGCTGATCTAAGGCAAACTTGTCTGCAAGACATGGAATCCGAGAGCTTGAAAGAATGGGGAACACTACAGTCTAATATAATAGACAATATTACTTTAAGTATACTTTTATACAGGAAAATTATAATAGCAAGAAGCTAGAAAGAACCCAGATGTTCCTCAACAGAGGAACTGATACAGAAACTGTGGTATATATACACAATGGAGTACTATTCAGCTATTTAAAACAACGAATTAATTCATGAAATTCTTAGACAAATGGATGGAACTAGAAAGTGTCATCCTGAGCAAGGTAACCCAGTCACAAAAGGACGCACATGGTATGCATTCACTAATAAGCGGATGCTAGTCCAAAAGCTCAAAATAAACAATTTACAATTCACCCAGCACAGGAAGCTCAAGAAGAAGGAGGACTTAAGTGAGGATGCTATAGGTAACACAATCACAAAAGAATACACATGGAATGCAATCATTGATAAGTGGATATTAATTAGCCCTGAAGCTCTGAACACTGAAGATACAATTAGCATATCAAATGATTCCTATGAAGAAGGAAGAAGAGGGCCCTAATCCTGGAAAGGCTTGATCTAGCATTGTAGGGGAGTACCAGGACAGAGAAAAGGGCGGGGAAAAGATAGGAGAATGGATGGAGAGAAGAGGACTTATGGGACATATGGTGGGTTGCGGGGGGCGGGGGGGGGACTGGAAAGGGGAAAGCTTTTAAAATGTAAACAAAGAATATAGAAAATAAATAAAAAAATACAAAAAAAACCCATGTAAATAATTGCCTGTAAGCTCATACTAAATATTATCAGAGCAGCCATTTTTCAGAAGTTTTCTCATGATGAAATAATTTAAACACAGTACCTAGCATGTAATATACATTATATCTGGGAAAGCATAAAAGAAAGAAAAAAGCCATATCCTGATTCGGAATACACTGGAGACTGCTCTCAGCACATCCTTTCACATGATTGGGTTCTATAGCTTTGTTTGACATCCAAAAAGAATAACTATATCCTATAAATTGAGTGAAAATATTTGTTGTAGAAAGCATTAAATCACATTTAATAGCAATCCAGGAAACAAAGTGCACTTGAGGTTCAAGCTCCTTTTTCATTTTTCCTGGAGTTTCTCTGAGATCCCCAAGGCATTGGTCACAATGTGTCATTCTTTGACCGTGTTGAAACAGGGAGATTGTCTGAAACTCACAAAGAATTAATTAAAAATTGTGTATATTATATATTCATATAGATAATACAAAAATGTAATATTATACAATATGTTATATAAACTACAATATACATATAATATAATGTATTATACATAAATATGATATATTTAATATTTTAAAATAGTATATGATATATAATATATAATACATATAACATATATAATATATAAAATATTATGATAAATAACAATATTGTATTATATTGTATATTTATGTAATTTATATTTATATATGTATTTGTATGTTTATGTGTATTTATATATACATATACTAGTGTATTATATATTTTATATATTTATATATAACATACACACTATATATGCAATATTTTTAAAGAGGATCCCTCTGACACTCTTCTACTACTTTGAAATGGGATTTAGTACCCTGCTCCAGTAACCTTCTAGCATGGTAGACTTTATGGTTCAAGTCTACCAGGGGTCATGCAGATATTTTCTCTCTTGATAGTGCTTTTCTTCATGATCTCCTGCAGAATTGGTTTCACATTCTAGCCTGCAGACTTGCTCCCCACCTCTTCTCTCTTATGACTATGGAGTGATTTTCTAGAACTCAGAGCATTTCTATTCCCTGCGCAGAGAACATTCTAGTCTCTTTTCAGTGGTTCTTGCTGGTGTTTATGTGTATACTAAAAATGCAATTTTTCATAGCTATTGAGACAAAATCAAACAAACCAATATCAACCAGACAAATATGGTTATTTTAATATAGAAGGTGAACATAAGCTCTGGCGTGTTTTCTTAGAAAATGAGAAATCCAGCATTGTAGGGGAGTACCAGGACAAAGAAAAGGGAGGGGGAAAGATAGGAGAATGGATGGAAAGAAGAGGACTTATGGGACATATTGGGGGGAAACTGGGAAAGGGGAAAGCTTTTGGAATGTAAACAAAGAATATAAAAAATAAAAAACAAAAAACAAAAAACAAAAAAATTAAAATGAGAAATCAAATTCTAAAGAAATAGTCTTACTCTTTTTTTTCTCAATTACTGAGGATGGTTTAGTCAGATTTAGTTTTTTTTTTGTTTTATTTTGTTTTTCATAATTTTTGTCATAGTTTTCAGTAAAATTTTGAGTTATTTAGTATTTTGTTGCTTGTTTTCTAGAAATACTGATCATTGACTGCTGGCTGGGTAGCAATATGGACATGGACAAAAAGTATTTGTGAACACAAGCCTGAAATTTTCATTACAGCCATCAAAAACCATGGTGGAAAGGAAGAACTAATTCACAAAAGTTGTCAACTGACCTCTACATTCAGACTATTGTGTATACACACACACACACAGACAAACACACACATGTAGATGTGCATATATACAAAACACTCATAACAATAAATAACAAACCTTTTGAAAGATTCAAGGTAAATATTTCCTGTCATAAATGACAAGCAGGTTAAAAGCTTTTGCAGATTGAGTGACAATTTTGACAAAGTAGTGATTCAAACACAGGGATATTAGTTCAAGTCATGGGTAAATCTCAACACATCAGAAAGCCAAGGCTGCTGTTAGATAACCGAAAACCGTACAGAAAACATGATTTTTTATTGCAGGATAAGACATAGATCATGGTCACCCAATAAAACCATTCAACCACATTGGCTCATTGTGAAAATTCTTGATTGTTTTTTGGTTCTTAGCTGAATCATATGTTGTGTCTTCATGACATACATTTGAGGTAAATATAACAGTTTTACCAAGGAGCATACCTCACTGAACACATCATGAAGTTGACAGACAAGCAAGGAATATAGCCAAGATTTAAACTTGATTCTAATAAATCCTACTTTTTATTTCAAACATTCTTCATTTGAAGGACATCTGGATTATTTCTATCTCCTGGCTATTACAAATAAGGATGCTATGAACATAAAGGAGCATGTGTACTTGTGGTATAGTAGAGGATCTTTTGGGTATAAGCCCAGGAGTGGTATGCTTGGGTCTTCAGGTAGAATTATTTCCAATTTTTCTTAGAACCACCAGATTGATTTCCAGAGTGGTTGTCCAAGTTTGCAATCCTACTAACAATGGAGGAGTTTTCCTCTTTCTCTGCATCCTCACCAGAATCTGCGGCTGCCTTAGTTTTTGACTTTAGCCATTCTGAGTGATGTAAGGTAGAATCTCAGGGTCATTTTGATTTGCATTTTCCTGATGACTAAGAAAGGTGAACATTTCTTTAAGTGCTTCTTGGTTATTCAAAATTTCTCAGTTGAGAATTCTCTGCTTATATCTGTACCTCATTTTTAATTTGATTACTTGTTTTTCTGAGTCTAACATCTTAAGTTCTTTGTATATTTTAGATATAAGCTCTCTATTAGATGGAGGCTTAGTGAAGATCTCTCCAATTTGTAGGTTCCTGTTTTGTCTTATTGACAGTGTCCTTTGCCTTATAGAAGCTTTCCAGTTTCATGAGGTCCCATTTGTTAATTGTTGATCTTAGAGCTCTAGCCATTGGTGTTTTGTTCAGGAAAATATCCACAGTTTCAATGTGTTCAAGGCTATTTCCCATTTTCTATCCTACTAGAATGAGTGCCTTGCAGTTTCATGAAGCCTTTTGTTTGTTTGTTTGTTTTTCTTTGTTTGTTGTCGTTGTTGTTGCTGCTGCTGCTGTTTTATTCTAGGAAAACATAAAGGCCACTGAAGCTGGACCAGAAAACTAGATTATGAGTTTTTGTCTTAAAATTTCAAATGACAATCATGGACAAGAGAATGTAAGGTTAAGGAGAATATATTTATAGTCATAGGTGTGTGTGTAAAAGAAAGAGAGAGAAAAAGTAGAGGTCCTGTATCACAATGTATACCCAGGAAATAGGGCACAATTAAGGTGCTAGTGCAGGGTGACTTTGTAGGACTTAAAGCAAAACCAGATGAAGTATTGGTAACAGGAGAAGCTGATCCTCATCTAGAGCTTCCAGCTGAGACCAAAATATAACAAAGATCCAGGAAGCAGAACTCTTCTCTGGCATCCTGCCCTCTAGCAAGGACAGTGTCAGAAATGCTGGCCTAGCTAACACATTCCTCTTTCCAGTTTTTATCAGTGACAGCTGAGTGATAAGTAATGACCTGACTGTGGATATTCTAACTGGGAGCCAACAGGCTTTGCCAAAAGTTTGAGACTGGCATGTGAGAGCTCTCATCAGTGACCTTGAGGATTTGGGCCTGAACTACCAAAGTTACACTTTAAGATTACTCTTGATGTAGAGATAAACCTGGTGCACTGTTTTACTTTTTAACTAATTTCCCATATATTTTCATCATATGCCTTTATCTCTTCCAATTCCTTCAAGATCTGTTCACTGATGATGCACTCAATTTCATTCTCTCTGTCTTCAGCAAAAACAAAATAAAAAAGAAAATCAAACCAAGCAAAATCAACACAACAAAAAATACTAAAAAAAATGAAAACCCCACAAAAAGTAACCAAATAAACGTGAAGTTCATTTTGTGTTGCTACATTGATTTAAATAGCTGCTTAATGTGCTACAATAAAGATTCAGTTCAGTTTTTTTATTCTCCTAGGAATAGAAAGTGGTTTTCAATTATTTTATCTAACACCTTAAATAATCCTTAATTCTGGTTTCACACCACACATTTTTCTTTCTGATTCTGGGTCCTGATCATTTCTTTTTATAGCTTTTCCTATCTACCAAAGAAGCTCTTTACTCTGTACCTTAAATTTAAATTTATACAGTTCAAGAATATCTCTGCCAAAGTCTGAAAACCCACTCCTTTTGAAATGAATGAAGGAAATTACTAGCCCCTCTTCTCAGCTTCTCCATGTGTCTAACTTTAGTGAATACTTTGTCTTAAGAGATAAAGCTGTTCCATAGAAAGATCTCCATCTTCCTTGTTAAGATCAGTTGCCAAATATGGCTAATTAGAGATCTCTTACATATGCTTCTAACCTGTCTGTCGTTCTTATTTAGTGGAGAGGAATTCTTCCTGCAGGGCCTACTGCAAGACCCTTGACTGAGAACTTTCTACAGTTTTGACTTTGGCAACATGAATTTCTCAAGGTTAGAGCTCAGACCGCATGGGAAAAAATACCCAAGAAGAAAAACATTCCATCTATATCCTTCTAATCTCCAACTGTAGGAAATGATCACATTGAATTCTGCATTAAAAAATATTTATGCCTGGGGTGATGGCTCATTGGATTGAACATTTTCTACACAAGCAATTGGACATGGTTTGCATCTCCAATATTCCCATACGAGGATGCCACCCCATTGTTTTAGAGGTAGAAACAGATCTTTTACACAAAATGTCTTCCTGAATAGGTAATATTTGGGTACAGTTATAGAACCAGCTTCAGTAAACAAAATAGAGGGTAGTGGAGGAAGACATCAACATCCAGCCTCCACACCTGGGTGCACATATGTTCAAACATACACATGTGAAGAGGCACAGATACTAATTTATGCTAGACAGATATACATGCAAAAACCCATTGTATAATTGAACCCTAGTGCATGTATTCTAATCTATATTTTAAAATTACAGAATGTTCCTTGATGCCCACAAATGACTGACTTAGTAAAGAATGCAAGCTAATAGCAGCACGTGTAGCTCAGCATTGTATTTCAAGTATAATGCATTATTATTATTATTGCCATGATTATTACTATTATTGTGATTCATTTTCAATGACTTGTATATTGACTTTGTGCTCTTCTTTCAAAATTCTAGTGAAGAATTTCTAGAAACTATTGAAAAGAACTCCCAGAAGTCATATTACAGAGACAGGATGAAAATGAAAACAACATCTTCAGAGGTCCTGCAAAGCTTTAAATGGGTTGTTCTTCATAATAATGCAGATTGTAGGAATATGAACAGCAACACTTGACACCATTATTTAAACTCTAAGCATTAAATATCATCAAAGGTCACAGATATCTAAAGATTTGTTCAAATATGCATGTGTTGAAGTTGTGGGACAAATATCTACCAGGCAGATATAAGGTAAAATAAATAAAACAGTAACATTTCCTAGGGTTGATAGTGTCACTGCATGGATTGAATGTCTTCCTTGTTCATCTTCTTCCCTCTGCTCCCTAGCTTGAAATGGGAAGAGGAAAAAAAGGGCCCTTTGCAGCTCATTGCTTCCTAGCCACAGTTTAGTATATACAGGTAGGCATGTTGGTTTACTCTAATACAAATGGAGTTTTCAGGGCAAATAAGACCCTGTTTCATAAACATTTTGAATCCTGCATGTGTGGTGATCCTCTATCCTCTTTGGCTCAGTTTGCATAATTAGTTATTGACAGAAATAAGATGGCTGATGGTCAGTAACTCCTTTTCAAATATGTTAGTTAGTGGATAACACCATTTTGTTTCAGACAACAGGTATGCCTTAAAGTTTCTAATGCTGTGATAAAACACCAGGACCCAAAGCAACGAATGGAGGAAAAGGTGGTTTTTGTTTTTGTGTTGCCAGCGTGTAGTTCTACATCTATAAGTGGAAATTGAACACAAATTTAATAATATAAGAAAAATCATGTTCCCCTTTCTGCAGCTTCCCCTTTCCCTCCCAGGATCTAGTATTGGGCCAGGGGTGGGGTGGAATGAAGCCCTGAGGGCCAGCATAAAAAATGGAAACAGGCAATCTCAGGAGTTAGGAGGTTGGGGGGGGGGCGCTCCAGAACATACCAGAGACATAGGAGGTGAGAGACTCTCAGGACTCAAAGAGAGGGACCTTAGATGAATATCCCTACATTAGGGGGAGGAAACTTGTAGAGCCCGCCTCTTCCAGAAAGACAGGACATCAAATGACGGATGGAGTTGCCATCCTCTGACCCATAAATTTTCCAGTCTGAAAGAACTGCAGGGATGGAATTGGAGAGGAGCCTGAGGAAAAGAAGGTCTAGTGACAGGCCCAAAGTAGGATCCAGCTCAAGGGGAGGCCCGAAGGCCTGACATTATTACTGAGGTCATGGAGCTCTCACAAAAAGGAACCTAGAATGACTGCACCCTGGAAGACCCAACAAACAGCTGAAAGCGTTAGATGCAGATGTTTGCACCCAACCAATGGACCCCAATGAGACGATGGAACATCATCATGGAGACTGGGGGTGGTGAGGAGCTATGGAATGAGGAATGGGGAGGCAAATAAAATATAGAGTTTAACATCAATCAATAAATAAAAGAATAATATAAAGAGTCCATCTGTATGGAGAGGTAGTCCACTGAGCTGAAATATACCTGAATCAAAGAAAGAACGGTATGAAGAAAGGTCCAGTTAGGGCAAGGTATCCAGAATAACTGTGGTAAGGAAAGTAAGCTTGCTGTGCACATTTGAATAATAAAATTGTTCCTCATTAGGGAAGTTCCATAAGGGTGTCCCAGTCATCCTAGATTCCCAGACCCACTGTTGTGATATGAAATCACAGATATGTAGCCTAATGTGTGTCCAGACCTTTAGACTTGGACTTTGATCAACAAGTCTGCCCTTACATGCATGGACACGATTTGCATACCATTGATTGGTATGGTTCTAATTTGCATGGCAAATGACTTTCACAGAAGCTCAGAGCAACCTTTTAGAAATATCCATTGGTTAATATATTATTTAAAAGGGCATGCATTACATGCCAGGAAAATAATTCACCTAAGTGGAGATGCCAGCAGCCTTGGCTACAACTAAAGTCCATGTGTTTATGTAAGTGTCCTATAATGCTCTCTCTATTTCTGCACCAATAGAAAAAATGAAAAAAACAAGATTTAAAGCTCTTGAATTGTGGCTGATAAGTGCTTTGTGCAACCAGCTAAGCAATCTAATAGTAAGGAGCAAGGAACAAGACTGCTTGTGTTGTTTTAAAGCCAAGGTCACATTTGGAACCACTGTCCCATAGTATGTTTATAAACCGAAGTTGTTAAATTGTTTCCCAACAAAATGAAAGAACCTTTTACACAACCAATAAATGGTTTGTTTTCAAAATACAAAGTTTATTTTTGAAGTAAAGGTTTATGTTGCATGCATTCTCTGAGCTTCAGAATGCTTTCAGCTTTGGGAAAGTCTTGTTAGAGCCCAAAGTAGCAGCTATAAGCATTGAAGTGCCCTCTTGGGTATGACATTACCAGTGTGTTGACTTGCTGGCTTAATTTACTTAGATGGCAATCTTCAAAGTGATTTTGTAGCTTTGGGTAGGAAACTGAAACCAGAGTTACTGAGCCACAAATAAGTGAAATTTACACTCATGAACACTGAAGATTGCTGTAATCATTTTCAGGGTGAAAAAAATTTAACCAGTGACATTAAATCAGAACTTCAAATGTAGAAGATTTTCTGTGTGATTTTACAAAAATAAAAAATAAAAATAAAAAAGAACAAAAGAAAACAAGAAAGAAGGAAAAGGAGAAAGAAAAAGGAAAGGGAAAAGAAAAAGATGCCAGAGAAGACTTCAGTTCATATACAGAAGTGCAAGCCAATGCTTTAATTAAGGTCATTACTGACTGCTATTAACACGTGGAATAATTTGTTTCTTTTGGAAGCTTTCTGGAATAATGCAATCATTGCTTTCTGTTCTTAAAAGACAATGGCTGATTTTTCCATTCAAATACTGTTTGTCCAGTGATCGTCTGAGGCAATCATTCAATCACATTGGCTCATCTCGGGTGGGCATTGAATAAAAGAAGCAGGCAAGTGCTCAGAAGGAAATAGTCCCAGTTAGAGTAATTGCTGCTAATTCTGGAGAGGAGTTGAGACAAAGTCCCATTCAGTCTAGTGCATTTTGAATTACCTGCCTTGATTACTTGAATTAGAGAATATGGAGAAAGCAGTTTCATGAGGTGGTTCTTGTCAATCTTCATCTGCACCTGCCCCATCCTGCTCCAGATAAACAGGGGCAATAGGAAGAGTGCTGTTGCCTCTCTCCTCATCCCATGCCCCAAATATAGCCTAATAATTACACACTGTATGCAGCCACTCATCTGCAAACAATGTTTTGGGGGGGGGAGTATTAACTGTGATCCAGTGTGGCCTAGAATATATAAAAAGGCAGGAGTGTCACAGACTGGAACAAGGCTGAAGATAATTCTTTGTAGATTATTTCACTGCACTGCATGTGTTAGCCAGAGCCACACTACTTCATAAAGCTTCCACATCATTCCAAGCTCCTGCATCCTTTAATGCTTCTCCCTTTCATGTTTCATAACATGCCTCAATTTTGTTTGAATACTGATAATTCCAGAAACCACAGTTATTTTAAATTCTAGAACCATGCTCACTCTTGATATTCTGCAATCTCAGGCAAAAAAATAATATCATAACAATATCTAGTCTATAAGGAGATAATGTACTCTCAAAACTATAAACCTTTTTTATGCCAGAGTTGTTTTTGTTGTTTTGTTTTATTGTTTCATTTCTTGGATTAAACCTATACTTCTTAGTTGCTTGTTTTCTTTTGCTGACCTCATAGTTTGAATACTAGGGAATTAGAAGTTATCCCACTGAAGGGAGTTTGTTTAAAACTTCCTGTGAATGGAGTGACTCTAGAACATTTCGAGACTCCTGTTAACTGGAAATACCATTTAGAAAGTAAGTTGCTTATTATACTGTAAAGGTAGCTACTCCAACATAAACACAGTTGGACATCATTCAAAATTCACCTCCTCCTGGTCAAGCCTTACACCTTGTTATACACAAAATGATCACTCTATTATAACAAATTCAAGAGATCAATAAGAGGGAAACTGCATAGAGACTATGGCTGAGTGCTGATTTGGTATAACATAATAGTTACCCCAACAGAGGAGCTAGAGAAAGGACCCAAGAAACTGAAGGGGTTTAGAGCCCCATAGGAGGAACAGCAATCTTCTGGGATAATATCCACTTATCAGTGAGTGCATACCATATGTGTTCTTTTGTGATTGGGCTTCCTCATTCAGGATGATATTTTCCAGTTCTATCCATTTGTCTAAGAATTTCATGAATTCATTGTTTTCAATGGCTGAGTAGTACTCCATTGTGTATATATACCACATTTTCTGTATACATTCCTCAGCTGAGGAACATCTGGGTTCTTCCTAGCTTTTGGCTATTATAAATAGGGCTGCTATGAACATAGTGGAGTATATAAACTTATTACATGCTGGGAAAACCCAAGACACATTTCACTTATCAAATGATGCCCAAAAGGAGGAAGAACAAAGTATGGATACTTGGGTCCTTTGTAGAAAGGGGAACAAAATACCCACAGAAGGAGATACAGAGCCAAAGGGTGGACCAAAGTCTGAGAGAAAGACCATCCAGAGGCTACCCCACCAAAGTCCATCCCATAAACAGTTACAAAACCCAGATACTATTATCAATGCCCACAAGTGCTTGCTGAGGGGAGCTGGATATAGTTGTCACCTGGAAGGCTCTGCTAGTGCATGAGAAATACAGAGGGAGACACTCTAAGCCAGCCATTGAACTAAACACAGCGTCCCCAATGGAGGAGCTAGAGAAAGGACCAAAGGAGCTGAAGGAATTTGCAGCACCATAGAAGGAACAATATGAGCCACCCAGTACTCCCAGAGCTCCCAGGGACAAAAGCATCAAACAGAGAGTGTACGTGGAGTTACCCATGGCTCCAGATGCATAGGCAGCAGAGGATGGCCTTGTTAGACACCAAAGGGAGGAGAGGACCTTGGTCCTGGAAAGACTTGATGTTGTAGTGTAGAGAAATACCAGGACAGTGAACTGGGGAGGGTTTCCTGGGGAAGGGAAGATGGCTTATGGGATTTTCAGGGAGGGAGGGAACCATGAAAAGGGACAACATTTGAAATGTAAATAAAGAATATATCTAATAAAAAAGAAAAAAGAAAAAAAAAGAAAATCACTGTTCCGTTGTGTCTGGTTCTGTAATAGTCAGTGTGGATGAGGATGGATTTTGATTAGCATGTTCTTGTCTGATGTTTTTTTCTCTCCTCCTTTTCCTCTGAAAACCCAGACACTATTATGGATGCCCACAAGTGCTTGCTGACTGGAGCAGGATAAAGCTGTCACCTGAGAGGCTTGGATAGTGCATGAGAAATACAGAGAGGGACACTCTCTGCCAACCATTGAACTGAGCACAGGGCCCCCAATGGAGGAGCTAGAGAAAGGACCCAAGGAGCTGAAGGGGTTTGCAGCACCACAGGAGTAACAACAACATGAGTCATCCAGTACTCCCAGAGCTCCCAGGTACCAAAAACATGTGTACCAAAGAGTACACACATAGTTACCCATGTCTCCAGACACATAGGCAGCAGAAGAGAGTCTTATTAGACACCAAAGGGAGGAGAGGCCCTTGGTCCTGGAAAAACTTGATGCTGTAGTGTAAAGGGACAGGACAGGGAATACCAGGACAGGGAAGCAAGGGAAGGTTGATTAGGGAAGGGGAGATGGCTTATGGGATTTTCAGGGGAAGGGACTCCCAGGAAAAGGGACACTATTTGAAATGTAAGTAAAGAATATATCTAGAAGTGAGGTGCCCAGTTTTCGGAGGAACCGCCAGACTGATTTCCAGAGTGGTTGTATCAATTTGCAACCCCACCAGCAGTGGAGGAGTGTTCCTCTTTCTCCACATCCTCTCCAACACCTGCTGTCTCCTGAATTTTTAATCTTAGCCATTCTGACTGGTTTAAGATGAAATCTTAGGGTTGTTTTGATTTGCATTTCCCTAATGACTAATGAAGTTGAGCATTTTTTAAGATGCTTCTCTGCCATCCGAAGTTCTTCAGGTGAGAATTCTTTGTTTAACTCTGTACCCCATTTTTTAATAGGGTTGTTCAGTTTTCTGGAGTCTAACTTCTTGAGTTCTTTATATATATTGGATATTAGCCCTCTATCTGATGTAGGATTGGTGAAGATCTTTTCCCAATTTGTTGGTTGCCGATCTGTCCTCTTGATGGTGTCCTTTGCCTTACAGAAACTCTGTAACCTTATGAGGTCCCATTTGTCAATTCTTGCTCTTAGAGCATACGCTATTGGTGTTCTGTTCAGAAACTTTCTCCCTGTACCGATGTCCTCAAGGGTCTTCCCCAGTTTCTTTTCTATTAGCTTCAGAGTGTCTGGCTTTATGTGGAGGTCCTTGATCCATTTGGATTTGAGCTTAGTACAAGGAGACAAGGATGGATCAATTCGCATTCTTCTGCATGCTGACCTCCAGTTGAACCAGCACCATTTGTTGAAAAGGCTATCTTTTTTCCATTTGGGCATATACCCAGAGGATTCCCCACCATGTAATAAGGATACATGCTCTACTATGTTCATAGCAGCCCTATTTATAATTGCCAGATGCTGGAAAGAACCCAGGTATCCCTCAACAGAAGAGTGGATGCAAAAAATGTGGTATATCTACACAATGGAGTACTATTCAGCCATTACAAACAATGAATTCATGAAATTCTTAGGCAAATGGATGGAGCTAGAGAACATCATACTAAGTGAGGTAACCCAGACTCAAAAGGTGAATCATGGTATGCACTCACTAATAAGTGGTTATTAACCTAGAAAACTGGAATACCCAAAACATAATCCACACATCAAATGAGATACAAGAAGAAAGGAGGAGTGGCCCCTGGTTCTGGAAAGACTCAGTGAAACAGTATTCGGCAAAACCAGAACGGGGAAGTGGGAAGGGGTGGGAGGGAGGACAGGGGAAGAGAAGGGGGCTTACGGGACTTTCGGGGAGTTGGGGGGCTAGAAAAGGGGAAATCATTTGAAATGTAAATAAATTATATCAAATAAAAAAAAGAATATATCTAATTTTAAAAAATGAGGAAAAACAATATGAACCAACTAGTACCCCCCAGAGCTTCCAGGAACTACACCACCAACCAAAGAATACACAGGAGGGACCCACGGCTCCAGCCGCATATGTAGCAGATGATGGCCTTGATGGACATCAGTGAGAGGAGAGGTCCTTGGTCCTATGAAGGCTCAGTGCCCCAGTGTAGGAGAATGCCAGGACAGAGAAGAGGGAATGGGTGGGAATAAGTGAGCAGAGGGAGGGGGAGGGGATAGGGGTTTGGAGGAGAAAAAAAGGAAAGGTGATAACATTTGAAATGTAAATGAAAATATCTAATAAAAAAAATTCCTGATCACAACATTTCCTGTCCCATTATTTCTCATAAGGTAATACTCCACAGAGTACAAGAGAGGTACAGTCTTCATGTTCTATCAGCATAGTGCCTGTCTTAGTCAGGGTTTCTATACCTGTAGAAAAACATCCTGTATAAAAACCAAGAAAGAAGTTTGGGAGGAAAGGGTTTATTTAGCTTACACTTCCATACAGCTATTCAACAGCAATGGAAGTCAGGACTGGAACTCAAGCAGATCAGGAAGCAGGGGCTGATGCAGAGGCCATGGGAGATGTTACTTACTGGCTTGCTTCCACTGGCTTATTCACCTTGGCTTCTTATAGAACCCAAGACTACCAGGGGTGGCACCACCCACAAGGAGCCCTCTCCCATTGATCACTAATTGAGAAAATTCCACACAGCTAGATCTCATTAAGGCTTTCCCCAACTGAAGCTCCTTTCTGTGTGATAACTCCAGCCTTGTCAAGTTGACATACAAACCAGTCAGTATAGTGTCCTTCCCAAAGTCCTTATTTGGGCCTAGGATGTAAAGCCTTATTAATGACTCTCCTGGGGATTGAGACTGCATCTTTCTCTGATAGTGGACTGAGTCATGTAAATTCCCAAGCCACATCTATTTTAATATATTCAATTATCTTGATTCTTTATTTATGTGATGTTTAGGTCAAAATAATGGGCCTCCATTTTAATTTAGTCCTGGGTAGAAACATGGCATACAAATCTGCCTTAAAGATTGTAAGTTCACAAATAAATATTCCCTTAAAATTCCTTAAGAGTTCATTGAAATTGGCCTGTCAATCAACTACAAGATTAGAAATGTACTTATTAGCTTCTGAGCAAGACAGATAGCTTTAATTGCACACTGTTATATCAGTGAACCTTGTGAGGGCCCTTCCTTCCTCTCTTCTTTCCCTTCTTCCCCCTCCCTTGCTCTCTGCTCCCTCCCTCCCTGTTTTCCTTTCCTTTATCTTTCAGTGAAATATAAGGTCAAAGCTAAGCATGCTCAAGTTTATAGCTACCATTCTAAACTCTGGGAATATAGAATCCATGACTTTGACCTAAGCAAATCTGTAAATGTATCTGCAAAGATAGAATTTTGCACTATGGCTTTTAATTGAACTTTCTCATGGGAATGTTTGGCCCTAAGGTACTCTCCACATGTACCCTAAAGTAGGCACATGTGCTCAAGCTCCTAAATACAGCTCAGAGTGCTTTTGTTATAGAAGGGAGTCCTTTGCTCGTAACTGCAGATATTCTTACCTACTGCATTAATAACTCTTTCTCTGTTTTATTTCTTGGCTGTACTTATTCTGGCTTGGCATTCACCAAGGTAAGATCTCATTGCATTAGATTATAACATAATGCAAGAGCATAGGAGGAGGCAAGTCCAAAAAATGTAAAGACATCAAAGGAATTATTTAAATAGAAGCAAATTACTTGCAAATTGTGACATTGTAATAGAAAAAATGCAAATTATTGTTTAAAGAGATGAGTAGTCATAAAATAAAATGATATTCTTTCCAAATATTCCCAGGGCAGAGAGTTGATAAGGTTAAGTGTTAAACCTTTGAAAGACCAAGACTTTTAATGTATTCTGGAGTTCAAAAGG
Source organism: Apodemus sylvaticus (assembly GCF_947179515.1). Classification (NCBI taxonomy): domain Eukaryota; kingdom Metazoa; phylum Chordata; class Mammalia; order Rodentia; family Muridae; genus Apodemus; species Apodemus sylvaticus. Next base: position 108,867,842 of record NC_067473.1, read on the forward strand.
GCCCATGATGTTATGTCACTGTGGTGCTTTGAATATGGTTGGGCCTTGGCAAATGGCACTATTAGGAGATGCAGACTCATTGGAGGAGGTGTATCCTTATTAGAGAAAGTGTGTAACTGTGAAGGTGGGGATTTGAGGTCTTACATGCATGTTCAAGTCTGGCCAGTGTGATCCAGATCCAACTCCTCACTTTCTACAGAAGACAGTCTCCTCCTGGCAGTCGATGAATAAAGATGGAGAACCCTCAGATATTCTAGCACTATGTCTACATGAGTGCTGGTGTGCTCCCATCATGATGATAATGGACTGAACCTCTGAAACTGTAAGCCAGACCCAATTAACTTTTTGTATTTATCACAGTTATCTTGGTGTTGCTGTCTCTTCACAACAATAAAAACCAAACTAAGACAACCACGATTTGTGAATCCATAAGTAATTGACAATTGTACTAAAGAAAGACATTTTCTTCAGTGCTGTAACCATGTGTTAGTGTCAGTGCTTCTATAAATAACCTCTGCTCACCCCCATCTCATGCTTCCACTAGTAACCTAATGCAACTCACTGAATTATTTTAAAAACAAACAAACACTGCCAAAAACTAAAAAACGGAAAGTCAAAGATGCACTAGTTGGGAAGAGGAAGAGAATTAAAAGGTTTAGAGACAGAAGAATGTTATAGAGATTTCAGATGGTCACAAAAAGTGGCATATGTCTGTGTTAATGGTGCCCAAGCAGACATACATACAAATAAATAAGAATTTGACATAGATTTTAAATATGATTTAATGTAGCTGCAGTTACTTTATAACTCTTCCCAATTTGGAAAACTTGTGTGAAATAAATCCAATAAATACTTCCAACCATTCATATTTCATATATATCATATACTATTTATGGTCTATCCTCAGAATGGGAGGTTTTGATCGAATATTCAGTCAAAACATTAAGGAAAATAATAGTCATTGTTTATGCAGTAACATGAACAGACAGCTCATCTCATTAAAATATCTAAAGCTAAGCTTTCATAGAATATGAGCAAATAGCATAAGGAAAGTTTTGCCTTAGCAGCTGTCACTTAGCAGCTTCTTTGGAGTAACAGTGGGCTACAGTCTCATCATGGTGAGCTGACACAGCGTGACTTAGGTAAAAATGGCTTTACTTCTATTTGAGGAGAGAGAATGATAGTCAGTGTTACCTGGACCTTTAGCCGTGAAGTCAGGCTTTCACTCAATATTCCCATACATTAGAGGAGAGTAACAGACAATAAATACCAATTGAAAGTTTTATTCAGATAGGGAAAATGCTATTCTCAGTTTGCCTCTGCCTCTATATGTAGAGGTAATTTGATTTAATGGGGAATGGAACAAAAGACAGGGATTGTGCATAGATGATTTTTTGTGGGCCTCAGGCTTCTGTGCTGAATCCATATTCTTTATGATCATAAAGCCTAGAGCTTGGGGCTATAGGCATTTATTTTTTTCCAAGAAGACATTTTATGTAGGGAACTAGAGTAGACATAGAGCATATTTAATAATCAAATCTTAAATTTTTTGGTTCCCATTAAATAAGAACTTGGTGTCAGTAATTTCAAGTCTTTGAGGTGTTAGATATCCTTTTTTACTGTAGAAATCCTAGCCTATCTTGTATCTGAAATGCCAAGAAGAGACCATGAAATAAATGAGGCAGAAGATATTCTGAGAACTGCCTAATAATTAAAATCCTAAAATTTTAGGCCTTGATCAGAATGAGATTATTTACCCCAAATGAACCGCAAGTCTGCTAATACCTGACTAACTACTTTATGTCTGTAGATATAATATATGTGATGCATAAATATATATGATGCATACACATATCTATACACACACACACACACACACACACACACACACACACACACACAGTCAGTCACTTGAGAAGATTAGGTGTAGTACTTTATCACTCTTCTTAAATTTTGAGGGCTCACACTAAAGTTGAAACTCGTTACTTTGGCTAGGCTGTCTGGCCAAAAAGCAAAACATCACACCCAGATTTTTAATTTATTGTAACTATGGGCCCTTTAAATGTAGAAAATGGGAAATAGAAATCCTTGTCATCCAGTTTCTACAGGGAAGCATAAACCTAACTTTGGTGGGGGAAGGTAATTTGCTACCAATTTTAAATTTCATTTTAGTCATGTTTAAAGATAGAGAAAATAAACTTTTGGGGTTTGTTGAGATAGCTCAGTTGGTAGAGAGCTTGCTTATGGTGTGTAAAGTCCGGGGTTCAATCCCCCCATACTGCACAAAACCAGGTATTATGGAACATGACTGCTGTACCAGAATCTGGGATGTCTATATATCGGAGGATCAGAAACTCGAGGCTGTCTTCTGCTGCATACTGAGTTTGATGTTTGACTGGGCTATATGTTATTTTGTCTCAAAATAAAATAAAACAGAATGTTTGTATAAATAAATTAGAGAACTTAGGTGATAGATTTTCCATCCCATAGCTTCAGACAGCTTCTTCCCTTTATCTGGAGAGGGAGAGTGCCTGTGTGCATATTGAAGGATTTTCTACTTGGTCATTGCTTAGATTACACAAATGCTAACATCTGACATAAACTCAATATAGCAAAAAAGAATCTGGGGATTAACATTGATGTAATGTAGTTATCTAGTCTACAGACTCTAATTTCACCAATTACACAACTCAATTTCTGTTTTCTGATGTACAGTCCACTCTAATCTAGATCATGTTTTGCATTTAATTGTCAATTTCAGTTACTTCCCTTTAGCATGAAATTGTTTTTTGTCCTTTTGAGTGCTCAGGACCTTGACAGGCATTGTAAAATGATGCTCATTTTGGTTTGTTCCTTACATTGTATGAGACACACAATTTTAATGACAATACCAGAGAAGTGAAATGTATAGCATTTGTAATGATTTTTATTTGAATCTCTTGGTAAAGGTAGGATTAGTTGTGCAAAAGTGTCTTCAGGACATTACAGGAACATCAGATTCACACACTCAGAGGAAACACAAGATCATGTGCCTACACAAGTGTCTTCAGGATACAACAGGGACAAGACATTTATATACTTAGAGCAAACACAAGATCTTTGTGCCTACACAAGATCAAGCAAGATAAAATTCAGCATATGGACAGGAGGGTTGGCTCAAAGATTTACATCTGGTACTATTCTTGCATAGGATGTGTGTCCTAGATAAGGTAGCTTATACCCATTTGTAACCACAGCTCCAGTAGAACTAACACATTCTTTCAGCCTCTCCAGGGACCTAGATTTACATATGCATATTCACACAGGAACATACAGAGACACATATAATTAAAATTTTATATTGAACCATCCCTGTATCCCTGGGATGAAGCCTACTTGATCATGGTGGATGATCGTTTTGATGTGTTCTTGGATTCGGTTGGCAAGAATTTTATTAAGTATTTTTTATTAAATAATCCAGCATAAATTGAAGAGGAACTTAACATCTGACCCTTAGTTGTAGAGCTTTGGAAACTGAAGGCCACTTGGGTAGGATGATTCAGCTTCCTATAGTGAAGTGTCCTCTTTTACAATGCCCATGTCAGAGTGGAAGGCCCTGCACTCATACAAATGAGATATCACTTATTGGTCTTAGTGTGCAATGAAAAGAAGATATGAAGTTAGTAGGCAGACTAAGGGGACTAAAAGGAACTGGAGAGGGAATTGACATACTAAGAGTTCATTGCATACATGTATGATACTCTGAGAGAATGGGTAAATAATTATGAAAATAATATTTTAATTCAATGTTTTTAAGATCTCAGTGGTTACTACACTAATTTTCCCTTATAAAATATTTTTTATCATTAGCAATTCTACCATTTATAAATTTAGGTCTACATCAATTAAAAATGCCACTGATTATTTTTTTTCTCTAGACATAGTTGAGTCAAGCCTAAAATTAATTTACAAGAATAAACAAGAGAAGCTGGGCAGGGAAATTTTCTGAACAAGAAAGTCGGAAGTGGAGATTCTACCTCAACTCTGCTGGGGTTATTACTATCAGGAAATAATCACCAATGGGGCACATGGAAAATGAGGGAAGAGACATATAGAGTGAGATCCAATTATATATATACAAATTTCCTATGTGATAAAGATGCCCTGAGATCAGTAATAGAAAGATAAATTTTCAATAGACAGCTATATGTAAAAATGTTGAATTATATCTTTTCTGTGCACAGATTGTCATTGTAAACTCTAGATCCATTAGAAATTTAGAGAAAGGTAGCATGATATATATATATATTTTTGAAGTCAAATGCATAGCTAAGGGGGATGATTCAAACTCATCACCTTAGTAACAAGGAGGAAGGTGGAGCTCAGTTGTAGGTCACAATCCCAGCACTTACAACCCCTCAGGTTGTGGTTTCAATTCCTAGTATCAAAACCCTCAAATAAAACAAATAACTCTTTTAAAATCTAGGGACAAAGAACAACCGTATGTCCATATTAAATCTTTAAACACTGCTTTCCTTTGAAAAGGAAATGGGTACCTGGAAGAATGCATAAATGTATAGATCCAAGACAGAAAGTCTAGTAATCATACAAAACAGAACTAGAAGACACAGTCCTTCTCTCATACGCCAGCTGAGTAATAACATCTTCTTTTTGGAATTTCAACAATGAAAAATAGAGTAAAACACTTCTCACACATAATATACTTACCAAAGGGCTTTTTTTTCTAAGCTTAAATTAGAGTTCTGAATGAAGTAACAAAGAATACTGAAGTTTAATTTTAGTCAACAAGCAGTTAAAACAAATACAACGATCAAACCTAAGCAGAGAAGAAATAAAAGAGAGTTGTTACTGCCCAAGATGCTAAGAATTGGTTATGGGTAAGGGTTCAACCCTAAACAAGTTATTTAAACTCCCCATTTCTAAGGCTCAGAGAACACTGTAAATGTGGAGGTGGAAAGAATGCAAGAGCTGGTAGACAGTTCAAAATGTTTTGGGGCAACAGAGTAACCTTACATAGGCCATATACATTCTTATGCATTGTTATGGTTACCCTAAGTAGTGAACTTAATTGCACATTCAGCCAATTAAGAGACATGCCTTCAAATGAATCTGAGAGGGTGTTTCCAGGAAGGATTCTTCAGCACAACAGGCAGCATTTTCTGGTGTCACAGGCATAAAGAGGCGAGAGAGAAGAGCCAAGCCACTCGCCAACCTATCTTTTGTTAAATGTCTATCTCTGTGGTTGTAGTTGATGTTGCTGTTTTCAACAACATTGTACTTCAGCTTCTTTGAATGCAATGTGGCCTGAAGAGCATCACCTCACTAAGAATTCCTTCAGGCCTCCAGTGTCTGATTGGGGTTGTTGACTCATGTAGCTTGTCAGGGGTGTACCGTGTATTCAGGCACTCCATTGTACCGTCTGCTGGGTTTGAACCACCATTAATCACATAATCCAATCCGGTGAACCCTCCCTTTTATAATAAATAGTCTTTGCTGATTCTGTTCCCCTAGGAAACAGTCAATACAGCTAAAGCCATAAAAATATTGTCAAGGTTAATGAGGTAGGTGACTGACCTACAAAGTGTTCTAAAACCATGCCAGGACTTAAAGTAGAAAACTATTCTTTCTAATTATCTACCTTTTCTTAAATAAAATGATACAATAATTCACTAAGTCTGTTTTGGTGACATTTATATCTTTATATGGCTAAGATTTCCTCAGTTCTATTAACATAACTTTTTAAGGCATATTTTTCCTTTTCCTAAGAAAATAAGCTTGTAAAGTTAGAATGAAGGCCAAATTTGGGGCTATTACTGTTATCTTTACAATCATAAGAAGGCAATAGAAATAAAGCTAGCTGTAGTAGTCAAATCACTCTTTTCCCCTTCACAAAATGACTGCTGAATGTGTTTAAAAATAATTTAAATATTTAAATGAGCTATCCTTGGATGATTTGACTGTCTCAAAACGTTTGGTGTTGCCAGAGTTGACCCTCATTCTTTATAGTATCTGACACTTAGGTTCATTATTATTCATCGAGGTCCAATTCTGGCTCCATTATGTGAGAAAGCTAGCATGCAGAGGAGAATCCTGTCTGATAGATAGCAGCACAATAGGAACTTGAACTGGAAAGGATCCACAGTTTAATCATTTTCTATTAGAACTTTTCCCTCCTCTTTTGTTTCTTAACATCTTGGCAATGTCCACCCTTTCAGCAGATGGGGCTGCTAATATAGAGAGAAAGAAATGATTGAGCAATTTCATCTCACAGGGAATAAAAGCAATTTGGGGCCAAGTATATTGCTCAGTGGATAAATTCTTGTTGCCAAACCTGTTTTTTGATCCTCACAGTCCACATGGTACAGGAAGAGAACCCACTTGTGTGCAAAGGCACGCTTGTATGAGCACACACACAGAAATAAATAAATGCATTCACTGTGCTAATAAACAAAGCCATTCTAGTCATTTCAGTCTGAAATTCAGAAGTGGAAGAGATATACCTCATAGGCACCAAGTATATAATATGAATTTCATTTATGTAGAAGTATATAAGTGTAAATTTATGTGTAAAATAACATGTATACATGAATAAAGTATATCACCTCAATAAAAATATTTCCAAGCATCGCAAGAAAAACAAGAGAACTTGCCAATCCAATAAATAAAACACCAAATAAATATAACTAAACTGCCAAAAACTACCTTCAAGACATCACTAGACCCTTATAATGGTAAAGGGATAAAAGTAAAAAATGCATGAAAATTTCTATTTCTTTTCAGTTGTCACACAATACAATAAATGCTTAAAATATGACAATTTCATCAGTAGTAGTAATGACATGGATTAGTGAGTAAGATCACTTCCTATATGAGGAAGATGACCCATTTTAAATTCTAGGACTCGTATAGAAAGTCAAGTATGACCACAAATGTCTTTTTCAGATTTCTTTAGCAGAGTAAGAAGAGTGGGTCATTCCTGGTATTCACTGACTGTGTGCCTTAGTTTAAGACTATTGAGGAGAGACCGCTTCCCAAAGGACTAAGGCAGAAGAGGAAGATAGAGAGTAACAAAAAAGGGCCCTCAACATCTTCTTCTAGCCTCTGCACATATGTGCATACCACACACATGAATGGATGTGCATACATACACACACACACACACACACACACACACACACACATACACACACACACACACACACTGAAGCAAAAGCCAGTGAGACAAAGAATCTCACTCCATGATTTTCAGTAAATGTTCACAGACCTCCAATGAATGCTTACATCTTTGTAATTACAATAGCATAATAAAAACCAATGATCGATTCCCTAAGTGGAACTAATATGAGATGGCATAAGAAGGCACCAGGCAACTTGCTGTAATTCACAGTATATCCAATTCACGTTTTCAATACAATAAAGCAAATAACAAGGTGAGCCAGCTATCACGTGGGTAGATGTTTGTCACTATAAATGTGAGACAAATGCACTCAATAGAATTGTGAGTCGCAAAAGGCTATAGCTTCCAAGTGGAAAAATATTTCATGGCTGAAAGAATTTGGACACTGTAAGCATAAAACAGCTAACCTTCATGCAAACAGAAGTAAACAAATGAAAAGGTTGGAAATAATTACTGTAATTTCCATAGCTAAATGAATTTGAAAAATGGGAATTAAAATAAAAGAGCTAGGACCTGAAGTGATAACTCTTAAATGTGCAATTTGAGGCACCGGATCAAAATGCATGGAATCCTTTCTTGTACAGAAATTGTTTCCAATGTGCACCAAAACCAAAATACTTGGAATGTTCTCCCTTGACTTCTCTGTGACAGAGTAGATTATCTGTATCCTCTTTTGGATACAGAAGACTGTTGCTCTTTATAACTTCGTATATGACTAATTTTGAATCTCATTATTGGGGTGAACTTGATTAAATGTAATTCCCAACTGTAATTACTCAGGTTTAAAAAGATAAACAGGTGTCTCTCAACACTGGAGACATAAAAAGGGAACAGAACCTGTTCAATCCAGAGTTAGATACTGCATCTAGCACTATGGAAAAACACTTAACACAAATGGAGGCTGGGTAGCTAGCTGTTATCTCTTCCTACTAAGGAGTTTGTATAAATTTCCCTCTGGTAGGAAGTCATTAATTATTTCTGCTGCTTGTAATTTATTATTATCTCTAATAAGTCATTTTGATGCAACCCCCCTCTTCCTTTCATTATGTGTGCATAGACAAAGGCAAAAATTGTGATCAAAATGATCACAATTTGATTTGTGTTTTGCAACCTGTTATGAGCTTCCCCTCTTCCCCAAGCCTTGAAATTGGAATATTAAATGTTTTTATACTTCATTGTGAAGTCTTTACAGTGTTAATATTTTTGGAAGAATAGGTCTCAGAAGGGCAGTTTGAAATTTATATTGCTTTGAATGTCACAATACAAGATAAAATGTCACTGAGTATTATCAAGAGGTTGCTCACAAAGGGGTTTAATCATCTACAAGAAATATACCTACCAGGAGATATTACTTTATCTAAACCTTAGAAATATCTTTCATGCAAATCAAACAGGAATTGACTAGTTCATTCTTCATCGCTTAATTATTTTTTAAACTCTTGTTCCTTTAAGCACAAATTTATTTAGCTTAATGACAAAAGCTAATATCCCTAGGGTATATACATTATGTACTAAAGTAATATGTCACAAAAGTTGGGCATAGGGAAGAAGATCTCCACATTTCTGGATGTTTACAACTTTTCTAGTTTAATTATAGGTCTCCATCATTCTTCAGTGTACTAATTCATCTAATCAGGCTGCCTTTAGTATATATTTGATATACCAACTAAGGTAAGTTAATTCAATTTTAGTTGAAATTGGTAAGACTTGTTAGCAAATTAGGAATGTGTTTTAATTAGAAGAAAATATTTTGTACTTCAATAAGTCAAAACCTTTTATAAACTACAGTTATGCAAGATATTTAGGCTACAGCTTTTCTAGTCCATCTAGATCAATATGCTCATTATTACTTCAATGCCATGAGAAGACCAGAAGTAAGGCTAGGTGTTTCAGTACTAGGTATGCTTTTTTCCTTTCCACATAAGGGATTATAGGTCTCTAACCTGTAAATTGATGATAAAACTTACTCTATTCATCAATATGTAAGACTAAAAGGATAACTGATTTTTGATGAAGTGCTGGGAGGGCGTTATAATTTAAAACAAATATTGCGAAGTTCAATATCATCAGCATGTGCTCAAGCTGTGCAATGTTGAGTCTTTAAAATATTTTCTTATTATTTAAATCATTTTAAACTTCAATAGATTTTGATCATATTCTTCCCCTCCTCCAAGTTTGTCCAGATCATCTGTCCTCCACCCCAAACACCCAAGTTTAATTTCTTCCTTTAAAAATACCAACAAACCCCCAAATACCACAACAAAATACACAAAACTCAGAAATCAGAATATATCACCCACAACAAAACAAAAACACCAAAATATAACCAAGTAAAAGCACACACAAAAACTTGCAGATTTCATTATTTTTTGGTCTACTACTCTTGCATATGAAATCTGTCCTGGAGTAGCTGATATACTCAGTGTCATTCCATTGGGTAAAACTGAGGTTTTTCCTCTCTCAGCAGTTATAAAAGACAGTTCTGTTGTTAACCTTTATCCGACTGGCTGGGTGTACATTCATTCATTCATCATTCAGTCATTCATTTTTTTAAATATAACAAAGCAACAAAACAAAACAAAAACAAAATAATAAATCAAAATATAGTAAAATGAAGTAAAACAGAAATATATACCATCAAAGTTAGACAAGATAGTCCAACAGAAAGAAAGGAGCCCAAGACAAGAAGCAGAGACCCACTTGTTCTCGTGCTAAGGAGTCCCATGAAATCACTAAGCAGAAAGCCATGATAGAATCCGTGAGGACCTGGTACAGACCCACGCAGGTCCTGTGCATACTGCTTTAGTTTCTATTCATATGAACTTTGCTTAGGTTTACTTAAACACCTGTTTTTCTTCATGTTCTTCATGGTCTCTAGATTTAAGCTTCTTTCTGCCTCTTCATTCTGAGCACTGAGAGAAGGGATTTTTTCGAGACATGTCATTTAGGGCTAAGAATTCTAACGTCTAGTGCTTGTGTAACTTTTCACTGTGTATTGCTACATTTTTTTCCCATGTCAGAATGATAGGTGAAGTAGGCACTGATTACTGAGTCATGGGTACTATCTAAATCAGATAAGTTATTGAATGGTTACTCCCACAAACATTGCGCTACCATTGCCCTAGTGAAGTATGTTGATTTTTAAATTTTTATTTTTATTTTATTTATATGTATATTTGTATGTATGTTTGTATGTATTATGTATGTATGCAGTGCATCTGTATTTGCATGTGAGTAAAGGCTGGGTCCCTCAGAGCTAGGGATACAAGGTACTTGTGAGCTCCCTGCTGCTGGGATTGGAATTGAACTTGGACCATCACTTAGTAAGGGCAGTGAGCACTCTTAATGATAGATCCATTTCTCTAGACCCAAAGGCTTTGTGCTGATCTAAAGACGAGAAAGAAAAATAAAGAGACCCCAAAACCTCTGTGAGAAGAAGATTGTTCTGAGTCTTCAGACAGATGACTACATAATGAATTTATGTTGGGAATGAAAACTAAGCTATTTTTAATACTGGAATCTAAGAGTGCCTGAACAAAATTCATCAAGTATAACTACAAGATCTTTTGGGAAACTAACAGTAGGATTGAAAAATGTCAATCTGGTAACATAAAACTAAAAGCCTCCAACTTTACCTCATATTTCATAGTTCCTATTGAATGTGTTCCCTTTAAGCACATGAACATGACACTTGATACTTCATAGTCAGTAGCACACTGAATTAATAATTTGATGAAGTAATGAAAGTTTTAGATTCATGATTTACTAGGAAAATGGAACATTTACAGAAAAAAATCTGGTATGCAGTTAAAGAACTTTGAGAACAACAGTATTGTCTACCAAATTCATAGTCTGTAGGGCTTACTATATGATCTCATGCCCCATATCTGAATCAGAAGTATTAACTAAACTGAACAGCATTTTTTAAAGGTGGGGCAAAAAGTTTAGAGTAGTATTAATGTGTGTGGGGGATTAGAGAGGAACTAGAGAGGATAGAGATGGGTGATTATAGTCAAAATATGTATATATATACATATTTTATGTATATATATATACATATATATAAACATGCATAAAATCCTCAAAGAACATATAAAATATACTTAAATAATTAGTCAGCAAAAGTAACTTTTATGTGTTTGATGGAATAATTGTCATCTTGAAGGCTTACTGCTGAATATGCACACTTTTTTAGGTCTGTTTGAATTATGTGTCGATGGTCCAACTCAGCTGTTCTGGTTCAAACTCCTCTCTAAGGACTGATTCAGTTTGTCTTCTTTCAGCTTCTGACTGAATTGACTTGTATGGCCTCAAGCTTGCTCTGGCAATATGTTCTAGTCTTCTTTCTCATTCTGTTTTTTTTTTTTCTAGTGTCTTTTTTTATTCGATATATTTTTTATTTACATTTCAAATGATTTCCCCTTTTCTGGCTGCCCATTCCCCAAAAGTCCCATAAGCCTTCTTCCCTCCCTCTATTCTCCCATCCAGCCCTTCCCCCTTCCCTGTTCTGGTATTCCCCTATACTGCTGCACTGAGTCTCTCCAGAACCAGGGGTCATTCCTCCATTCTTATTCTAAGGCATCAGTTGCCTCTGATGACCTTGTTTGGACCTCATGAACTCACAAACAACTTGAACTCTACTGCACTGTACTCAGTGCAGTGACTCCCCACTCCTTGAACTGAACTTCCTAGCAAGATACTGACAGAACTTAACTGACTGACAGAACTGACTACCTAGGACTGAGAGATCTTTGTGCCTCTGTCTCATGAGCACTGGGATTAAAGGCATGTACCATCACATATGGAAGTTTTCCCTTTATCTGGAATTTATTCTAAAAGCATTCTGGCCTTGAACTCAAAGATCTGTTTGCCTGTCTTCTGGGATTAAAGATGCATCTGTACACCAGCCAGATCACATAGCCCCAAAAGGCCTATGATGGTTTGTATATGCTCTTCCCAGTGAGTGGCACTATTAGAAGTTGTGGCCATGTTGGAGGAAGTGTGCCACTGTGGGGATGGGCTTGGAGATCTTCCTCCTAGATCCCTGAGGATGCTCAGTCTGTTCCTAACTTTCATTAGATAAAGATGTAGAATCTTAAGCTCCTCCTACACCATGCCTACCTGGATGCTGCCATGCTTCTGCCTTGATGACAATGGACTGAAGCTCTGAACCTATAAGCCATCCCCAATTAAATGTTGTCATTTATAAGACTTGCCTTGATCATGGTGTCTGTTCACAGCAGTAAAACCCTAACCAAGACAAGGATGAGATCCCATGCAAGAGCAACCATATTACTAGATTAAAAATCCTCTATACTAGTTTTTTCTAAACAATGTAATATAATAACCATTTATATTATATCTGTATAATGTTGTGTATTATAATTAATTCTAAGATGATTTAAAGTGTATGCATAGATGCATGTTGTTTTATGTGGTCATATTTTAACAGTTTATACAAGGAACTTCAAAATCCATGGATTTTGGTATTCTTGGGCACTCTGAATTCAATCTCCTGTGAGCATGTATGCAGGAAATTTTGAGTTGTCATTGATTTACTTAGATAATATTACATGGTTTTCCCTGTGCCTATGAACCACTATGGCACTGTTTATAAAATTAAATATGATACAGTTTTCCTGCAAAATTGGTTCAGAATTGAGGTCTGTTTTCCTGGAAACTATGACTGGATATGATAAAGCTACAAAATATGTGTTCTGGCAGAAAAAGAGACTTTATCAAATCTTAGGAGCCTGAGCCATAGGAAATAAAATAGAACTGATATACAAGAGTTAACTAGTGAGAATTTCACTATTAACTATTAAGATTATATCATATGGTGGCATAGTTCTATGATCTATGAAAATAAGCTAGAAGTGAGTTAATGTCCCGCCTGGGCAACATAGCTATATTAAATATGCTATGGCAAGGTTCATGAAATTATAAATATAAAGCAAATGGAAACTTTAGATATGGAACATGTTTAAAGTAGAACATTAAAGGTTAAAATTAAAAATTAAAAATTAAAGCTCAAGCTGAGCAAGGTGGTGCACACCTTTCATCTCAGTTCTAGGGATACATAGAAAAGACAGATCCAATGAACTAGACATCAACATGGACTGTCTAGAGGCTTTCTGCCCCTCTATGGTTACATTCTGAGACTCTGTCTCTAAACAAACAAACAAACAAGGAGAAGGACATCATGGACTCACAGAGACAGAAGTTGGAAACAGGACCTGCATGGGTCTGCACTAGGATCACTGCATTTATGTTATGGTTCTTGGTGTTGTTGGACTTCTAACACTGGGAGTAGATGTATCTCAGACACTTTTGCCTGTTCTTGGTACTGTTTTTAAACTATTAAATTGCTAGCCTCAATACAAGCTGTGGGGTTGTATTATTGTATATTGTATATTATACTATATTATTGTATATTGTATTGCATTGACTGTTGTCTCTTGGTAGTCTGTTTTCTGAAGAAGAGAGGGAGGATCAGTGGATCTTAGGGAGAGGGGAGTTGTAGGGGGTAGCTGGGAAGATGGGAGGGAAGGGAAACTGTAGTTGGGATGTATTGTATGAGGCAACATATTTTCAATAAAAGCAAACCAAAACAACCAAAACAACAGCAAAATCAAACAATAAAAAAACATCAAGATCATTCATCTGTTCTCTTAACAGTGAGGAATTCTGTTACTAAGCTCTGGAAAAGTATAAAACTTCCACAATGTGAGATATGTAAAGGGAAAGCATCATCATAGAGGTAATGATAGGTGCAATTTAAGAAAAAGGAAAGTCGAATTAAAGAAAATAACCATTCAAGAACTTTCAATAAAAATGTGAAGTAAATATGTTTACAGAAAAATAATTGTTCACATATTATTCATAGGGTAAAATCATCAAATAAAATAGTAAAGTTACAAATTTCAAATTTCTTAATGAAAAATTCATGTCGAAGAAGAATTGGAGTTACTATTTCAATATTCAAAAGAAATGAAGTATAATAAAATCATTTATATCAGGTTAACTATCCTATACATAAAAATTTGCATGATAATGTTACATACAGTCTGAAGAGTTATATCGAGGAGGAAATAGAAGACATGCATGGAAGAGAAGCAAGAACAGATATCTAATATAACCCCTCATATCAATCTCTCATATACCTTTTGTGGTTGTTTGAATGAAAATGGTCTACATCATTATTGTGTATTTGGTCCCCAAACAGAAGAACCTTTTGGGAAGCATTAGGAAGTGTGGTACTTTTGGAGGCATATGATTTCACCTAATGCAGGCTGTGTAGTTTCAAAATACTCCTGCCGAACCCAGTGTGCCCTTTCTGCTTCCTGTGTTGGGGGGTAGAAATGTGACCTCTTATTTGTTCCTGTTTCCATGTCTTTATCCACTATTATGGTCTGTAACTGACTGGTACCTTAAACCCCATAAAACAGTGTTATAAGTTGCTGTGATTATGGTGTCCTATCACAGCAACAGAAAAGGAGCTAATATACTTTCCCTATCAAATCCATCAATATGATTTCTTACATCATTTCATCATTCATATGATTTAAACACAGGCAAGGAAATAATTGACAGTGTGATGAGGATTGTTTGATGTTTAGGGAAATATTATTGATGACTAAAATGACTGCAAGGAAAATAGAAAAAAAACAATCACTTTGTAGTGGCAACAGAAAAATGGGTAAAATTAATAATTTTTCAGTCCAGCAATTCATTCTGTTTCTGAAATCAAAAAAGAAGAAATAAGCATAAGCAATTGAAAATTTACCAAGGATAAATCACAAAGGCATATTCCAATAGCACAACCAACACGTGTAATTAAATGATTTAAATTTAACAATAGGGATGAAGAATGCTTCAGTCTGAATAGTTATGTAAGACTGTGCAGGGTGTAGTTCAAACACACAGACTTTAAATAAAAATTATTCATAACTTGGAGAAAAATGGACTTGTAACATATTATAGGTGGTGGATAAGCTTGGATAACAAATTTAATTTCAGAGCAGGGTAGAATTTAAAAATAAAAGCCATTATACAAGAAACTTATCTGCTGATAAGATAAACACAATGAAGACAAGATTGCAAGGTACACAGTAGTTAACATGTTTCCTTTTGAAGCACAAAACACAATAACTGTCAATGATAAAGAATGAAAGCCAATGTTTATATTGGCTTTTTCCATTCATAGTAAAAAAAAAAAGGAGCAAGCAAAACAATGATGAAATATTTTACCAGTGTGAGGGTGTGTTGAATTGTACATAAAAATGCTTAGTTAATGTTGAGGTGTCTGTAAGGGTGCTCATCTTGGCAGTCCAATAGGGATGTCTTCACCAAGGGCTACAGATTTGGCTTAAAACTTGATTTGAAAACAAAGTCCAAGAACGAATTGCAATTTTCCAACTCAGGATCCACCAACACGGGGACCACTAAAGTAAGCAGCAATCTGGAAACCAAGTATGGATGGACTGAGTACAGGTTGACTACAGAGAAGTAGAACACAGACAACATCCCTAGCATCTAGGTCACGGTGGAAGACCAACTTGACTGAAGGTCAAGTTTGATTTGACTCCTCCTCCTTGCCTAACAATGGGGAAAATGTTAAAATGAAGACAGGGTAGAAGAGGGGGCATATCAACCTGGGCTGTCTCTCAACCCAGTGTGCTCTTGTGCTTGACTATGAGGGCTAGCTGGTTATCAAATGAACTTTAAGACACCAAAGTCCCGTGTGACCCAGGGCAACTCAGAAGCTGCCTACAAGGCAAATGAATTCCAGCTTCATATTAACATGAAAAGCACGGCAGAGTTTGGTGGCTCCATTTACCAGAAACTAAACAAGAAGTTGGAGTCTGCTGCCCATCTTGCCTGGACAGCAGGTAAGAGCAACAATCTGTTTGGAATAGCAGCCACTTGAAATAGCAGGTCAACCCTGATGTCTGCCCTTCAGCTAAAGTGAACAACTCTAGTCTGACTGGTTTAAGGTACACTGAGACAGGTATCAAACTGAAGCTATCAGCTCTGCTGGATGTCTGCTGGGTGGCCACAAGCTTGGTCTAGGACTGGAAATTCAAGGTTAAATGAATATTATACAACTGTCAATTTTAAACTATTGTGCAGCATAACTACCTCAGAATTTAACATACTTTTTAATGTTGTATATTCAGGATGTGAGAATTGATAAGTACACCATTGTTAACCCCCAGACTAAGGATGACTCTGTTTTAAGGTGTTTACCTTTTCAGAAGTACAACAGAAACCACATTCCAGAAAGGGATCTTTTCAGCTATAGGCATGGATTGCAGAGGAGCCCCTCTAGAGATGCTAGCCTGCAAGTGGAAGCTGGGAATGTGTGAGACTTTTATAAATGTTTATCCAATCCCCAGATCAAATTGTGACTTCCCAAGCATTGAACTGAACCCTGGTGTTCCAATCCTATCTGCTTGGAAGCATGTACACACCTATGTGAAAAGGATATTTTAGACAGATCATCATGCCCTTTTTTTATCCTAGCCCATAAATTACCTATTTTACAACAAAAGGCACCTTCAGGGTGTGGTTAACTATTTCTTTGTTGCCATTTTAGACTTGAAAGGGTGGACATGTTGGAGTGAGTCATTCAAGACTTAATTATTCCTTGGATTTTGCTGTGGTTTTCTTTCTTTTTTTTTAATTTTTTTTATTCGATATAATTTATTTACATTTCAAATGATTTCCCCTTTTCTAGCCCCCCCACTCCCCGAAAGTCCCATAAGCCCCCTTCTCTTCCCCTGTCCTCCCACCCACCCCTTCCCACTTCCCCGTTCTGGTTTTGCCGAATACTGCTTCACTGAGTCTTTCCAGAATCAGGGGCCACTCCTCCTTTCTTCTTGTACCTCATTTGATGTGTGTATTATGTTTTGGGTATTCCAGTTTTCTAGGTCAATATCCACTTATTAGTGAGTGCATACCATGATTCACCTTTTGAGTCTGGGTTACCTCACTTAGTATGATGTTCTCTAGCTCCATCCATTTGCCTAAGAATTTCATGAATTCATTGTTTGTAATGGCTGAATAGTACTCCATTGTGTAGATATACCACATTTTTTGCATCCACTCTTCTGTTGAGGGATACCTGGGTTCTTTCCAGCATCTGGCAATTATAAATAGGGCTGCTATGAACATAGTAGAGCATGTATCCTTATTACATGGTGGGGAATCCTCTGGGTATATGCCCAGGAGTGGTATAGCAGGATGTTCTGGAAGTGAGGTGCCCAGTTTTCAGAGGAACCGTCAGACTGATTTCCAGAGTGGTTGTACCAATTTGCAACCCCACCAGCAGTGGAGGAGTGTTCCTCTTTCTCCACACCCTCTCCAACACCTGCTGTCTCCTGAATTTTTAATCTTAGCCATTCTGACTGGTGTAAGATGAAATCTTAGGGTTGTTTTGATTTGCATTTCCCTAATGACTAATGAAGTTGAGCATTTTTTAAGATGCTTCTCCACCATCCGAAGTTCTTCAGGTGAGAATTCTTTGTTTAACTCTGTACCCCATTTTTTAATAGGGTTGTTTGGTTTTCTGGAGTCTAACTTCTTGAGTTCTTTATATATATTGGATATTAGCCCTCTATCTGATGTAGGATTGGTGAAGATCTTTTCCCAATTTGTTGGTTGCCGATTTGTCCTCTTGATGGTGTCCTTTGCCTTACAGAAACTTTGTAATTTTATGAGGTCCCATTTGTCAATTCTTGCTCTTAGAGCATATGCTATTGTTGTTCTGTTCAGAAACTTTCTCCCTGTACCGATGTCCTCAAGGGTCTTCCCCAGTTTCTTTTCTATTAGCTTCAGAGTGTCTGGCTTTATGTGGCGGTCCTTGATCCATTTGGATTTGAGCTTAGTACAAGGAGACAAGGATGGATCAATTCGCATTCTTCTGCATGCTGACCTCCAGTTGAACCAGCACCATTTGTTGAAAAGGCTATCTTTTTTCCATTGGATGTTTTCAGCCTCTTTGTCGAGGATCAAGTGGCCATAGGTGTGTGGGTTCATTTCTGGATCTTCAATCCTGTTCCATTGATCCTCCTGTCTGTCACTGTACCAATACCATGCAGTTTTTAACACTATTGCTCTGTAGTATTGCTTGAGGTCAGGGATACTGATTCCCCCAGATTTTCTTTTGTTGCTGAGAATAGTTTTAGCTATCCTGGGTTTTTTGTTGTTCCAGATGAATTTGATAATTGCTCTTTCTAACTCTGTGAAGAATTGAGTTGGGATTTCAGTGGGATTGCTTCAAGTTTCTCTCCATTTAGTTTGATGCTGGCTACCGGTTTGCTGTATATTGCTTTTACTATGTTTAGGTATGGGCCTTGAATTCCTGTTCTCTCCAAGACTTTAAGCATGAAGGGATGCTGAATTTTGTCAAATGCTTTTTCAGCATCCAATGAAATGACCATGTGGTTTTGTTCTTTGAGTTTGTTTATGTAGTGGATTGTATTGATGGATTTCCGTATATTGAACCAACCCTGCATTCCTGGGATAAAGCCTACTTGATCATGGTGGATGATCGTTTTGATGTGTTCTTGGATTCGGTTGGCAAGAATTTTATTGAGTATTTTTGCATCGATGTTCATAAGGGAAATTGGTCTGAAGTTCTCTTTCTTTGTTGGATCTTTTTGTGGCTTTGGTATCAGCGTAATTGTGGCTTCATAGAAGGAATTGGGTAGTGTTCCTTCTGTTTCTATTTTGTGGAATAGTTTGAAGAGTATTGGTGTTAACTCTTCTTTGAAGGTCTGGTAGAATTCTGCACTGAAGCCATCTGGTCCTGTGCTTTTTTTGGTTGGAAGACTTTCTATGACTCCTTCTATTTCTTTAGGCATTATGGGACTGTTTAGATGGTCTAGTTGGTCCTGATTTAATTTTGGTATCTGGTATCTGTCAAGGAAATTGTCCATTTCCTCCAGATTCTCCAGTTGTGTTGAGTACAGGCTCTTGTAGTAGGATCTGATGATTTTTTGGATTTCCTCAGTTTCCGTTGTTATATCTCCCTTTTCATTTCTAAGTTTGTTAATTTGGATACTTTCTCTGTGCCCTTTGGTCAGTCTGGCTAAGGGTTTATCTATCTTGTTGATTTTCTCAAAGAACCAGCTCCTGGTTTTGTTGATTTTTTGTATGGTTCTCTTTGTTTCTACTTGATTGATTTCGGCCCTGAGTTTGATGATTTCCTGCCTTCTACTCCTCCTGGGCGAAGTAGCTTCTTTTTGTTCTAGGGCTTTCAGGTGTGTCATTAAGCTGGTAATGTATGCTCTCTCCATTTTCTTTTTGGAGGCACTCAGGGCTATGAGTTTTCCTCTTAGCACTGCTTTCATTGTGTCCCATAGATTTGGGTATGTTGTGTTTTCATTTTCATTGTGTTCTAAAAAGTCTTTAATTTCTTTCTTTATTTCTTCCTTGACCAAGGTATCATTGAGTAGAGTATTGTTAAGTTTCCACGTGTATGTGGGTTTTCTGTTGTTTCTGTTGCTATTGAAGACCACTTTTACTCCATAGTGATCAGATAGGAGGCATGGGATTAGTTCTATCTTCTTATATTTGTTGAGGTCTGTCTTGTGACCAATTATATGGTCGATTTTGGAGAAGGTACCATGAGGTGCTGAGAAAAAGGTATATTCTTTTGTTTTAGGATAGAATGTTCTATATATATCTGTTAAATCTAATTGGTCCAAAGCTTCAATTAGTTTCATTGTGTCCCTGTTTAGTTTCTGTTTTCCTGATCGGTCCATTGAGGAAAGTGCAGTGTTGAAGTCACCCACAATTATTGTGTTAGGTGCAATGTGTGCTTTTAGTTTTAATAAAGTTTCTTTTACGAAAGAGGGTGCCCTTGCATTTGGGGCATAGATGTTCAGGATTGACAGTTCTTCTTTTTGTATTTTTCCTTTGACCAGCAAGAAGTGTCCCTCAGGGTCTCTTTTGATGACTTTGGGTTGAAAGTCAATTTTATCTGATATTAAAATGGCTACTCCAGCTTGTTTCCTGAGACCATTTGCTTGTAAAATTGTCTTCCAGCCTTTTACTCTAAGGTAGTGTTTGTCTTTGACCCTGAGGTGTGTTTTCTGTAAGCAGGAAAATGTAGGGTCCTGTTTACGTATCCATTCAGTTAGTCTGTGTCTTTTTATTGGGGCATTAAGTCCATTGATGTTAAGAGATATTAAGGAATAGTGATTGTTACTTCCTATCATTTTTGACGTTATTTTTTAAATTTGAATGCTTAACTTCTTTTGGGTTTGATGAAAGGTTACTATCTTGCTTTTTCCAGGGTGAAGTTTCCCTCCTTGTATTGGTGTTGTCCTCCTATTATCCTTTTTAGGGCCGGGTTTGTGGATAGATATTGGGTAAACTTGGTTTTGTCATGAAATATCTTAGTTTCTCCATCTACGGTGATTGAGAGTTTTGCTGGATATAGTAGTTTTGGTTGGCATTTGTGTTCTCTTAGAGTCTGCATGAGATCTGCCCAGGACCTTCTAGCCTTCATAGTCTCAGGTGAAAAGTCTGCTGTGATTCTGATAGGTCTTCCTTTATATGTTACTTGGCCTTTTTCTCTTACTGCCTTTAGTATTCTTTGTTTAGTCCATTTGATGTTTTGATTATTATGTGACGGGAAGTATTTCTGTTCTGGTCCAGTCTGTTTGGAGTTCTGTAGGCTTCTTGTATATTCATGGGCATCTCTCTCTTTAGGTTAGGGAAGTTTTCTTCCATAATTTTATTGAAGATATTTGCTGGCCCTTTAAGTTGTAAATCTTCACTCTCATCTATGCCTATAATCCTTAGGTTTGGTCTTCTCATTGTGTCCTGGATTTCCTGGATATTTTGGGTTACAAGCTCTTTGCATTTTGCATTTTCTTTAACTGTTGAGTCCATGGTTTCTATGGAATCTTCAGCATCTGAGATTCTTTCTTATATCTCTTGTATTCTGTTGTTGATATTTGTATCTCTGTCCCCTGATTTCTTCCCAAGGCTTTCTATCTCCAAAGTTGTCTCCCTTTGAGTTTTCTTAGTTGTTTCTACTTCTGATTTTAGATCCTGGATGGTTTTGCTTAGCTCCTTCACTTGCATGTTTGTGTTTTCCTGTAATTCTTTAAGAGATTTTTGTGTTTCCTCTTTCATGAGCTCAGCCTGTTGACCAAAGTTCTCCTGTATTTCTTTAAGAGATTTTTGTGTTTCGTCTTTCATGACCTCAGCCTGTTGATCAAAGTTCTCCTGTATTTCTTTAAGTGTTTTTTGCATTTCCTCCTTGTTGGCTTTTGTATTCTCCTGGATTTCTTTCAATGATTTTTGTGTTTCCCTTGCAAGGGCTTCTAACTTTTGATCCATTTTCTCCTGAATTTCTTTATGTATGATCTTCATGTGTTCCTGTACCAGCATCATGACCAGTGATTTTAAATCCAAATCTTGTTTTACTGGTGTGATGGGGTATCCAGGACATGTTGGTAGAGGAGAATTGGGTTCAGATGTTGCCATATTGCCTTGATTTCTGTTAGTGACGTTCCTGCGTTTGCCTTTTGCCATCTAGTTCTCACTGGTGTTAGTTTTTCTTGTCAGTGCTGGACTCACCAGTGCAAGCTGCCCCTTCCCAGTTGGCCTCTGGTGCACAGCTTACCTCCTGCGCTGCTTGTAGACAGGGTGCTGCTGCCCAGGCTGTTCAGATCCCAAAGCAGGCACCCGAAGGCTCCCGCTGGGGCCCGCTGGATTCACTGGAGCACACTGACTTCTCCCAGCTGGCCACCCGGAAACCCAGCTAGCCACTTGCAGGACTTGGATATGTGGTACTGCCGCCCAGGCTGATCTGGGCAGCAGAACTCCCAACCGGGTTGGTGCACACAAGGCTAGCCTAGCTGCTCAGGCCCTGAGTCTAGGCAAAAGCCTGGCAGGCCAATGTTGGTGCAAAGCTCCCCTCAGCTGTGGGTGTTAATTGGGTGTGTCAGGTGGCTAGGATGGTGGCATGCGCGAGTTCCCTGAGAGTGCTGGGAGAGTCTGCTGGGCTAACAACCTCCTGGCTGGGTCAGCACACAGATGGTCCAACGAGCAGCCCAGGGCCTGGGGGCAGTCCAGGGCCTGACCGTCTGAGACCCCTGCTACGTCCTCCTTGGGCTATGCCTGTTAGCTGGTTTGGTTTTGCCTGCTAGGTCTCTCTGGCTTCCCATAGGCAAAATGGCGGTGGTACGCAAACGGGCCCGGATAAACAACCTCCTGGCCGGGTTGGCACACAGATGGCCCACCGAGCAGTCCTGGGCCTGGGGGCAGTCCAGGGCCTGACCGTCTGAGACCCCTGCTATGTCCGCCTTGGGCTATGCCTGTTAGCTGGTTTGGTTTTGCCTGCTAGTTCTCTCTGGCTTCCCGTAGGCAAAATGGCGGCGGTGCGCGCTGGCCCAGGCAAACAAGCTCCTGGCTGGGTTGGCACACAGATGGCCCACCGAGCAGCCCAGGACCTGGGGGCAGTCCAGGGCCTGACCGTCTGAGACCCCTGCTATGTCCGCCTCGGGCTATGCCTGTTAGCTGGTTTGGTTTTGCCTGCTAGGTCTCCCTTAGGCAAAATGGTGGTGGTGCGCGCACCGGCCCGGGGGGAAAAAAACCTCCTGGCCGGGTTTGCACCCCGGTGGACCCCCGATCAGCCCAGGGCCTGGGTGCAGGCCAACGCCCGTCGGGCTTAGACCCCCGCGATGTTGGTCTCGGGTTATATTTGCGTACCTCAGTCTGATTTCTCTGGCGACCGAGAACCAATATGGAGCCCTGGTAACTGACTGGCGGGAGGCAGAGTTCTGATGTGGCTTCTGTGTGGTGAAAGGCACCATAAATCCGCCGCTGCTTGCAGCCTGGCTGGCCAGCGATGGCCAGTGGTCGTGGGCGCCAGGTCTGCCTGGACCCTGTCCGCTTGGTTCTACTGCTGATGGCCCTTCGTCTGGACCAGCCGCTGCTGCTGCTGCTGCTGCTCCTGAATTTTTAATCTTAGCCATTCTGACTGGTGTAAGATGAAATCTCATGGTTGTTTTGATTTGCATTTCCCTAATGACTAATGAAGTTGAGCATTTTTTAAGATGCTTCTCCGCAATCCGAAGTTCTTCAGGTGAGAATTCTTAACTCAAAGGATAAGCAGGCTGAGAAAGAAATTAGGGAAATGACCCCCTTCACAATAGCCACAAACAGTATAAAGTATCTTGGGGTGACTCTTACCAAACATGTGAAAGATCTGTATGACAAGAACTTCAAGACTCTGAAGAAGGAAATGGAAGAAGACCTCAAAAAAATGGGAAAACCTCCCATGCTCATGGATCGGTAGAATCAATATAGTTAAAATGGCCATTTTGCCAAAAGGAATATACAGATTCAATGCAATACCCATAAAAATCCCAACTCAATTCTTCATGGTCATGGATCGGTAGAATCAATATAGTTAAAATGGCCATTTTGCCAAAAGGAATATACAGATTCAATGCAATACCCATCAAAATCCCAACTCAATTCTTCACAGAGTTAGAAAGAGCAATTATCAAATTCATTTGGAACAACAAAAACCCAGGATAGCTAAAACTATTCTCAGCAACAAAAGAAAGTCTGGGGGAATCAGTATCCCTGACCTCAAGCAATACTACAGAGCAATAGTGTTAAAAACTGCATGGTATTGGTACTGTGGTTTTCATTCTCTCTCTCTCTCTCTCTCTCTCTCTCTCTCTCTCTCTCTCTCTCTCTCTCTCCTTTTTTCCTACATCCTACCATCTATCTCTCTTCTTTCTTTCCTTTGTTCTTTCTCTTCTTCTTCTCCTGCCCCTACCTTTTTCTTCAAATCCTTATTTTTTCATTGCACCAGAATATGAAATAGCTTTTTGGTTGTCCAGCTCTGAGCTGAACAGGTGACTGACATCACACTCTTACATCACTAGGGATCTAAACTCACTTATGTTATAACCTTACCACTCTACAGTTTTAGCAGTTTAATGGGTAGATCATAGAGTCTTCTATTTGGTGTAAATTAACTCCTCCATTTAAATGCTGTGATTAGCATCCCTTAAAATAAAACTTGAATAAAGGATTTGAAAATTCAAAAAATATAATAAAATATACTGTTTGGTAATGAATAGTAGAAGTTTTAGTTTAACACAATTTGGTAATTTGTATAGGACCACTGTCTTTGTACTGAATTTTGGGAGCAGACGTTACTAAATTGAGAGAAATGTCAATTATTCAGAGCTTCAGAAAGACTAATTGTCCAGGATTATCGAAGAAATGATGAGAGAGTTATATAATTAAATCCATGGAAGAATAAGAGAACTAATGCAACTAATGTAAACTCTGTTATTAATAAGTATATACAACTTGTCTCAATCTCTCTAGTGCTGGAATTATAGTCATGTACTATGGGACTTCTCTGACCCAGCATTCTTTATAACTCTATAAGAAATAGTAAAATACCAACACTTAAGTAAGTAATTATTATATTAAAACAGGAATACATTCCCCTTAAAATTCATATGGAAGCATCTGTTCAAACATAATGACTTTAGCAATCTTCAGACAGATATTTAACTAACAGGTATAATTGTTGCCTCAAGGAAAAAAATCACCTGACTTTAAAGTTAAATACAGAATCCAATGAATATATATATGCACCTCAATTTGTAATTTAATGAAAATCATTATTCCTTATCTTCTCTGATTTATGTTTTAAGTGATGTAATATGGGCATGGGAAATGGGTTAGCACATAAATGCATTAGCCATGAAAGCTTGAAGACTAGAGTTCAAACTCCTGAACACACAAAACCCCCAATGCAATGGATCCATACCTACAATACTCCAATGGTGGTTGTAAGAAATATTTGGAGAGGAAACAAGAGAATTAGTAGAAAGTTTGTGGGCCACCTACCTCAGAATACATAGCACAGCAGCAGAAATAACTAGAACCTATTTCAATAAGGTGTAAGGTGAGAAATGATTCTCTAAAGTTGTTCTCTGACCTTCATGCCATGCCAAATGCATGTCCATGTACATACTCACATGCAAGTTTGGTGCTCCTGCTGCCTTGGCATCCCAATCACAATGGAATATATATAAAAGTATGAGCAACAACACATACATTTCTTAGGGGTACAGAAGTCAAGGTAGCAGCAGCTTGAGGCCATTTGATCTCATTTCACATAGTCTAGAGAATGACAACAATGTGAGCATTTTGCTGCTCACTTGCCTTTCTCCACCTATATAGGCCAGCATCCCAGAGGAGAACCATGCTATACATGGTGGACTGTCCTTCTATCTAAACTAACGTATTCAAGACAATACTCCAAGGAAACATCTCCCCAGTGAGGTAAGATTCTAGATTCTGATAAGTTAACTATCAATATGAACCATTGCAAGGAACTATTAATATTAATAATAGATGGGTCAATATATAAAAAATATAAAAACCAAATCTGTCCATAAATTAGCAGTAGTTCAAGGAATCTTTTTCTCTCTCTTCTCTCTCTCTCTCTCTCTCTCTCTCTCTCTCTCTCTCTCTCTCTCGTTTTCTCTCTACCTCTGAATGTCTCTCCCATGACTTCTTTCATTTTTTAAATTTAAAAAATTTTTGTGAATACGTGTGTGAGCATACATGCCAAGCTGTGTGTGTGTGTACATGTGCATGAATTCTTGAAGGTCAAAGGGTTAGCTTGGTAAAGTTGGTTCTCTCCCTTTACCATGTAGATCCCAGGAGTGATATGTACATATATACATACATATACACATACATATATATATACACATATATATAAAGTTTTGAGAAAATAATATACTTATATTATTATTCCTTCCTTTTTCTCTCTCCAAACTTTCCTGTATACCCCTCCTTGCTTTCTTTAATTCATGGCCTCTTTTTTCCTTATTAGATGCATATATAATATATTAAAAATTATATATACATATATTCCTAAATATAACCTACTGAGTCTATGTAATGTTACTCATAAGTATGATTTCAGAGCTGACTGTTTGGTACTAGACAAAAATAATGTTTTTCTATTGCCCAAAGAAGAAAATTTTTCCTGTTTTCAGCATTCCTTAGTTGCCTGTGGTTCTTTCTGTAAGTTTGAAGTCTCAGTTTTAAACAAACCTGGTTTTTAAAGGGATTGTTTTACAAGGAGTGAAGAAATAATGGTCAACACTGAGAAATGGCTTTGTTTGTCTATCTGATAATTCATCCCTCCCTTGCTGTGTTAATACCCACTGATTCAATGGGTGGAAAGCCATGGGGCAAGGGTGAAAACTATTTCACAAAAA
This sequence comes from Apodemus sylvaticus, assembly GCF_947179515.1. NCBI lineage: Eukaryota > Metazoa > Chordata > Mammalia > Rodentia > Muridae > Apodemus > Apodemus sylvaticus. The sequence goes on from NC_067473.1 coordinate 108,894,311, forward strand.
ATTATCCCTTCTGAAAAAATGAAAAACAAAATAAGATGGAAATGAGCACGCAATGGCTAACCTCTTGAAAGGAAGCTAAACTCAAAATCTTACACCTTAATTTTACAGAGTGGTCATCATAGAAAATAATACCCTATAATCTGGGGTAAGATTCAACCTTAGCCTTCTAAGCAGTACAGAAAAAAAAAAAAACAGTTGAATACACATTCGTGAATATTCTGCAATTTAATAAACAAGATTAAATAGATAATTAGGAAACAGAAGTAATAACTTGAAAAGGTCTGAATAAAAATGTTCATTAAAACCAGGAAGTACATTACAAAGGTTTAGGCCTTGCTTTTCTGTGTCTGAAGTGGGAAGGAAAATGATTAATATAGGTCTGATCACTGAGACACATTTTTATTAGACATTTTCCTAATTTACATTTCCTTGTTTCCCCTCCAAAACCCACTGTCCTATCCCCTCTCCTTCTACTCACTAATGCACACACTTCCTCATTGCTGACCTGGCATTCTCCTACACTGGAGCAATGAACCTTCACAAGTGCTTCTCCTCTCATTGGTGTCCAACAAGGCCATCCTCTGCTATATATGTGGCTGGAGCCATGGATCCCATTATGTGTACTCTTTTGTTATGGTTTAGTCCCTGGGAGCTCTGGGGGTACTGGTTGGTTTATATTGTTGTTCCTCCTATGAGGCTACAAATACCTTCAGCTCCTTGGGTCCTTTCTCTAGCTCTTTCATTGGGAACCCTGTGCTTAGTCCAGGGGTTGGCTGAGAGTATCCCCCTCTATTTGTCAGGCACTGGTAAAGACTCTCAGGAGACAGCTATATCAAGCTCCTGTCAGCAAGCAATGTTGGCATTAGCAATAGTGGCTGGGTTTGGTAAGTGTATTTGGGATGAATCCCCAGGTGGGGCAGTCTCTGGATGGCCTTTACTTCAGTCTCTGCTCTACACTTTGTCCCTGTATCTCCTCACATGGTGATTTTGTTCCCCCTTCTAAGAAGGACCGAAGTATCCACACGTTGGTCTTCCTTCTTCTTGAGCTTCATGTGGTCTATGAATTATATTTTGAGTATTCCAAGCTTCTGGGCTAATATCCACTTATCACTGAGTGCTCTCTTATCACCATGTGTGTTCTCTTGTGGTTGTGTTACCTCACTCAGGAAGATATTTTCTTGTCCCATCCATTTGCCTAAGAATTACATTAATTCATTGCTTTTAAAGGCTGAGTAGTACTCCATTGTGTAAATGTTCCACATTTTCTCTACCCATTCCTTTGCTGAAGGACATCTGGGTTTTTTCTAAATTCTGGATAGTATAAATAAGGCTGCTATGGACTTCATGGAGCATGTGTTCTTATTACATGTTGGAGCATCTTCTGAGTATATGCCCAGGTGTGTTTTACCTGGGTACTCAGGTAGTACTATATCCAATTTTCTGAGGAACCACCAAATTGATTTCCAGAGGGTTTGTACCACCTTGCAATCTGCCAGCATCTGCTGTCACCTGAGTCTTTGATCTTAGCCATTCTGACTGGTGTGAGGTTGAATCTCAGTGTTGTTTTGATTTGCATTTCTCTGATAACAAAAGAAATTGGACATTTCTTTAGGTGCTTCACATCCATTCTGTATTGTTAAGTGATGACAAAAGGAGGTCAAAGGGATAAAAATTGGAAAGGAAGACATCAAACTATCACTATTTGCAGATGATGTGATAATATACTCAAGTGACCCCAAAAATTCCACCAGAAAACTCTTAAACCTGATAAACAACTTTAGCAAAGTGGCTAGATATAAAATTAACTCAAATAAATCAGTGGCCTTCCTCTACTCAAAGGATAAACAGACTGAGAAAGAAATTACTGAAAAAAACACCCTTCATAATAGTCACAAATAATATAAAAACCTTGGTGAAACTCTAACTAAGCAAGTGAAAGATCTGTATGATGAAATCTTGAAGTCTCTGAAGGAAGATATTGATGAAGAACTTAAAATATGGAAAGATCTCCCATGCTCATGGATTGACAAGATTACTATAGTAAAAATGGCCATTTTGCCAAAAGCAATCTACAGATTCAATGCCATCCCCATCAAAGTTCCAATTCAATTCTTCATAGAGTTAGAAAGAGCAAATCTCAAATTCATCTGGAATAAGGAAAATCCCAGGAAAGTGAAAACTGTTCTCAACAATAAAAGAACTTCTGTTGGAATAACCATCACTGACCTCAAGCTGTACTACAGAGCAATAGTGATTAAAAACTGCATGGTATTGGTGCAACGACAGGCAGGTAGATCTGGTATAGAATGGAATAGAATGGAAGATCCAGAAATGAACCCACATACCTATGGTCACAAAGGAGCTAAAACCATCCACAGGGAAAAAAAAGACAGCATTTTCAACAAATGGTTCTGGTTAACTGGAGGTCAACATGTAGATAAATGCAAATTAATCCATTCTTATCTCCTTGTACAAAGCTCAAGTCCAAGTGGATCAAAGACCTCCACATAAACCAAATACATTGGATCTAATAGAAATGAAAGTGGGGAAGAGCCTCAAGCACATGGACACAGGGGGAAATTTCCTGATTAGCTTATACTCTAAGGTCAAGAATTGGCAAATGGGACCTCATAAAATCACAAAGCTTCTGTAAGGCAAAGGATACTGTCAATAGGACAAAGCAGCAATCAACAGATTGGGAAAATTTTTTTACCAATCCTACATTTGATAGAGGACTAATATCCAACATATACAAAGAACTGAAGAAGATAGACTCCAGAAAACCAAATCACCCCATTAAAAATGGGATACAAAATAAGACATAATTATTTTTACTAATTTTATATGCTCATCATAAACTGAAAACTAAACAATACATGGCCCATGAAGAGTTGCATGACCTGAAAGAAAGGAGCAAAAAGCCTCCTCATAACAGCCTGGTGCAGACGTTCAAGTTCCTGTATATATACAGAATTTAGATAAATCTTAAAAAGAAAATAAGAAAATTCAGTCATATTTCTTCATATATTTAGTAAATTGAGCATTGAGTATCCTGTCTTCTGTCTTTGCTGAGTTCAGCTCCTTGTCCCCAGTGGTTGCTAATTTGGTTGTGTTCTTTTCTGGAGGCTCATCTGAGGAAGTACGAATCTCCCTGGTCACTCGGCCATTGGCAATATTTGTTCCATGGTTATCATTATTGGAGAACTCTAGTTTTTGACAGATTGTTGACAGAAGACTGTCTTGAGGCCAGCTGTAGTTCTTAATAATGATACTTTTCCACCTGGCCACATGACTTGTCACATTTTCCTGAAAGTCTTAGAAGTGATATTCTATTATTAGAGGTCATCACATATCTTACTCAAACTTAAAGGAACGAATTGCATAATTACAGAAACAACAAAAGACACAAACCATTAAAAGTCACCTTAGCACACTTTGTGTTATCTATCTATCTATCTATCTATCTATCCATCTATCTATCAATCCATCCACCCATCTACCTATAATTTATATTTCACTTATATAAGGTAGATTCTTAAGTAGCTGAGATTGTGCTTGAACATTCTATGTAGCCAAGAATGACCATGAGCTTTGATTCTCTTCTCTTTACATTTTCTGTGTTGAAACTACGGGTAGGCAATAACAGAACCTGCAAGTACCTTGCCGGATATCAAATTCATGGCTGTACATGCAGGCTCTGCTATATGAAATATAGCTTTAGGCCCATCACAGAACACTACAAAAGATTCCAAAACTCTGAAGTAACTTAGGTAAATGATATGTGTGTTTCAAGCAAGACATATCCTTTTGTAAGAAAATGCAGAATGAGAGAAGTGTTTACATCCTTTCTTTATAGTGCTTAAAGATATTTAGAAAATAATGTTTACCAAGTAATTCTATTTACAGATGAAGTTGTTTATTCTCATCTGTCCACATACCCCTTCCTTAGAACTCGAAAGATGATATTTACAATATATAAGTTGTGGAAGAAGGAAATTATACTCCATAAGTTGGAATGGCTAAGAGGATCATGTAGAGGTTCTTCAGGTTTAAATAGATCCTAAAGCCAGAATGTATTCCACAAGTAAAATACATTTCAACACATAAATAAAAGTTTATGAAAGACAGGATGGAAAGGGAACTGCAGTAGTGACTCAGCAGCTAAAAGCATTTTTGGCTCTTGATGATGATCTAGGCTCAGGTCCCAGGACCTGCATTGTGGTTCACAATTGTCTGTAACTCCAGTTCCAAGAAATCTAATGCCCTTTCCTGACTTTTGCAGGCATTAGAAACACACAAAGTGTGTGTGTGTGTGTGTGTGTGTGTGTGTATACAAACAAGTGGGTAAGAATTCATGCATCACAATAAAATAAATGAATTACAAAGATGAGATAATGATTTGGCTCAGTAGATAAAAAGTTCCACAGGAGCTTGAAGAATAGATTTTTGATCATTAGGAGCCATCTGTAAGCAAGACAGGTTTTGTGATCCATTTATCACTCCAGCTCTTAGAAGGCAGTGATTCCTTGGGCAAGCAGCTAGCTTATTCAGTCATGAGATACAGTTTCAGTTAATAGACCTGATCTCAGTAAATAAAGTGGTTAGTTGTGGAGTCATGTGACCAGGAAACTGGCCTGGAATGAGAGAGAGATTGAAACACTCCCCGAACATGCCAAATCTCATTTTGAGACTGGTAGGAATAAGGGCCCCCGTCTCCCTGCCCTCAGTCTAATGCTCCAGTGGTCTAAGACTTCTACCTCCCCTAACTCTAAGGTCAGTCACAACTTTGCTAAACTGATTTCAGGTTCAACATTTTGCTTCTTCATAAGAACCTGCCAAGCATGTTCATGGAATTTCTTTTCACGGAAACAAAGAATTCTGAGGCCTCTGCCATAACCAACAGTGCATACCCACCTTGGAATTCCCTACCTACTCCCCAAGATCTATACAGCCCTTTTTCACCACAAATAACGTTGAGCTGTCTCACTGAAGCTGATCACAGAAGTCAATCCTACCATTGGTCTTTATGACTTCTGAGCCTTAGACACACACCTTCATCCTCCCATTCCCCCATCTTCAACCCCACCCACTACAACCCCACCATCATCTCTGTTCCCTTTGTACTCCAGGACTAGTAGCCTACACCTCCTAGGGAAGAAGAAGAAGAAGAAGAAGAAGAAGAAGAAGAAGAAGAAGAAGAAGAAGAAGAAGAAGAAGAAGAAGAAGAAGAAGAAGAAGAAGCAGCTTTGGATGTCTACACACATGCATACATATACATGTTCACCTACACATACATGTATATCCATACACATGTGATTACACAACAAATATGAATACATATACACTCATGAATGCATACACAGAGCAACTTTTTTATTTAATTTATTTATTTTTTTTTACTTATTCACTTACTGTCCCCCTCCTGGTCACTCCATGAAATCCTTCCTCTATCCCACCTCCCCTTCTCCTCTGAGCAGATGGGGACTCCCCCTGGGTATAATGTCACTTTGGTACTTCAAGTCTCTTTGAGGCTACATGCGACCTTTTCTACTGAGGCCAGAGAAAGCAGCTCAGGTAGAACACATTCCACGCATAGTCAACAGCTTTTGTAATAGGCCCCATTCCAGTTGCTTGGGACCCACATGAAGACCAAGTGTCACATATGTGTTCCATATGTGCAGGGAAGCCTAGATCCAGCCTGTATATGTTCTTTGGCTGGTGGTTCAGACTGAAAGCCCCAAGGATCCAGGTTAGTTGACTCTGTTGGTCTTGCTGTGTATTTCCTATCCCCTTCAGGGCCTACAATCCATCTTCCTATTCTTTCATAACAGTCCCTAAGCCCCATCTACTGTTTGGCTGTGGGTGGAGACACAATGTTTTAAATATGGTTTTCTATTATAAAAGATTTTCAAAAAGATTTCTATGGTTAAAGTAAATATAAAGAGAGGTGAAGACAAGGCATTGCTTTCTAAACTAGAATGCTTGTTATGAACCAGAAAGAAATTGGCAAGTAGGCTGTAAGATTCCCAGAATAGGTTGCCACCACAAATTCTCAATTTCTGAGTTCCATTGAGAACCCGGCCCTGCTATTTCAAGAGTGTACTTAGATCATTGCAGCAGGAAAGAGTTTTAGTTTCTGGAATTGAATTTTGTATTGTAGTAGGAGAACTAATGACAATATCTAGCCACCTGTGTGTGATGCTCTAAGAGGTAGGGCATATAGAATATAATGCTTGATTTTCTTCCCTTAAAGTATTTTTTTACTGCAGCTTTCAGATATTACCTTGGACTACAAGAATACGTACATTTACAAGAGCAAAACCAAATCAGAACATATATAAATGGCCTAAATTCTATGCCAGTCATTCACAGGCACTCAAAAAATAGGACTTTATTTCCTTGTTGCCTGAGTGAAAGAAGAATAAATTGTAGTAGACTTGATCTGACTTCTCCTGTTACAGCCCTGAGCATCTATAATTGTATCAGTATCTATAATCAAATTATGAGACTTTGCTGGAAAACACACTGTCTCTAAGACACAAGACATACACCTTTCCCTCAAAACACACTTTGACACTCTTCTCTGGTTAAATATGTTGAAGTCAAGTCCAATTTTTATTATGTGTCAGAGATTGTGCTAAAGTAAGTAAGTAAAATGAGTTAATGACAAAATTATCCATTATCAACTTTGAGATTGGTCCTCTTTCGGGTTATCCTGGATGCACCATCATAATTTAATTTGTAATGACTTTTCACTGTGATTAAGTAATTTTCTCTATCAACTTTCAAACTAAAGCCCTACCAGGACAGCACTTCCACTAAGAGCTGGCTTCTTTTAAAGTAGCACATAGTAATGAAGATATGTGTGTTAGTCCTAGTATAATAAATTATGGGATTTTTTTTTTAACCCATGGATAGCATTTTACCATCTTTCCCTTCTGTCCTTAGCTGAAATAATTAGTTTAGAAAGAGAACAGTGATGGTCAGAGTTAGATGTTGCTTATGAATTCTACAAGTCTAGAGAATGAAGAGAATTAGCTTTTGTACCCTTGGCACATCTTTGTGAAAGTCCAATGAGACAATGCAAGGTAACACAAGTGCTGCTTTGCAAAACTCAAACATGGATAAACAGCAATTCCAGGGTACAAAAGAAATAGCTACAGGATTATAAAAGATTTTCATAAGTTTAAAAGGCAGTTACTAGCATGTAATACAAAAAGATAAAAGGATGAAGTAAAACACAGAGATTTTGTGCATATATGTATATAAATAAATGATCATGTATGTATTCAAGTATGACAAAGCAGAATAATTTAACTTGCTGCACACATAAATACATTTCTTTCCTATTGAATTTAGAAAATAAAATGGATGTCATAAGAGCCTACTTTATTAAAGTCCAGAAAGTCTGAAGGGAATGGATGGACAGGATAATCTAAGGACACTGGCATGTGATAGACACTATTTCTGGAGTGAACATCAAATGGTGTTAAAATGTTGTATTACACATATCTTTGTTTCCTTTTTTATTATAGTTCTTTCTCTCTTTGCTTTTTTTTGACAAGGTATTGCCCATGCCCTCTAGAAACTGACTCTGTTCCCACTAGACTGGAAGAGTGGTTATCTTCTCTCTTTGCTTTGAGGCTATACTCACATAATACCATGATCATCTTATTTCATGCATTTTAAAGGAAATAATTTAATAGAAGGCCTTATGGACATATATTAACATCTTAAATATACTTATTTAATGTGCCATTGCATGGATGAATATGTATCATATGCATGCAGTTCCCAAGACAGCCAGAAGAGGGCTTTAGAAGCCTGTGGCAGAAGTTACAAGTAGTTTTGACCTACTTGATGTGTTAGGAAAAGAACCCTGCATGGTGGTGCATGCCTCTAATCCCAGGACTTGGGAGGCAGAGGCAGGAGGATTTCTGAGTTTCAGGCCAGCCTGGTCTACAGAGTGAGTTCCAGGACAGCCAGCACTACACAGGGAAACCCTGTCTCAAAAAAACAAAAAAAAACAAAAAAACAAAAAAACAAAAAAAAAAAAAGGAAAAGAACCCTGGTTGTCTATAAGAACAGTCAATGTCTTAATTGCTGAGCCATCTCTCCAGCTCCTATATTAATAACTTCATTGATGCTAAAAAATCACCACAAACTTTGTCTTAAAACAACACATATTTACATTTTAATGCTGTGCAATATATCACATTTTCCTTTATGTATACTTTTCTGTATGTTTCAAAAAACACCTACACCACATTAATATAATTCTGTGTGTTCTCTTCTGAAATCATCATAGGATTAGTTTTAACAGTTATATCTTGATATGTTCTTCTCAAAAGAAAAATAGGTTATGAGCAAATCAATAAAAATTGTCCTTATGTGATAATGACCAGCCTCTACTTGGACAGAGGTTCCTGAGAGAAGGGGTGTTTAAAAGCAGTGACAAAAGGACTCTGAGTCAACTCTGAGGTACAACCTGACAATCTGTTTTCTGCTCAAGATAGCTTTTCCTGGAGATCTCCAGACAAGCTCAGACACATAGCTCATCTCTGCCAGATCAAAGCTGAGTCTTTTATTTACATATTAATTCAGTCATTTAATCCAGGTTCCCTTTGTTAATCCATGACCACAATCCTCTGATTCTTAGAAAAAGATAGAAGCACTATTTTTTACAGTGATAATATTATTTATTTATTTTTTAATTGAAAGGCAAAGTAAAAGCATTTTAAGATAAAATTAAATATGAACATGTAAAATATTTCAAATAAAATAGAAGAGACACATAGAAAAACACATTAAAATTGACAATTTTCATGGAAAATCAAAGAGTGAAGTGGTAGACACATAAAACATTGCTAAATTAATTGAAGTATAAAAAAGAATCATTTTATGAAAAAATGATTTACAAGGAAAATATTTATGACAAAATTGTAAAAAAAAAGTAGAAAAAAATATTAGAATTGAAGATTATCATGGAAAATTTTGTACAGATATAGTAATGGTAGGCATAAAAGTATTCCTAAATTGATTGAAAGTGGAATTATAAACATTTTCTGATAACCTTGAAGATTTACATGAAAAATATTTCTGATAAAACTGAAGAAATACATAGAAAAACATGTTAAAATTAAAGATTATCATGGAAATTATACAGATAAAATGATAGGCATAAAGAAAATTCTAAGTTGATTGAAGGTGGAATTATGAACATTTTCAGATAAAATTGAATATTTACATGGAAAATATTTCTGGTAAAATTCAAGAAATATATAGACAAACACATTAAAATTGACTATTCATGGAAATTTTTACATATAAAATGGTAGACATAAAAACTCTAAATAAATTAAAGATGGAATTAGAAACATTTGTGATAAAATCAAAGAGTTACATTGAAAACATTTATGATAAAATAGAGGAAGTATATAGAAAGACATATTAAAATTGAAGATTATCATGAGAAATAATGCAGATAAAATGGTAGACATAAAAAAATACTAAATTAATTAAAAGGGGAATCACAAATATTTTCTGATAAAATTGAAGATTTAAATGAAAAATATTTCTGTTAGTCTATGTCTTTTTATTGGGGAGTTAAATCCATTGTTGTTAAGAGATATTAAGGAATAGTGATTGTTGCTTTCTGTTATTTTGTATGTTATTTTTATGTTTTTGTGGGTACCTTCTTTTGGGTTTGTTGGAAGAAGATTACTTTCTTGCTTTTTCTAGGATGTAGTTTCCCTCCTCGTGTTGGGATTTTCTATCTATTATCCTTTGTAGGCTGGATTTCTAGACAGGTATTGTGTAAATTTTGTTTTATCATGCAATATCTTGGTTTCTCCATCTATGATAACTGAGAGTTTTGCTGGATATAGTAGCCTGGGCTGGTATTTGTGTTCTCTTAGGGTCTGTATGAGGTCTACCCAGGATCTTCATTGTCTCTGGTGAGAAGTCTGGTGTAATTCTGGTAGGTCTGCCTTTGTAAATTATTTGCCCTTTTTTCCCTTACTGCTTTTAATATTGTTTCTTTGTTTACTGAATTTGGTGTTTTGATTTTTATGTGCTGGGAGAAGTTTCTGTTCTGGTGCAGTCAGTTTGGAGTTCTGAAGGCTTCTTGTATGTTCATGGGCATCTCGTTCTCTAGGTTAGGGAAGTTTCCTTCTATAATTTTGTTGAAGATATTTACTGGCCCTTTAAGTTGGAAATCTTCACTCTCATCTATACCTATAATCCTTAGGTTTGGTCTTCTCATTGTGTCCTGGAGTTCCTAGATGTTTTTGGCTTACCATCTTTATTCATTTTGCATTTTCTTTGACTGTTGAGTCAATGTTTTCTATGGTATCTTCAGCACCTGAGGTTCTTTCTTCTAACTCTTGTATTCTGTTGTTGATGTTTGCATCCATGACTCCTGAATTCTTTCCAAGGTTTTGTATCTACAGAGATGCCTCACTTTTTGATTTCTTTATCCTTTCTACTTCCACTTTTAGATCCTGGATGGTTTTGTTCAGTTCCTTCACTTGATTGTTTGTGTTTTCCTGTTATTCTTCAAGGGATTTTTGTCTTTCTTCTTTAAGGGCTTCTGCCTGTTGATCCATGTCCTCCTGTATTTCTTTAAGGGATTGTTGTGTTTCCTCTTTAAGGGCTTTTACCTGTTGACCGATGTTCTCCTGTATTTCTTTAAGGAGTTATTTACGTATTTCTTGAAGCCCTCTATCAGCATCATGAGATATGATTTTAAGTCCAATTCTTGCTTCTTTGGTGTGTTGGGATATCCAGGACTTGCTGTGGTGAGAGAACTGGGTTATGATGTTGCCATGTGGTTGGTTTCTGTTGGTAGGGTTCTTGTGCTTACCTTTCACCATCTGGTTATCTCTGGTTCTAGTTGGTATTGTTTTCTCTGGTTGGAGTTTGTTCCTCCTGTGGGCCTGTAAGCCTGTGTTCTTACTCCCCTGCACTCAGAAGTGAAGCACTGCTGGGAGATCACTCTCTCCTGGCAGGCTATGTGTGGAGTTTCCCAGCTCCTGGAGCAAATAGCAGTGGGAAGACTTCTGTCCCAGCTGCTCCACTGATCTTAAGCCCCATCTGCTCCTAGCTGTTTCCCTTCTGAGAGAAGGTGGAGATCTATCTCACTTCTGCACTCAGAAGTGTAAGTGTTTCTAGGAGATCACTCTCTCCTTGCAGGCTCTACACAGAAGCCTGTGAAGTCTCCTGGCTCACTGGTACAAATGGTGGCAGGAAGACTTCCACTTTTATTTACATATTAATTCAGTCATTTAATCTAGGTTCCCTTTTTTTAAAATTTTTTTATTTTATTTTTTATTCGATATATTTTTTTATTTACATTTCAAATGATTTCCCCTTTTCTAGCCCCCCACTCCCCAAAAGTCCCATAAGTCCCCTTCTCTCCCCCTGTCCTCCCACCCACCCCTTCCCACTTCCCCGTTCTGGTTTTGCAGAATACTGCTTCACTGAGTCTTTCCAGAACAAGGGGCCACTCCTCCTTTCTTCATGTACCTCATTTGATGTATGGATTATGTTTGGGGTATTCCAGTTTTCTAGGTTAATATCCACTTATTAGTGAGTGCATACCATGAGTCACCTTTTGAGTCTGGGTTACCTCACTTAGTATGATGTTCTCTAACTCCATCCATTTGCCTAAGAATTTCATGAATTCATTGTTTCTAATGGCTGAATAGTACTCCATTGTGTAGATATGACCCAGGTCCTCTGATTCTTACAAAAAGATAGAAGCACTGTTTCTTTAAACACTGCAAAAGACAATAAATAAAGAAATAAAGAAATAAAGAAATAAAACAATCAGAGATCTGCCTGCTTTGGCCTTTGGAGGAAGCACAGACAATAAGCACGCTGAGTGAGATCTCACTCTGAGATCAACACTCCTCCTGGGCCAACCAAGAGGCCTGGGCCTAACCTCCCTTCATCCCAGGCTGACCTTGAACTCAGGAATTTGACTGCCTTTGTAAGCACAAACAATAAGCTTATTAGTCCTGAAATCACCACTCCCTAAATCTCTTTATCTCCTTCCTTAGTATCTTTTTGAAAAACTGACTCATAGTATGACTGCCTCTGATCTTTTCTGTCCATGAAACTCCTCATCACATTGTATTCTTATATTTTCCATAGTTGAGAAATCATATATTCTTGAGCTCATGTTTTCTGGGTTCTTTTCCACAACCTTAAGGTTTGCCCTGAAGGTTTCAGCTTTTACCATTTTGCTGAGATACTTGACTCCCAGACTCTTGCTGTCTCTCATTATCATGGAGTCATTAACATTGGCAGAAAGGACACTCCTCAAAGAGTAAAATAAAAGTATATGCATTATTATACAAACAAGCCTTACACCCAGAGCAGGCATCAACACTCTTGGAGGCCTACAACATGCTGGTACTGGCTCTGTTCCAGGAGTGGGAACCATGTCTCTCCATCCCCTGCATGGCCATACAGGACTTGGAAATAATGCATGTGATGGCTCAGTGGCTAAGAGCTCTTTCTGTTCTGACAGATGACTTGGGTTCAAGTCCAGCATTAAAATTAAAATAGCATTGTTAACTCCTGTGGAAGGGGATAAAACAACATCTACTGTCTCCTCAGGTATCAGGTGGGCAGAGGATGCATAGCCATACATACATTCAAACAAACAAGAAAAAAATAAATCACACATAAATCAATCATAAAATTTGTAAAAAATAAATTTCCTTCAGCAATCTTTTAAAATGTATCCAGCTTTGTATTTTTTCTTTTTTTGTTTATTGTTTATTTACTTATTTTTAAATTACATTTATTTTTTATTTCATTCGATATATTTTTGATTTACATTTCAAATGATTTCTCCTTTTCTGGTCCCCCACTCCCTGAAAGTCTCATAAGTCCCCTTCCCTCCCCTATTCTCACACCCACCCCTTCTCACCTCCCTGTTCTGGTTTTGCCTTATACTGCTACACTGAGTCTTTGCAGAACCAGGGGCCACTTCTCCATTCTTCTTGTACCTCATTTGATGTGTGGATTATGTTTTGGGTATTCCAGGTTTCTAGGTTAATATCCACTTATTAGTGAGTGCATACCATGAGTCACCTTTTGAGTCTGGGTTACCTCACTTAGTATGATGTTCTCCAGCTCCATCCATTTGCCTAAGAATTTTGTGAATTAATTGTTTCTAATGACTGAATAGTACTCCATTGTGTAGATATACCACATTTTTTGCATCCATTCTTCTGTTGAGGTATACCTGGGTTCTCTCCAGCTTCTGGCTATTATAAATAGGGCTGCTATGAACATAGTGGAGCAATATCCTTATGACATGCTGGGGAATCCTCTGGGTATATGCCCAGGAGTGGTATAGCAGGATCTTTCAGAAGTGAGGTACCCAGTTTTCTGAGGAACTGCCAGACTGATTTCCAGAATGGTTGTACCAATCTGCAACCCCACCAGCAGTGGAGGAGTGCAGCTTTGTATTTTTAAAGCTATAGTGACAACTATCATTTCTATGTGTTATACCTATGAGAATTTTGTCCAAATTATTGACACCATTGATTATTTTTATGTTTTCTATAACTAACACATTTGTTTTATTTCTTATTTTGTGTACCAGTAGATCACTGTCTTTAGCTTTATACTGTCTTGAATTCAGGTAAAAAATATTATATAATATATAGTATATTATATAAATATATATGTTCCCTATTATATTATATATAATATAATGCTTTATATATGTATATTTTTGCATGTGTGTATATGTGAATACATACACGTGAGTGAGCATGTATAAATATAGTTTTATTTGTGTGTCTGTGTATGGAGGCCAGTGTTCTACACTAAGTTCTACATTGTTGAATTCCACTTTATGTTCTAAGACAGGGTTTCTTGTTGATCCACTTTGTCAGTTCCAAACTCAGTCTATCTCTGCCTGTGCAGCACAGGAGTTATAGGAATGTGGTTACCGTTTCTGGCTGTTAAATGGGTCATGGGGACCTGAACTCAGGTCCTCATGTTTGTTTTCAATCTGTCTATTCACTAAGCTCTCTCCTTATCCCCTAGTGCACATTGTGTATAATCTTTTAGTTTGCATTTTCATAATTTTCTCTCTTTATAAATTTTAAAATCCAACTTCTAATTTCTTAAAAGAAGGAAAAATATCCTAAAAGTATAGGTTTAGATTTTTCAAAAGCCTACTAAAATAAATGTTCTTAAATGCTTTTAACCTCTCTTCTAGCCTACCACCCACCAGAGGTAGTAGAAAGGAAATCTTCATAATAAAGTGGATTATGAAACTGTTTGGAGAAATAGCATGATTACAATCTTCATTGCCAGGATATCATTGGTTCAGTTCACTTAAATCAGCAGTGGTAGCTAGATGCACTGGCAGATACCATTCACTAATCAGCAATGAGAGTTAGATCCAGAAAAAACTGCTAGGCTCTGCCAATCAGTCCAAGTCAGTAGAAGCAGCTGGAACACTATCAGAAATTCTTTGGTGTATTTATCTCTATTAAGTCATGGCAAGCAATGATCAGCAAAGTCAGCAAGGCAAAATAATGCCAGTGTCTTCAGCAAAGTCCATTATCAGCAAACCCCTACAAAGACCAGCAAAAAGTAGCAAGGTGAACTAATGCTACCCAGAATCTTCCACTGTTTGTTGGGTTATGTTCATACCCATTTCAAACAACTTCTATACTCTCAACATCTACTCCAGCAAAACTTAACATGACCCTTTCGAGGAAGCTTCTGAAAACCACCATATGTTGGTTCTTAGCAAAACATCTTACCATGTGTGGACTTCAGCAAAACATTCTCTCATAAGACAGCATCCAGAAAAACATCACATGATACAACTTAGTCCTCAGTGAAACCAGAAATTTCCCTTCATAAAAGTATGATTAATTTTTTATTTAAAGTATGCATCAGTTCCATGAGCATTCTTTTTGCACCAAACAGTGTACATATGCATCATATAGACTTCTAGTGACAAGATTTGTTACGTTTCATATGTAATGCCCTTGCTTGCAACTCTTACAATATTTTCTCACTTTTAAATGATATATGTTTCATAATAATGGTAATAGAAATTTAAATTTAAAAATATTTACTTTTAGTGTGGCTTTGGTACTTTTTCATACTATTATAGACTTGAGGACATGCTTTGAAGGCTGAAATACAAGCGCTGTGGGCCTGTGTGATATAGAGAAATAAGAGAAATCAGGTACAGTGAAGGCAAGCCATTCTATCTGTGGCTGCAGCGAAAGAGGGTGGAGCAGGTCTGTGCTGCTTCCTTCTTCCACTTTATTCTCCCTAAGCTTCCCACTTAATGGAGGCTACTTCCCACATTCTGTACTGGTCCTTTCCTCTTAATTGTCTTATTAATACCTAGTATTTATAATTTCTGAGAACTCACTGACATACACACCTAGAAATCTATTTCATTAATCTTCCAAGTACTTCTCAATGAAGTTAAGTTAGAGATTGAAGCTAGTTTTACCTCTACGTGATAAAGAGAGGTACAATGTTTGCCTATATATAATCTTCTTGCCAGTTTGGTAAGTCCACCTTATAATTCTAGTACCATTTAGAAGAGAGTTCTTTGTCTTTTCTTTGAGGTACAGTCTGTCTCTATTTTACTCTTTTACCCAAATTGTACTAGTCATGGCTGCATTGCATTATGAGAGTACATTATGTACTTTCTGAATGATTTGTGACAAGTGTTCTGTCTTTTGCCACAAAATAGGACCAAAGACCCTTTCTAAAATTTGACTTGGAATTTTCTGGGTGTAGTAGTAGCTCATGTACCAAGGACAGTGTTTCCTGAAGCAAAGCATATTGTGTGGCTTCCTAGGCATTGGCTCTGGGGAGTCCATTGTATCTCTGGTGCCAGCTGTGGGCTATTCATTAATGCTCTTTATCAGATTAAAGATAGTCAGCTGAAAGTGTTTAGTATGAACAGGTTTAAATTTTGCCAATTGCTTTTCTGCACCTGCCGAGATAATCAAAGCATTTCTTTCTGTATTTGGTTAATTTGTTGGATTCAATTGCTTTCTAATTTTTAAAGCAAAGTTTTATGACTATTCAGAATCCAATGTCGCTGTATGTGTTGTCCTATTTATTGCTGATTTTGGTTTGTTAAACTTGTGTTGAAGATTTTCACACTAATATTCATAGTATATAGTTCCACAATTTCTTCTTTTGTGATGTCTTTATCTAATTTTGATATCGTGGTTCTGTTGGTTTTACAAAAGAAGTTTGAAAGTGTTTCTTACATTGAAATTATGAGGTTGTTGTGAGGTTGTTGTGATTTATATTGAAACATTTAATACAGCTCGATAATAATGCTGTAAAGGCCTGAAGATTTTTCTGTAGAGATGTTATTTATTTGGTTGTTTGTTTTTCTTTGTTTTTCTTTGATTGACTGTTTTTGCATGTGTTACCATGCCATCGCATACATGAGACCAAAGAGCAGCCTTGAGAGCATGTTCTATATGTGCACTTTGTAGATTTCTGGGTCCCAAACTTGGGTGATCATCCTTGGTTGCAAATACTTGCCAAATAAGCCATCCTACAGGCCTGAGTTTTTTTTTTATTCGATATAGTTTATTTACATTTCAAATGATTTCCCTTTTCTAGCCCCCCAACCACTCCCCGAAAGTCCAGTAAGCCCCCTTCTCTTCCCCTGTCCTCCCTCCCACCCCTTCCCACTTCCCCGTTCTGGTTTTGCCGAATACTGTTTCACTGAGTCTTTCCAGAACCAGGGACCACTCCTCCTTTCTTCTTGTATCTCATTTGATGTGTGGATTATGTTTTGGGTAGAGTGGATGCAAAAAATGTGGTATATCTACACAATGGAGTACTATTCAGGCCTGAGATTTTAAGAAGAGAATTGCTATATATTTACATTATTGAAGAGCTATAGAAATATTCAAACTTTAATTTTTGTTGTTTCAATTTGAGGAGCTGTGAATCCCAAGACTCACTTCCTTTCAGCCACACGGCACTGTCTCTAAGAAGAGCCAACATATTCCCCTTTTGAAATTTGACATTCTCTATTTGTGTGGCATCACAGACCCTAAATGTCTATTCACTAATGTAGCTGAGATTTCTGGTGTAACAACAAGCTGCTGACCTGGCTGCAGCTTCTATAACTCAACTGAGATTCAGCTTCAAACACTTTGAAGGAGAGTGATTTCAGTTACTCTGACCTCCCCTTCCTGATCGACAATGTACAACGGTAATAATATTTCTTAAGGGAGGTTTCTATGTCCGCCTTTCCCCAAATAACTGCAGAGAATTTCTTTGCCTGTTCTAGCCCATTTTGGTTCCAGAAAATAAAAGACATAAATATCTAGTATTTTTATAAACAAGGGGTAAGCAATAATAGCTGGGCAAATTCTGGTCTGTTCTAATCCAACTGGTCTGCTACTGTGTGGCCAAATGCCCTGATACTTGTCATTTCTCTTTGGCCTGGCTTGCTTTGGTCCATGTATGTCCTCAGGACTACACTACATCATGATCTCATGGGTAATCCTCCTGCTCCCTCCACAAGGGGCCTTCTTTCTCTTTACTCTGATATCTCTGGTACACCTTGACTTGGATCAGAAATCCTGCCCTATTCTTTTCTGACCAGCTATCTGACGAATCAGCTCTTTAGTAACCAGAGATGATAGAAAACAATTCTTACATAAGATAGAGATCATAGATGCTTGACCATGCCATTATTGAGACTGAAACCAGATGTGTAGGCATAGAAATCAGCATCTGAATACACAGTTCATAAAACATATCCAAACATACAGCATCCTATATACATCAGAGTTGCTGGACCTCAGAAATTGAAGAATGTGGCACACAGCATTGTGTGTGTGGGGAGAGGGGTCCTTCCTTTGCTTTCTAGTCTGTTTACATTGAAGGATTCTTCTGTGAAATCATATCTTGGCATACTTTGCTGTCTTTGCCATGTAGGACCTTTAATTTTAGACTAGACAGATCAGCTTTGCCAGATATCTAGTCCCTGTTTTCTCCCTAAAGCAGTCTCTGGTGATGGCCTTTTTGTTGTTTTCCATATCTGCACCTAAGATTAGTGTTTCCCTCTGGGACTCAATTTGTCCCTATTTCTTAGGGATTGCTTAGGAAATTATACCTCTTGATTTTGTTCTTCTCCAGTTCATTTTTATTTTAAATTATATATATATATATATATATATATATATATATATATATATATGTGTGTGTGTGTGTGTGTGTGTGTGTGTGTGCATGTGCATGTGTGTTTGGCTATATGTATGTATATATCTGCATGTGAAGCTTTACACAGGTGAGTATAGGTACATGCAGAATCCACAACGGAGTGTCCAGGTCTCCTGGGGCTGGAATTACAAATGGTCTTGAGCTGCAAAGTGTGCATGCTGGCAACTAAACTTATATCTTCTGCCAAAGCAGTATTCACTCCTTTCCTTTTCTTTTTTAATTTATTTTTTTAGATACAGTATATCTTGCTTACATTTTTCCCTTTTCATACTTCTCCCAGATCCTTTCCACCTGGCACAGAACAGTAATGGCATGGCTAGGGAGCTGTGGGCACAGGAGTGCCTACCAGCACAGCTTTCCTGTACCTGAAGCTCTTACCCCAGTTGAGAAATGAGGGCACCTGGAAGTCCACTTTCTAGAGATGCATAGACACCACTCTCAAGAGAGTGCCTTAAGAAGCTGTGAGACAGGGAGAGATGCTTTCAGGCATTGTTCAGTCTGTAATAGAGCAAAACTAGGTCAAAAGACTATGCAAACTTTGAAGCCAATTATTTAAGACATTAAAGAACTATACTAATTAATGATTTTATATAATATTCTTTATTATTTTAATGGAATATGATAGTACCCATATACTTTTGTTTCTGGATCTATATGCTTATGTTTCTTATTTCATCAACAGATGAAATAATACATATCAACAGTAAACATGAAATTACATTAGGTGTTGATTTATATTTTCCTCTATAAGTTGTACAACATTAAATTTTGTTCACTTTCTAATTTTTAGTTTCTATCACTTTTCATTTCTGGTCACAGTGGTAACATACTTAGTTTTACATAGTCTCATTTTATTTAATAAGATAGTTTATGTGATATTGAAACTGGATCATTATGTTTTCAAACCCTTGTTGAATTTGCATAATTATTTACAAATCCTGGTTTTTATTATATATCAGTTAGAAGTATAAGACGCCTGTTTGTCTTTTACTATCTTCCTACTGATTTGCTTTCCCTGTTTGATGAATGTGTTTTGCAAACCCACAGAGACCAGGGTAATTAGCCTTCCTAGGCAGCTGTGATACTAAACCTTCTGTAAACTCTTAGCGAATAGATGGCTTCAGACTTCCTTTATTTTACCTATAATTTTACCTTACAGCTTTCCATAAATCTCTCTATGAATCATGTGGGTTCTGCAACCCTTCAGCACTTGCTGTTTTCCCCATTGTTTATTAGAACTGACAACTCTAGTGTCTCTTATAACATTATGAATAGAGCAGACAATGACATATACAGATACAAAACAGTGCGGCTTCTCGGCACTGCTGATGACCCTGCAGACCTAAGGCAAGTTTCGATAAGCCTTCATGCAGTGTAGGGCCCTTTGCCACAGTTGTGGAGGGGAAAGCAAGCAGATGGTCCACTTATCAATACTTCCTGTGGAGGGCTTGTCAAGCAGGCCTCAGAAGCAACACAAGTGGAGTAATGTGAATTACCCGAGCTGCAAACAACCTTGACCATTGTATAATGTGAGAAGCTAAAATATTTGCTTCTTTTTTTTGAAGATTTGTTTTATTTTAAATAATATGTGTATGCATGTGGTGATGTGGCTAGGGCATGTGTGAGTGCAGTTGCCTGAGGAGACCAGGGAAGGGCACCAGGACTGCTTGAGCTAGAGTTAGAGCTAGTTATGCACAATCCTTTGTTCCTGCTGAAAACCAAACAGGGATCTACTATAAGAGCATTATCCACTCTTAACTGCTTAACTATACCTCTGTGTCCTGAGATATTTATTATTATCACAAAATAAAGTTTCAATGCACATCCTGAAATATATGTCAATGTTAAAATGTATACATTTCTGACATCAAAGGCATCAGAATTTGGTTATAAACCCAATTATTGGAAAAATATTTTTGCACTAATGAAAGCTGAGGAGATGAATTAACATGTAAAGTAACATTACATGCCTACAACGGTGCTCATTTGACTCCCAGAACTCATGTTTAAAGCCAAGAACAAGAAAACTCAGGATGGGGTTGCTTGTGGTTTTCAGTACAACACAGAGGAGGTGCAGACAAGCAGATTCCCAGTGGCCTGCATGCCAATCAATTTAGCTTCCTGGGTGAGCTCCAGTCATATGACAGTCCTTTTCATAAGGGACAAGTTGAATCAAGCATGAGGAACATTGTCTTTTGGTTTCCATATACACATGTGTGGACAAACACATGCATCTGCACATGGAATATGTGTAACTACTTGAACATAGACACACATACACAGGTAGGTGTGCACTCATGTGCATGTACTTACGCTACTTACATTTTTAGTTGATGGAGTTGCACAATACTAGAACAGAAGTTGAAAGTGAATAAAGATGCCATGGGACACAAAGGACAACTTAAAGCACATCAATAGGTACAGAAAAGTTTTCAAAACTGTGGTATACTTTGAACATTTCAGTTTTATTTCTAGGTTGGTGCTTCAAATTTTCCCCATAAGTCCTGTTCTTGGGTGAGGCAGGGATAAATACTGCATAGAGCCAGCTTTGGTCTAATATCATAAACATCTAGCCATCTCCCCTTTCCCTCATTTAATCTTTATGACAGACAGTTAAGGAATTTATTCCTAACCATGCTTCAGTGGAGAAGAAGAAACATCCATTTTATAGTTATCCAGGTTATAAATACTATTACAAATCTCCAAGGTAACAATTTTGGAGCTTGAGAAGGTAGTTTAGTGGTAGAATATGTGATATTGTACAAGGTTCTAGGTTAGATTTCTCAGGTCCAGAACTAGTGAATGAGTAACTATGTCAATTATAATGTAGATTTCTAAGGCAGTTAATTTGATGTATGAAGTTGTCTGGGATAAGGGGGTCCCAGACATTAGAATTAATATTCTTCATGACTCTAGTCTCACAGCCAGACATGGTGACTGAGCCAAACTGGCTGCCATCTACAGTGAGGTTAGGTCTTTTTAAACTAGTGGAGGACTCACAAGCATACAAAAGACAGAAAATAGAATTTATTTCTTGGTTGATTGCAGCATCTGGATCGCCTCAGCATCCAGAATAGGTTGGGCTTTTTTCTTTCTCCTTTTCTCCATACACTCCTGACTCCCACCTCTGATTGACACTCATTTTCTCATTTGCTTTGCTTTTCTAAAGAATCCTTAGAGGCTCAAGAAGCAACTTACCTCAGAAATAATTTTTGACTTGTCTTCTGACCTCTCGCTTTCCATCATGTGAACAGGTCCTCAGCTTGAAACCTAAAAGTTGTTATAGCTTGTGCAGGGTAATTAACAAAAGGTTGTCAGAGGATGGTGCTTAAATGCAAAGAAAGACAAAAAACAAAACAAGCAAAAACCACAGGACTCATGATGGAAATAAAAGTGTATGCTTTATGGTGGTACCATATATGGGTGGAAACATCAGGGAGGCAGTTAGAGCAAGATGGGGGAAATCTCTTCGACAGGTGCCAGATACTATGAATGGTAATTTTAGTTTTGAGATGGTTGAAGCTAGTGGTCTGTTAGGTTAAATTCCAAAGGACTCTTAAACATTAATTGAACTGTATTAAATTTGATTTAGAGATGGCCAAGGGATAGCTAGATAAGAGCCTTAATATATCAGAAAATAAACCAAACTTGGCTGTAGACTGCAACATCCTAACCTCTCTCCACACCACTGCAGTTTTAATTAATCGATAAGTCCCTGCAGTCATGACTTCTTTATAGGAATTTTTATTCACAGGAGACTTTCCTAAATGGCTCAAATGCAGCACATTCTTTCTTCTAAAAACAAAAGAGAAGAGAATTTGACTAGGTAAGAAGGCATTTGCTTACAGAGCCAAATGATGTGGTGTTGCAAACTAAAGATACAATATAACCAAATCTAAGACATCCAAGCAGTAGACCTCCTAGAGTCTCACAAAGGGGTGTGCACCTGCTGAGAACCTTCATTTTGCATAAGGAAACTGTGCCTGGCATACAAAGTTTACTTCCTAGCAGTTTTGAGACAGGAACCCATATTGTAACCTATGCTGGCCTGCCACTCACTAAATAGACCTCAAACTTGTGGCTGTCCTCTGCTTCAATTTTCATAGTTCTGGGCTTCTATTTATGTACAATCAATCTTATTTGTGTGTGAGAGTTCTGATAAGTCACGAAGTCTGTGGATCTTGGTCAAACATCCTCAACAGGA
Source organism: Apodemus sylvaticus (assembly GCF_947179515.1). NCBI lineage: Eukaryota > Metazoa > Chordata > Mammalia > Rodentia > Muridae > Apodemus > Apodemus sylvaticus. Next base: position 108,916,779 of record NC_067473.1, read on the forward strand.
AATAAATACATGATATTTGAATATTCACTGGGTATCAACTTAACTACTATTCTTTCCTATGAATTTACTTATAGAAATAAGGAGTGAAAGGACAGAGAACACTGATTTGGATATGCTCCTTTGTGTCTGGTGTAAGACAAAGTATATAGCACACATTGTCTCATTCCTTGATGGGATGGTTTGAATAAAAATGGCCCACATAGGTCAATAGGAGGTGGCACTATTAGGAGGTGTGATATTGTTGGAGGAAATATGTAACTATGATGTGGGCTTTGAGGTTTTCATAAGCTCAAGGCAGTCTTGGTGGCTTACTCTCTCTTCCTGCTGCCTACCTATCTGGATATAGAGGTCTCAGCTCCTTTTCCAGCCCCATGTCAGGCTGCATGTCACCATGTTCCCACTATGACAAGAATGGACTACACCTTTAAACTGTAAGCTATCTCAGACTAAGTGTTTATCCAATAACAGTTGTAGTCATCATGGTATCTTTCCGCAACAATACAACCTGAACTAAGGCACCGAATATTTCCCTTAAATGACAGAGCAGTGATCACAGAAATTTATAACTCCCTTGTCATCATGTTCAGGTGATGGATTCATCAACATTCTTCAATGGCTATATAGAGCCAGATGCAGGGATGGCTATTTGTTGGCAATTAAACAAAATTACCCCCCCCAAATAGGAAAGTGTCATTGGCTAACACAATATTTAACTCCTTTGAACTGACTTTTGTTGTCAGCTTCAAGGAAGGAGATTTACACTCGTCTCTGATGACATTGCAGTTTGCAACTCTGAGTACCTCTCATAGCCTTTATATATACCTCATAGTAATGTTTTATCATTATTTTTCTTGTCTTATTATAGCTTTTTCTTCTTCTCTGAAATTCTATTCCTGTTTTTCTCAGTTTTAACAGAAGACCCCATTTTTATTGTTTTATTGTTTTATTTTTCTCACCATTTATTTCATGGGATAAAATTGTATTGTGTCTCCTGTTTCCAATTCATTTGATAAACCCACTTATTGTATCTATGATATATTACTTTGTTCTTGTATCTCTAGCTCACATATTCTTAACTTTCTCTTATATTCTAAATATCTTTTTGTGGCACAAAGCATAGTAACTATTAGGTACGTATATACTGATAGGAAGAGACTTGAACAAAGAGTGTATCTTTGTATATATGCAACACTTGATATTTACCTATTTTTCGTTCATATAAAAATTTTACTTTTCAAGTGTGTAGATGTATATAATGCCATTTAATCAATATACATACAATGGTTCTACTCAAGATTATATCATTCAGTGACATCATGGTCATATTAGTTTGTTTAATTATATTCTAAGATATTCACACAAAGACAAAATTAGGCAATTTCACATTTCTTTGAACATACCCCCATATGATACTTTCCCCAAAGTAATACTTGATAGCTTCAATGGAAATAACAACAAAATCTCACCAAAAACTACAAAAGAGAAAACAAAAATTTTATTGGTAGAGAAGAGAGTAAACTACCATAGTAGGCAACTTCCTTCAAATAATAATACTTGTTAAAAGAAAATAAAACATCTTCAAGCAGCTTAACTGCATACCTGAAAGCCCTGAAACAAAAAGAAGCAATTTCAACCAGGAGGGGTAGAAAACAGGAAAGCATCAAATGCAGTGCTGAAATCAACCAAGTAGAAACAAAAATAAACATAGAAAGATTCAACAAAACCAGGAGCTGGTTCTTTGAGATAATCATCAAGATAGATAAACCCTTAGCCAGACTAACTAGAGGGCACAGAGACAGTATACAAATTAACAAAATTACAAATGAAAAGGGAGATATAACAGAGAAAACAAAACTGGAAAATCTGGAGGAAATGGACAATTTCCTAGACAGATACCACATAACAAATTTAAATCAGGATCAAATAGACAAACTAAACAGTCCCATAACCCCTAAAGAAATAGAAGTGGTCAATGAAAGTCTTCCAACCAAAAAAAAGCACAGGACCAGATGGTTTTAGTGCAGAATTCTATCAGACCTTCAAAGAAGACCTAACACCAATACTCTTCAAACTATTCCACAAAATAGAAACAGAAGGAACTTCTTGAATTCTTTGTATATAATGGATATTAGCCCTCTATCTGATGTAGGGTTGGTGAAGATCTTTTCCCAATTTGTTGGTTGCTGATCTGTCCTTTTGATGTTTTTTTTTTTTTTTTTGCCTTACAGAAACTTTGTAATATTATGAGGTCCCATTTGTCTATTTTTGATATTAGAACATACGCTATAGGTGTTCTGTTCAAGAACTTCCCACCTGCACCGATGTCCTCAAGGGTCTTCCCCAGTTTCTTTTCTATTAGCTTCAGAGTGTCTGTCATTATGTGGAGGTCCTTGATCCATTTGGAATTGAGCTTAGTACAAGGAGATAAGGATGGATCAATTCACATTCTTCTGCATGCTGACCTCCCTATTAAAAAATGGGGTACAGAGCTAAAAAAAGAATTTTCACCCGAAGAACTTTGGATGGCTGAGAAGAATCTTTAAAAAATGCTCAACTTCACTAGTCATTAGCGAAATGCAAATCAAAACAACCCTGAGATTTCACCTTACACCAGTCAGAATGGCTAAGATTAAAAATTCAGGAGATAGCAGGTGTTGGAGAGGGTGTGGAGAAAGAGGAACACTCCTCCACTGCTGGTGGGGTTGTAAATTGGTACAACCACTCTGGAAATCAGTCTGGCGGTTCCTCCGAAAACTGGGCACCTCACTTCCAGAGGACCCTGCTATACCACTCCTGGACATATACCCAGAGGATTTCCCAGCAGGTAATAAGGAAACGTGCTCTACTCTGTTCATAGCAGCCCTATTTATAATAGCCAGAAGTTGGAAAGAACCCAGGTATCCCTCAACAGAAGAGTGGATGCAAAAAAATGTGGTATATATACACAATGGAGTACTATTCAGCTATTAGAAACAATGAACTCATGAAATTCTTAGACAAAAGGATGGAGCTGGAGAACACAATACTAAGTGAGGTAACCCAGTCTCAAAAGATTAATCATGGTATGCACTCACTAATAAGTGGATATTAGCCTAGAAAATTGGAATACCCAAAACATAATCTACACATCAAATGATGTACAAGAAGAACAGAGAAGTGAGCTGGTTCTGGAAAGACTCAGTGTAGCAGTATAGGGCAACACCAGAACAGGGAAGTGGGGAGGGGTGGATGGGAGAACAGGGGGAAGGAAGAGGGCTTATGTGACTTTTGGGGAGTGGGGGACAAGAAAAGTGGAAATCATTTGAAATGTAAATAAAAAATATATCGAATAAAAAAATAAAAAAAAAGAAACAGAAGGAACACTACCTGACATTTATCTTACAAAGTGGAGCATATTAGAATCTATTGAGATTTTTTTCAGAGCATACAGTAGCACTTTGAGGGTAATATTTTTTCGGTAGTTTCTATGGCTGTGTTAAAACACTAAGGTTACTTATAGAGGAAAGTGTTTATTTGGGGTTTGCAGTTCTAGAGTGATAAGGCCCTGGGAGCAAGCAGACAAAAATATAATGCTGATATCTCATATCTCAAAACACAAGAAGGAAACAGAGACAGCAAACTTTCAAATGGCTGAAGTCTTAAAGTTGTCCACTTGTAGTACTAAGAAGAAAATTCATAGCTCTGAGTGCCCCCAAAAAGAATCTGGAGAAAGCATACATAAGTAGCTTAGCAGTACAACTTACAGCTCTAGAAAAAGAGAAGCAGATACACCAAAGATGAGTAGATTGCAGGAAAGTATCAAATGCAGGGCTGAAATCAACCAAGTAGAATCAAAAAGAACTATACCAAGAATCAACAAAAACAGGAGTTGGTTCTTTGAGAAAATCAACAAGATAGATAAACTAATAGCAACAATAACCAGAGGGCACAGAGTCAGTATCCAAATTAACAAAATCAGAAATGAAAATGGAGATACATCAACAGAAACAGAGGAAATTAAAACAATCATCAGATCATACTACAAAAGCCTATACTTGACACAACTGCAAAATCTGGATGAAATGAACAATTTTTTAGAGAGAGAGCAAATACCAAAGTTAAATCACGATCAGATAAACCATCTAAACAGTCCCATAACCACTAAAGAAATATAAGCAATTATTAAAAGTCTCCCAACCTTAAAAAAAAAATCCCAGTACCAGATAGTTTTAGTGCAGAATTCTATCAGACCTTCAAAGAAGACCTAATACCAATATTCTTCAAACTATTCCACAAAATCGAAACAGAGGAAACACTACCTAATTTGTTCTATGAAGTCAAAGTTATGCTGACCAAAACTTCACAAAGAACCAACAAAGAAAGAGAAATTCAGAACAATTTTCCTTATGAATATGGATGCAAAAATGCTCAATAAAGTTCTTGCCAATCGAATTCAAGAACACATCAAAATGAGCATTCATCATTATCAAGTGTTCTTCATCCCAGGGATGCACAAATGGTTCAATATACAGAATCCATCAATGTAATCTACTACATAAAACAAATCACAAAACCTACATGATTTTACATCATGTGTTACATGTGTTCAGCATCATGATTATTACATTAGATGCTGTAAAGCATTTGACAAAATTCACCATCCATTCATATTAGAAGTCTTGAAAAACATCAGGAATTCAAGGCCCATACTTAAACATAGTAAAAGCAATATACAGCAAACCAGTAGCCAACAACAAACTAAATGGAGAGAAATTCGAAGCAATCCCACTAAAATCAGGTAATAGACAAGGCTGTCCTCTCTATACATAACTATTCAATATAGTATTTGAATATATAGTTCAAGCTAGAGCAAATAGACTACAAAAGGAGGTCAAAGGTATACAAATTGGAAAGGAAAGAAAGAAGTCAAAATATCACTATTTTCAGATGATATGATAGTCTACTTAAGTGACCCAAAAAACCACCAGTGAACTCCTATAGCTGATAAACAAGTTCAGCAAAGTGGCCAGATATAAAATTAACTCAAACAAATCAGTAGCCTTCCTATACTAAAAGGATTAACAGGCTGAAAAAGATATTAGGGAAAAGACACCTTTCACAATAGTCACAAAGAAAGTATCTTGGTGTGACTCTAACCAGTCAAGTGAAAGATCAATATGACAAGAACTTCAAGCTTCTGAAGAAAGAAGTTGAAGAACTCAGAAGATGGAAAGATCTCCTATGCTCATGGATTAGCAGGATTAATATAGTAAAAGTAGCCATCTTTGGGGATAGCAACATACAGATTCAATGCAAACCCCAACAAAATTCCAACAAAGTTCTTCATAGAGTTAGAAAGAGCAATTATCAAATTCATTTGGAATAACACAAAACCCAGGAAAGTGAAAACTATTGTCACCACCAACAACAACAATAACAAATTCTGTGGGAATAACCATCCCTGACCTCAAGCTGTACTACAGAGCAATAGTGATAAAACTGCATGGTAATGGTACAGTGAAAGGCAGGTAGATTAATGGATTAGAATTGAAGACCCAGAAATGAACCGATACACCTACAGTCACTTCATCTTTGACAAAGGATCTAAAACCATCTAGAGAAAAAAATGACAGCGTTTTCAATAAATGGTCCTGTTTCAGCTGGTCGTCAACATGTAGAAGAATGTAAATTGATTTATTCAGTTTTCTTTTCTTTCTTTCTTTCTTTTTTTTTGTAATTAATTCATTCTTATCTCCCTGTACAAATCTCAAGTCCAAGTGGTTCAAGGGCCTCCACATAAAACCATATACACTGAATCTAATAGAATTGGGGAAAGTCTCGAAAACGTGGGCACAGGGAAAATTTTCCTGAACAGAACACCAATGGCTTATGCTCTAAGATCAAGAATTGACAAATGATTTTTTTTTCTGGGCACAGTGGCTTTATTAGCGGGGCAAGATGGCAACAGGACTTAGGAATTAGCATTGGGACCCTTCTTCTTGCCAAAGGTGGGCACAACATTGACAAAGCGCCGGTTGTACTGCATTCGCCTCTTGGCCCGGCCTGTCTTCTTCTTCTTCTTTTCCTGTTTGGATATTAACCTAGAAAACTGGAATACCCAAAACATAATCCACACATCAAATGAGGTACCAGAAGAAAGGAGGAGTGGCCCCCTGTTCTGGAAAGACTCAGTGAAACAGTATTCAGCAAAACCAGAACGGGGAAGTGGGAAGGGGTGGGAGGGAGGACAGGGGAAGAGAAGGGACTATCGGGGAGTGGGGGGGCTAGAAAAGGGGAAATCATTTGAAATGTAAATAAATTATATCGAATAATAAAAAAAATGCAAAAAAAAAGAAAGAATTGACAAATGAGACCTCATAAAATTGCAAGTTTCTGTAAGGCAAACAACACTCTCGATAGGACAAAATGGCAACCATGAGATTGGGAAAAGATCTTTACCACTCCTACATCCAATAGACATATAATATCTAATATATACTAAGAACTCAAGAAGTTAGACTCCATACAACCAAATAACCCTGTTAAAATATGGGGAACAGAGATAAACAGAGACTTCTCAACTGAGGAATACCAAATGACAGAGAAGCAAATAAAGAAATGTTCAACATCCTTAGTCATTAGGGAAATGTAAATAAAAACAACCTTGATATTCTATCTCACACAAGTTAGAATGACTAAGATCAAAAACTCAGGTGACAGCAGATGCTGGCAAGGATGTGAACAAAGAGGAACACTCCTTATTGTTGGTAGAAGTGCAAGCTGGTACAACCCCTCTAGAAATCAGTCTGGAGCTTCCTCAGAAAACTGGACACAGAACTACCTGAGGACACAGCTATACCCTTCCTGGGTATATACCCAAAAGATGCTCCAACATGTAATAAGGACACATGCTCTATTATGTTCATAGCAGCCTTATTTATAATAGCCCAAATGCCCCTCAATAGAGGAATGGATACAGAAAATGTGCTACATTTTCACAATGCAATACTATTCAGCTATTAAAAACAATGATTTCATGAAATTCGCAGGTAAATGGATGGAACTTGAAAATATCATCCTGAGTGAGGTCACTCAGTCACAGAAGAAAACACATGGTATATAGTCACTGATAAGAAGATATTAGCCCAAAAATTCAGAATACCCAAGATTCAATTAATAAACCTTATGAAGACTAAGAAGACGACCAAAATGTGGATGCTTCAGTACTTCTGAGAAGGGAGAAAAAATTACTCACAGGAGGAAATATAAAGACAAACTGTGAGTGGGGGAGCACCCTCATAGTGGCAAGGGAAGGGGGAATGGGATAGGATTTTTTTTCCAAAGGGAAGACCTAGAAAGGGGAAAACATTTGAAATGTAAGTAATGAAAATATCCAAGAAAAAAAAAGAAGAAAAAAGTTGTCCACTCACACAGTAGATATTTCCTTTAGCAGGGTCTCATCTTCTTATCCACCACAAACAACACCTCCTACTGGGCACCGCGTATCAATATTTGAGCCCATGGAGACCATTACCAATGAAACAACTGGAAGAATCATGATGAATACTTTTGAAATTTTTGAGATTATATCATTACACCATTTCCTTCTTCAGTTTCTTCTCTTAAAATTCCTCTGTTTTCATATTCAAATCAAGGCTACTCTTTTCATTAATTGCTATTACATATATATATATAGTCATTTGTATAAACATATATTCCTAATTCCAATATGCTCAGTCTGTTTAATGTTAACTAGCTATCCACTCAATGGGTGTGACATAATGGATCTTGAAGGAGAATATGCAACTACTACTTTACTAAACCAGCAAAATACTTAACTCTATTCTAAATAAGTGGAGGCCTCTTGCCTCTTCAAATTAATTATTTTTGCAATAGACAGAAACCACTACATAAGCTACTACCAAGTTAACATGTAGAGTTGCTGATCCCAGTCCCAGTAGACACATTTACAAATCAACTCTCACACCTCAGGGTCAGAGACCATTGCAGACGAGAGCCAGAGCAACAAGAGGTTTGTGATACTGTGTCTCCTAGTAATATCAGAAGCTATACCCAAGAAAGATCCTGCCTCAATAAAAGAGAGAGAAAAAGAGAGAGAGAGAGAGAGAGAGAGAGAGACAGAGACAGAGACAGAGACAGAGACAGAGACAGACCAGAAGTAGGTATTGGATCCCCTGGAGTTACAGGCAATTGTGATATGAATACTAGAACTAAACTTAGTTCTTCTACTCTACATTTTACTGCTACTCCCAAAACTACATACTCTAAGTATATCTTCTTGACTATTGAACTACCTCTCCACCTCTGTTTTTCATTTTACTAATATAAATAAATAGCATGCATGTACAAACAAGAAAATTCTGTTCCCATTATGGCTGAATGAGAAATGTCCCTTGCAGATTCACATATCTGGACATTGACTTGGTAAACTCTTGCCAGAGATATTAGATATAGAAAAATTTTGGAACCTCAGAGAATGAGCAGATAGATATATTGCAGGATACAGGTAGGAAAAAAGGATATTAATTGATTAAAGAAGGTTATTACGGTGGACCATTGAAGTCCCATCATTATGAATCTCTACTACAACTGGCAAAAGTCTGTCTCTATTTCTCTGTCCCTATGTTTCTTCTTTCTCTCTTTCTCCTCTGTTCTGCTTTTATCTTTCCTCTTCTGTTTCTCTCGCCCTGTCTCTCTGCCTCTTGCTGTCTCTTTCTGTCTCTCTGTCTCTGTCTCTGTCTCTTTCTCACTCTCTGTTTTTTCCTCTATCCCTGAGTCTTTGTTCCTCTTTCTGTGTCTTTGCCCCCCGCCCCTCTCTCTCAGCAGGATCTTTTTTGTATTTCTATCTGGTCTAGAACTCTCAGAGAGCCATATACTGCTGGGTCATAAGAATAAAGGCTTCAGACAAAATGCTTGGCCAACCCTTCCTTTCCGAAGTTCTGTCTATCTTGTGTTTTGCACCATGGCAAGAAAAGTCACTAACAGGTCCTGAGATAACATATTTAAAAATGGGTAGTGCTGTAATTTATAAGATTTTTAAGTTCCTTCAGGTGTATCAAAAAAAAGTAAAATAGGACAGCTTTTGGTGATCTGATATATTTACATCTGTTAGCTTATCTATCCTCAGCAAGACTTAGGGTGAATAAAAACTTCCTGTAGCTTCATTGTTACGTGTCCTCTATTGTACTGTAAATCTTTCTAGTTGATGCTTAATCGAACACATTTTATCTCTTTAATTTAAGATTTGATTTGAGTTTTTATATATGTGTTTATGTATATGTCTGTAAATATTCATTGAGGTACCTTCAGTGATGAAAAGAGAGGATCAGATCTTCTGGATCTGCAGTTATAGATTATTCTGAACTATTAGAAATCGCATTAGGAACGTAATGTTGATCCTTTGCAAGAACAGCAAATGTGCGTACTATTGAGCCATCTATCAGCCCTTCTAGCTTCTCTTTTAATGTTCAAGTAGATTGCTGCTGTTGCATCTAGAGATAGATTGGAAATTTTGTTTTTTAAAGAAAGGGTTTTATCTTTTATTTTCTTGTTTTCCACTGTGATCTAACAATTATTGTTAATTATTTCCAAAATATAGTGAGTCTTAAAGTTTTTATTGTTATAGCATCATTTGTAAGATTTTTTTACAGTATTCCCACTAATTAAAATGCTCATAAGCTCTGTGAAATTACTTATTTAAGTGCTAAGTTTAAAGAACACTTGCAAGACTAAACTTCTGTGTATTAGAGAATAATATCCTGAGTCTGGGCTGAAAAGCAGATTAGTAATTCTCTTATGACCACAGTATTGGAGGGTTGTCACTAGATAGACTAAAAGTAAGATGGTTAGTCTTCACTGTTAACTTGAATAAATGAGAAATCACCAAGGAGATCCAAGCCGTGTGTGTGTCATGGAGAATCTTCCCCAAAACAACTTAAGGGGGCTGTGGAGAAGATCTATCTAGAATGTTAGTTGCATCACTCCATTAAATGTTCTATACTAAAGAAGAGGGGGAAAGAGACAGTGAGCTTAGTACACCATTAATATCTCACTGCTTTCAGACTCAAGACTCAATGTATACAGCTGCCTCACACTCTAGGGAAGTGCTTCTCTGTCATGATGTACTGAACTCCAAAACCATAAGACAAAATTTCCTTTTGTGATGTATTTAATGACAGTAATGAAAACTGAAATGAGGCAGTTAGAATTATTTTGAATAGACCTGAGCAGTATGACAGCCCATAAGTTCAAAAAGGTAGCTTCAAAACTTTACATGGATTTTAAACCTTTAGATTGGTTAACAGGCAGCCTGTGGTTTCAGAGTAGTTTCAAAGTCCCTGTGTGTAGATTATGATAACGGTAGTAGAACCTGAGATACTGCAATAGATTGCTTCTAACAGGGTGTTGTCACAACATCCAAAGAACGGTGCCTTCCAGAGGAATGTAGCGTTTCCTCATAACAACATGAAGTATTGTATAAAATAACAAAGTGAGTATTTCACTGGGACTTTACTGAACTTTCTTTTCAGGAAAACAGGATGAACAGTCTTGCCAATAAGATCAATGGTGAACTTACTTTCTATACACAATCCAATTTCTACACAGTCAAGTTTCTAATGCAACTATTCAATCCTTGCAATATAATACTGGAGAAATCAATGACAACATATAAACATATGGGTATTACTATATACATTGTTTTTAAAATTGTAATCATCAATCAGTTATTCCACTGGTTCAGAATTTAGAGAAATAAAGCCGTGTAATGTATGATTTTTTTCCAAATGTTTTAAATGTAGACCTATAACTCTAAGGTAAATATATCCTGAATGTAAATACTAGACACATAATGAAGATATAGGTGTTGAAAGGAGTAATTAGCAAAACACATATGAAACAGTCTGGCAAATATATATGATGAAATAATTATTCCTGAAATGGAAAGAGATGAGTCTGTGCTTTCAAAAAAAGGCATCTACGTCTATATCATGGCTAATAGAGATATGTAGAAATATGTCATTTTCTCCACAATTATCGTGTTTAGAAAATTACATGAGTAACCATCAGTAAGGTTTTGAGTTTTGCAGACAATGAATCCTGAGAATGAGAATGAGCTATAATAACTTCAGGTAAGTCCAAGACCTTAAGTGAATGTAAGTACTGTCAGAAAATAATAGAAAATATTTATTAAATTGTATCTGAGTAATCTCATGAGAACAATTTAAAATAATATATATATATATATATGTATATATATGTGTATATATATATATATATATATATATATATATATATATATATATACAAAGACTACAGAAAAGGGCTATCTCACATTGAAGTTTTTCAAATATTTTCAAGCAAGTCTTATTATTAGAAAAACATGAATGCAAACTGGAATTTTACTTCTCTATAAGATATTTAGAACAATTTGTAGAATAATGAATTACCCAATCAGCAATTCAAACTTAATAACTGTCAGAATATCATCATATTCTGACAAAATTGTCTTAGTTTTCTATTACAAATTCTATTCAATTATCTCTGCTTTCTATTACTAGGGTGAAGACTAAGGACAAACCAATTTGGAAAGGATAGGCAACTAACAGTTATAGTCCATCATGAAGGGAAGTCAGGGCAGAACCTGGAAATAGAAACCTGGAAATATGAGCTGATGCAGAAGCATGCACATGTGCTGAGTGCTGGCTTCCTCCCTGTATCACTTGCCCAGCCTCCTTTCTTATACAATACTGGGCCACCTGCCCAGAGGTGGTACGTAACACAGTGGGTTGGGTACTCTAACATCAATAACTAATCAAAAAAATTCCCCAAAGACTTGTCCACATGCCAATATTGCAGAAGCATTTTCTCAGTTGATATTTCTTTCTTCTACATATGTCTAGATTTGTATCAAGTTGACTAAAAAAGCCAACCAGGGCAAAAATTGAAGTGACCATCAAACTTACTCATTTACAAATAAAAAACACACTGACATAAAATTAGCAATATATTGAGGAAATTGAGTTCAGTGGCAATTATGGAAAATACAGAAGCAGATGTCTTTATATTACATTTCCCTATAGAGTGGTGTGGGAAGAGAATGATTACAGACTTGTAGTTCCAGAGTCTTACAAAGAACACATAATTCAACTTTTATTTTATTTTATTTATAAAAATATTATTTGTTTATGGTTTTGGTGTGTGAATTTTGCTTGTGGTTATGTGGCATGTGTACAGACCTCTGTGGAGTTCAGAAGACAACAATGAATCACTAAAAACAGAAATTTCAGATGCTCATGACCTACCATGCTCATGATGTTGAGAACTGAATGTGTGTCCTCAGCATGTGGAACCAGTCCTATTAGCCATGAAGTCTTATCTTCTAACATATTTTTCTCTAATTTCACTGGTAGATGAAGAAAGATAAGATTCACAATTACCAAGTGATGTAAGGAGAGCCACACTTTTCTGAATTCCCTGGGTACACACAGCTATCAAGTTTTAACAAAGAAGAGACAAAGTATATATATAGCCAAAAATACAAATAAAACAATGTCATGAATCTGAAATTTGGGATAAAATTATAGGCAAGTGCCAACATTTGAGTAGAAGACAGTATATGCAAGTAAATTTTATTAATACTTACTCTCATATAACAGTGAAACGAAGAAGCAAATGTTCTGAGAATATTATACTGAAAACCGTACACAAACCAAGTGACTCCAGAAGAATCTTGAAATGTTTACTTCTGATCTGGTTCTTTTATACATAACAAAATTGTACAAGTTTCTCAGAAACCTTAAAAATATATCACTGTATCACTAATTCTTGGGTGTTTCTTATTCATATTGATCTATTACAAACCTACACCCATTCCCACATATTATAGGAGATCAAAAAGTATCTTATAAATACTAAAATGCACTTGGTATATAAACTATCTCTGCTCCGATCATTCAAAATACAAAGCCATTAATTACAGATCTATTCAAGGGCTGGTAATTTGAATTTTTTATCAAATAAGATAGATTTTACCTTTCAATTATTGCTGATCTGCTATTTTATTATTTATACTTTCTTACTGATCTGTAGAAGTAATAAAAATGTAGGAAACTGATTGTATTCAGGAAATTTTTCCCTGTGCCCATGTATTCAAGGCTCTTCCCCAATATCGCTTCTATTAGTCTCAGTGTATCTTGATTTATGTGGAGGTCCTTGATACCCTTGGACTTGAGCTTTCTTTGGACACGGTGGGACCTCATAAAATTGCAAAGTTTCTGTAAGGTAAAGGACACTGTCAATAGGACAAAATGACAACCAAATGAATGGGAAAAGATCTTTACCTCTCCTGCATCCTATAGAGGGCTAATATTATTCAATACATACAAAAACCTCAAGAAGCTAGCCTCCAGAGAATCAAAAAATCCTATTAAAAATGGGGTACAGATCTAAACAAAGAATTTTCAACTGAGGAATACCAAATGGCAGAGAAGCCCCTAAAGAAATGTTCAAGACCCTTAGTCATCAGGGAAATGCCATTCAAAACAAGACTGAGATTCCACCTCACACCAGTCAGAATGGCTAAGATCAAAAACTCATGTGACAGCAGATGCTGATGAGGATGCGGGGAAAGAGGAACACTCCTCCATTGTTGGTGGGATTGTAAGCTGGTAAAATCACTCTGGAAATCAGTCTGGTGGCTCCTCAGAAAACTGGACATAATACTATCTGAGGACCCAGCTGTACCACTTCTGGGCATATACCCAAAAGATGCTCCAACACATTACAAGGACACATGTGTCATTATGTTCATAGCAGCCTTATTTATAATAGAAGCTGGAAAGAACCCAGGAGTGCTTCAACAGAGGAATGGATAAACACAATGTGGTACATTTACAAAATGGAATACTACTCAGCTATTAAAAACAATGACTTCATGAAATTTTTAGACAAATGGATGGAGCTAGACAATATCATCCTAACTGAGGTAACCCAATCACAAAAGAACACACGTGGCATGCACTAACTGATAAGTGGATATTAGCCCAAAACCTCAGAATACCCAAGATACAATTCATATGACCACATGAATTTCAAAAAGAAGGAAGACCAAAGCATACATACTTCAGTCCTACTTATAAGGGGGAACGAAATACTCATGGGAGCAAATATGCAGACAAAGTGTGGGCAGAGACTACCCCACCTGGGGATCCATTCCATGGACACCCAAACGCAGACACTATTGTAGATGCAAAAAAGTGCTTGCTGACAGGAGGCTGATACAGTTGTCTCCTGAGAGGCTATGCCAGAGCCTGACAAATACAGAGACAGGTTCTCTGTATCCAATTATTGGACTGAGCACAGGGTCCCCAATGAAGGAGTTAGAAAAAGGACTGGAGAAGCTGAAGTCGTTTGTAACCACATAGGAAGAATAACAGTATTAACCAACCAGAGCTCCCAGGGACTAAACCATCAACCAAAGGGTGCACATGGAGTGACTCATGGCTCCAGCTGCATATGTAGCAGAGGATGGCCTTATTGGGCATCAATGGGAGGAGAGTTCTTGGTCCTATGAAGGCTTGATAGACGCCCCAGTGTAGAGGAACACCAGGACAGGGAGGCGATAGTGGATGGGTTAGTGTACACCCACATAGAGGCAGGGGTTAGGGAGATGGGATAGGGAGTTTCTAGAGGGGAACCTGCAAAGGGGATAACAATTGAATACAATTAAAATATCCAATAAAAGAAAATAAAGAAATAAACTGATTCTTTTTTGAATTAGAGTGAGGAATCATTTTTTTTTGAATCAGGAATGAAGAGGTGACTTAGACGTTAAGAGGCCTGCTGTTCTTCCAGAGTATCTGAAATCCATTCACAGCACCCATGTTAAGTGGCGGACAACTGTCTATAACTCCAACTGCAGGGAATCCAATACTTTTTGCCTCTTCAGGCACCTACAGTCACATGCAAAAACCCAAGATCTACACAGAAATCTACACATTAAATTAATGAAAGATCTTCATCATCATCAACAACAATACCAACAATAACAGTAAAACTGGTTCTGTGTCTATTTTTGTCTTTTAATTAACTGTATCTATTCCTGAATTGAATAGTTCTTTGTTTACTTATTATACGAACCCAATTTAGCTTTTTGTCTTTGAAGATTTTATCCACATTATTTTTATCATTTGTATTTGTCTTTGTGTAGGTTTCTGTTCTCTACCACAGTGAACATGCAAACCGAAGGCATCAGGAACTACCTACAGGCAGTTGTGGACTGCCACAGATGTGACCTATGATTCAAACTCAGGACTTTCTGAAGAGCAGTAATTACTCTTGATCAATCAGCCATTTCTCTGGCTATGTATTTTTATTTTAAATAACATGGTGATGTGTCTGTATGTATGCACACATCTTTGTATATAGATTTGTATAAGAGAGCATGGTTCTTCTGGAGATGAGGTTACAATTTATGCTGGGAAAGGATCTTGGGTCTTCTACAATAACTGTGCACTAAATGCTGAGTCACCCGTCCACCACTTTCCTCTTTGTAGTTATCTTTTTATGGTGCTGAGGTTTAAGGCCAGAGACTTAAACATGCTGATCACTGACTCTTCCACTGATTTATAACCCATACAAAATTTCTATGCTTTTTCTTTTTTTTTCTGTTTTTTTTTAATTTTGTCTTTATTCTGTTTTTGCAATTTTAAATTTTCAATATAATATCTTCAAGTAAAAAATTTTATTTCTGTTGATTTTAAGAGTATACAAGTTTTTTAATAATTATGAATGGCATTATAAATTTCTTCATATACAAAATTTTATAACCAAGCCTATAACATTGACGTTTTGTGAGAACTATACAAAAGATTTCAATGTGTTCAGGAAAAGTTTCAAAACACATATTACAATACATACAGAAATATATGAAACAGCACATTTTTCTGAATGATCATTTGAATTTAAAAACTCTAGAGTGGGACTTCAGAATTACTAGAGTTAATCATTAAAAATAGTTATTTTTTCCCATTTATGTTCATGTGTGCCTGTTTGTTTGTATATGACTTGTCTATATAGTACCTCCATAGTCCAGAAGATGGTGTTATATACTCTGGAGTCAGAGTTATAAGCAGCTATGTATAGTTCAGTGGATGAAATCCCTTTTAATCCTTTGCCGGGAAGAAAGTTCTCTGAACCACTGAGTTGCTCTTTGCAGCCCCAGACAAAGCTTGCTGAATGCTGAGGTCTGGTCTGTTGCTATGAATTGTAATGCTAAATTCTGCACCTGAAGGTCTAGGCCTAAAAGTGAATTCTCATGTTTACAAGCTTCTGTTGTGCAAACCTTATTCCTTGACTTAAAGCTATTGTTTAAATAAAACTGGCTACAGCCAATATTGGAAGAATGGTAAACAGGTGGGTTTTGAGTTACCTATTTGGTGTTGGAGTAAAGAGAGGAGAGACCAGGAGAAGGAGGATGAACAAGAAAGTAAGAGAAAGCAGCCATCATGAGCCATGTGCCTGTGGCCAGGAAAAACAATAAATATCTGGTCAAAGCTGAATAAAATAACCATAGTCTGAGTCTCATTTATTTGTAGGGCAGTGGGGATGAGCTTAAATTGGTTTTACTACATTGAATAAAAGTTTTTTATTTACTTTTGTTGTTGCTTTCTTCTACAATCCATCATATAGAAGGTTAGCATCATTTTTTAAAAAAAATATAATGATGAAAATAATGATTAGCACAAATCCTCTTGTATTTTCTTATAATGCAGCTAGAGTGTGAGCCTCTGCAGGCTAGCAGACTGGTTCAAGACAATCCTAAGAAACAGCTGATCTGATCCTAAAGGGAAGCAGAGAAATGACTCCTTCAAATTGTCCTCTGACCTCCACATGTGTTCCATGGTGTATGTGCCTGCCCTGTACACAACATACAAACACTCACACAAACTACATTTTTAATTATTCCAAAAGAAGTCCTGTTTTGAGTTTATTTGCAATTCATATACTTTTGCATATTTTAAAATATTAGTATTATTTTAATATTACTGAGATCTTAGTGTTATTTGTATATTCTTGATCTAAATAATGGATCATGTATTAGATTTCTGGTCAGTGTGCATTTTCTCCCAGTTTGTGGGTTATTAGCTCTCCTAGCATTGTAAGGCAGAAATTTGGTAGAATTCAATTTATCAGTTTGCTTTTCTATAAATTGATCTTGGCTGGTACATGTAGGAAAATGTTCTTTGACCCAAGTTCACAATATCTTCTTATACTTTCTAAAGTATGTGGGTCTTCGTTGTCCTTATTGACCTCTTATCTACTTTGAATTAATTTTGTTACATGCCTGAGGTATGTCATTTATTGTTTTCTGTAAACATTTCTGTTTTGGCTTATTTATTGAAAATAATGCTACATGAAATTTCATTTGAGTCACTAGGCAATATTGTGTTCATGTGTCTACTGCTTCACCAGTCAGCGTTTGCATTTCTGACTTGATAACACATGCTATTGTTTTCTGTGCTCCTTAAACTCCATTAGTAGAAATCTTCTAACCTTGATCCCTTTCCATATCAACATTGGCTACTTTCTATTTTTCTTTCAAAAATTCATTATAAATGCTAGAATCTCCTTGCAAACTGGTACAAAGTGCGGGCATCTTTTGCATGAAATCCATAGGTCAAAACGAAGGCACCGAATATTGATCACAGTGGCCAGGAAGCTTTGCCTACTTGTGTAATTCACATTACACAAGGACAACATTGTACGAAGTGGCCAAAAAGTAATCTGTTTCCTATATTACAATTTTAATGTGAGCATTCTAGTAAGGCATTTATCTTTCTGGAACAGTTATGCTAATATTTTTGAAGTTCAAAATAAAATATGCAGTATGCATTATAGAAATTCAAGTGGCTTTTTATGCTTTAGAAGAAACACTAAATGAAAATAAGATTGTAAGCTCCAGGGTCACGACATTATTTTTGAATCTTGAGGCCACCTTTTAATATTTTAATGTACTTCTCTATGACTCAATTCTAAAAATATCTATATTTTTCTTCTTGCAGAGATAGACACTAAATCCAAGGCTTTCAAATTAGTTTTCTTGAATGTTTCTTTATTAAGTTTGGCAATTTTACTGAATTGTAGTTATAAAATATTTTGCAAAGGTGAAAATTATCAAGTTATTTGACTTTTGTTATTTATTATTTTTTTCCTCAGTTGTCACAATTTTGTAACTATTAACAATTTCCGTTGTGCAAAGTAATCAAGCTATAATGGATATACAGCTTGACCTAATAACAGCATGCTGATGTCTGAGAGGAAGATGGCTGCTGTAGTAAAATAAAGTGATCAATTTAAATTTCTACTTTAGTAAAGACATTGGAGACAAGAAAGGAATCGAGGGTGGGGCTAGGGAGGTTATCACTGAGTCTTTGTTTTGTGGAATCTCTTTTAGTAGTACATTGGGCAGTCAGTCTCAGTGAGCTGGCTATGTATCTCCACTGTAGTCTTTGGAATAGGAGAAAATAAATGCAAAACATGGACTTCATAGAAGCACTTGTAATTACAATTCTCCACAGTTCTGTAGTTTGGCTATGAAGCTAACTAGCTTTTACTAGTCTGCATTATTTTTTTGTTGAGAAAAATTCACACACTAGAATTTGATATAAAAATAGGACATGTTGAACAGCACTATTGATTGAAACAGCTATTTGCTATTTTTAGATGCTTAGGTTTTTTTGTTTTGTTTTGTTTTTTTTTGTTTTTTTACTACAGAAGCTTACATTGCAGGAAACGTTCACGTATTTACAACAACATAGAAATGATCACAGGTAAGGAAATGTTTATTACATAAGATCATTTTTCAGGGTTTATATCCATACTGTTGGGCATTTTGACTATGGTTACCCACATTAAATCCAATGATCCTTCCTCTTTCCAGGTCTCTAGGACTTTCTAGAGGATCCCCTACCCACAGACACTGGCAGCTGTATATTTCCATTCATTCTCCTGTCCCTCTGGGCCTATTTCCTGTGTCTCCCCACTCTGCCCGATCCTGCCCCCTTTATTCCTTCCCCTTTCCCTTTTCTACCCAGGTCCCTCTTCCCCTCTGCCTCCCATGATTATTTTGGTACCCCCTTCTAAGAGGGATTTAAGCATACTTATTTCACCTGTCCTTCTTGTTTAACATTTCAGGGTCTATACGGTGTATCATGGGAATATCCATTTATCAGTGGGTACATACTGTGAATATCCTTTGGGATCTGTGTTACTTCACTCAGGATGTACCTAATTCAGGATATTATATGGGGGTTGGTCCAAAGCCCTTGACATTTATATATCAGACGGCTTCCTTGTCTGGACTCCCTGGAGAGGATGTGCCTAATCCTGTAGAGACATGATGCTCCAGGGTGGGAGAATACAGGGTCCCTTTCTCAGAGAAGGGGAGGGGAAATGGGGAGAAGAACTCTGCAAGGGGGCAGGGAGTGGGAACAACATTTGGGATGTAAATAAATAAAACAATTAATTAATAAAAAATTATTCTTTTTCTTTCAAGAAATTGAATAAATTTTGCACAGATAAGACCTAAATCATCAGAAACAGATTGAAAAGACAACACCTCAATTTTTACAAATAAAAGGTGAAATGGGGACATTGTACATATACAATTGTAAAACGTAGGTGAATGTCTTGGGAATTAAATATAGGTATGCTAATTTGTGGGAATTTTGCTCACTACTACTTTAAAGCAACTAATATAAATATTTTAATTAATCAGCAATTATGTACAATTTATAGGTTTTTATATTTCAATTACATATATATGCAGTGTATTTTAAATGACATTCCAAACTGTACATATATTCCAGCAATAATAAATCAACTAATTGATAATCACTTCATCAACTTATTTTTTTGTAATGAGGACAATAAAATATTTTCTTTGATTTGGCATGCCAAAAGCAGTGGAGGATTTCTGGGAAAATAAGATTTTCTAGACATAAGACAAATGTTACAACAATAAACTCAGTGGAAGTGACCCTGTGCAGACGACCTGAATAAGATAAAGTCAGTTAAATATCCCAGCATGGTCAGGGGAGTAGCTATTGTCCCCTAGCTGCAATCAATTGGTGGCTGCTGGAGGAAGATGTGGCACTTTCCTTCAGATATGTGATCTTGGATAAGCTGTCCTTCCTAAAGTAGATGGCCCTGCACCTACGCACATTCACTGAATGAACTCAGTAAGTTTAATAAAGAGCACTTGAAATTAGAAAAGTGTGGGATGAGGAGTCTGATAGGGGAGGGAATGGGTGTATTTGATGAAAATGCATTGTACACATGAATTAGATTCTCAAATAATACATTTTACAGAATACACATTAGTAGTTAAAAAATCTAGAGAACACCATTGTCAACTGGGATCAAAACACTCTGCATCTATTTCTTTTAGAAATAGAATAGAATTTTAAAAATGTTGTGGTTTGTAGTGGCGTTTCATGTTAATTACATTAATTATCACACCTTCATTTCATTATTTTGTATATATTTTAATAAATTCCTAAAACAATGCTTTATTTAGCATTTTTACCTTATTCTATTATAAGCCTCATTTTAAGGTTGTTGTATAGTTTATTATAAACCTTATTTTACACTTTAAGACAATTTGTGAGATATAAAATTAATGAATTCTAATTCTTGAGGGCATGGTGAATTTGAATTGAAATTAGATGTTCATTGTTGATTCTGACATTGAAAAAGGGCTTAGAAGAAAGCTCATAGATGTACTTTTCTTTTTAAAATATTTATATTTACTTTTAACTAAACACACACATACACATGAGTACACACACAAGTGTGTGTGTATGTGTGTGTGTGTGTGTGTGTGTGTGTGTGTTTGCAGGTGACGAAGGAAGCTAGAAGAATGGCTGTTCTTCCTTTCTGTTGTAGTTGCAGGCTGTTGGGAGACATGAAGACAGGAGCTCTGTGCATTGGTTTGAGTTTCTTTGATGTACAGTTTGCATCCTTACCTGCTTAGGCATCTCTATGGTCCCCTAAATGCACTTCTCTATGGCCACAGATAAAATCGTTTCTTGTAGAACGATTTTATTGCAAACATTGGTTGTCATATTTACACAAAATCAGAAACATCTTTTTTCTTTTTCCTGTTGTTACAGGTTAAACATCTCAACATAACTGTTGAAAGGTTCTTGTTTCTCCGAACAAGCCTTCATTATAAATGCACATTTCAGAGGCTGAGGAAATGAACAGAAATTTAAACACTGCAGTAAAATGGTTTGCATAGAACCATTCACTAATTGCACCACACAAAATGCTTCTTTCTTCAGAGTTCCAGGGAGAGGAAAAAGCATTCTCCTGCTGCCCCCTCTATCACACTGTAAAGTTTGTATCATTTTAGGAAGTTGAGTCAGAGTTCCTTGTTGTGAGGCCAGGTGTGGGCTTTTGTAATTATTGGCCTCACAGATTTATTCTTAATTATTTATAAAGGTGATATAAACAAGGAATCCCCAAATGGAAACATACAGTGCAGTTCTAGAAGCCATCTGTGACAGTTCCAAGCACTGGTGAGATGCCAGTTCAGATTTAGATGTCGACTCAGCATCATGTCAAGGGCAATGAGGATACATGGTTCCAGACAGCAAAGCTATTCACCATCTCATACGTGAGTCATAACGCCATCAATGCTTCTGTGGACCTTTACTTGGATAGAGAGAGGGAAATTTTAAAAGAGGGTTGTAATGAGATCCTTGGATACAATTCAGCACTAAACCCCCAGGTCACAAGCTAATGGCACAAACTGTCATCCAATAGCAAGCAAAAGTTGGGAAAATGGAAAAGTGCCTCGAAATTTGAATAATTAGTACCTGTAAGCTTTCTAAGTTTGAGAGAACTTGGGAACAGATGGTACTCACCTATTCACACACAGGTTAAAGTCATAGGTCAATGTGGATTGTTGTGATTTATCACTCTATTTTATTTTTTAAAATATGAGTGTGTGTGTATGTGTGTGTGTATAAGAGGAGAGAGAGAGAGAGAGAGAGAAAGAGAGAGAGAGAGAGAGAGAGAGAGAGAGAGAGAGAGAGAGAGAGAGACCATGCTAGATTTGTGGAGCTCAGAAGATAATTTTGTAGAGTCTTCTACCATTTGGGTATTAGGCATAATCTCAGGTATTAGGTTTAAGGAAAGTGCATTTGCTCACTGAGCACTCTTTCTTATGCTACATCTTATTTTTGATATAGAATCAAAAAAATCATTGAACATAGGAATCACTTATTTTTCTAGCGAGGCTGGTCATTGTATGTTCCTGTAATCTGACCCTTTCCAGTTCTTCACCTGTAGAATTACAGAGATGCACTGTGCTAGATTCTGGGGATTCAAACTCAGGTCCTCATGCTTTCAAAGACAACAGTTCTCCCACTGATCTACATCTCCAGCCTCATGTGTTTTACTTTTCTATTAGCAAAAATATTTCAGATAGATCAGTATATTGACACAGGTCATTGTCTGACAGTGAATGTCATCTTAAGATTCAGGCACAGATCTGGAGCAGGCCAATCAATAGAGCACTGTACTTGAAAATATGTCATTTTTATTCTGTATTTACATATACATAGATATGTCCTGTTTCAAGGACAGCTTCTCTTTTGACAATGCATAATAAAAGACAATAAAACAAGTACAATTAAAGCAATCACAAATAGTGCTGTACATTCATTACTTGTAATGGTTGTGCCTACAGTTTTGTAATTTTTCTTTCAGTAAGTTATTGAACTGTTTTAGTTATAATATAATTTATTTGTCATTTTCTATTGTTGAAAAGTTCTCTAAATTAAAATCCTTAAAAAGTTAAACCAAAAATATTTGTAAACTTTTTGATGTTTTTAAAAAATTATAAAATAGCACTTTCATCAAAGAGTGAATATTTTTATTTCTGATTTTGCTTTAAACTGTTAGATTTCCTTGAGGAAAGTTGACATCTGTTTACAGTTTAGCAAGTGTGTGTGGTTGTTTCTTTAATGAGTAGTCTCTGTTCGTTTTTCATTTATAAAAATGGACCATGTTTATTTCATAATTGCATTTACTTTCACATCAGGTTTAATGAGCTTGCTGCTTCAGGGGAGAGCAAGACCTGGAGAAGCTGCAAGAGAGGCGTCCTATGGAGAAAGGTTGCTGTTGGAAGAGTCTGCATGGGGACTAAGGCTCAGAGACAGAACAGTTTCAAACTCGATGCTATTAAGATGGAGGGATATGAGGATGGATAGGTGCCTTCATGAAACCAGGAGAGGGAACATTGATATATTGGTCAGAATTCTAATCCTCACTGAAAAAATAATCAATTACTTGTCAACTATGAGCTCTGATGTATTTATTTTCTTGATTTTTCTTTCTTTTTTTTTCCATGCTTTTACCCTCCTCTGTTTTGGGAAGATTGTCCTTTTCCATTCTTTTTCTAAGCATAGGCCCAGATGCCTTTGTGTAAGAATTAGTTAGAAACATTACTGTGTAGCTCACAGACATCAAGGCCATTTTTTTCTATTTTTTACTGGTTGATGTTAAAGTTGGTCTGAATTGTGTTATCTGTAGTGCTTAGAATCCAACACACAGTCTTGTGTGGGCTGAGATGTTATTTCAAGAAGCTCTACCCTGAGCTGTGTTGTTTTGAATCTTCAGTGTCCCACAGAGGCCATGTTTTCAAATTTGTTCCCCAGACTAGTGCTATTGCGGAGGTGGTATATATTGGGACGATATTAAGTCATGGTGGGTGATCCTTTGATTGGATATGGAAGATATCCCTATCATCCCTTTCGTTCTCCAGTTGTTGTGTGATGAGCATTCTTGATCCATGACGCTTTTTGTCTGTGATGCTTTGATTTATCACAAACCAAAAAATGCTGATGCATCTTGACCAAGATGGGAACCATAAGCAGGGCTGATATTCTCAGATGTTTTGTCTAAGGGGTGAAAATCAGACCATCACAGTGGAAGACTGCTGGTTTTATTGATAAAATATAAACTCAAATGGAGTCAATTATGTGTGAGTTTATTTGATGAAATAAAGATGATCAGCAAGAAAAGGAAAAATAGTAAGAAGAAACATTTTAATTATACATTTTTTTATTTTCTGGAAGAATGGATAAACTGCAATAATTAGAAAATTACAAGCATTATTTGCAGGTATAAATTAAGTTATTGGTAAATTAAGAATAGAGCCACACAAAGCAAAATATAAACCTTATTAAATACTAGAATTTTATACAACTTAGATCCACATAATAAAGGAGAAGAACCTATATAAAGACAGATATAATATTACAGAATGACTCAAAACTCAGGTCTAGAAGAATTTGTTAATGAGCATAGCTTTGTTAAATTTTCATATCCTGTCAGTGAGAGATATTTTAAATCAGAAAAGTTAAGAGTCACCTTTCAGAATAAGTAGTCTTTTTACCTCCTTTCTTTCTATAATTTCTCAAAATCATAGTACTAGCTTAGTTTTCTGAGTTAATTACCAATTTCATCGCAGAACTAATATTTCTTCTTTTATTTATTCGAAATATTTTTTATTTACATTTCAAATGATTTCCCCTTTCCTAGCCCCCCCCCACTCCCAGAAAGACCCGTAAACCCCCTTCTCTCCCCCTGTCCTCCCACCCACCCCTTCCCACTTCCCCGTTCTGGTTTTGCTGAATACTGCTTCACTGAGTCTTTCCAGAACAAGGGGCCACTCTTCCTTTCTTCTTGTACCTCATTTGATGTGTGGATTATGTTTCGGGTATTCCAGGTTTCTAGGTTAATATCTACTTATTAGTGAGTGCATACCATGATTCACCTTTTGAGTCTGGGTTACTTCACTTAGTATGATGTTTTCTAGCTCCATCCATTTGCCTAAGAATTTCATGAATTCATTGTTTCTAATGGCTGAATAGTACTCCATTGTGTAGATATACCACATTTTTTGCATCCACTCTTCTGTTGAGGGATACCTGGGTTCTTTCCAGCATCTGGCAATTACAAATAGGGCTGCTATGAACATAGTAGAGCATGTATCCTTATTACATGGTGGGGAATCCTCTGGGTATATGCCCAGGAGTGGTATAGCAGGATCTTCTGGAAGTGAGGTGCCCAGTTTTCGGAGGAACTGCCAGACTGCTTTCCAGAGTGGTTGTACCAATTTGCAACCCCACCAGCAGTGGAGGAGTGTTCCTCTTTCTCCACACCCTCTCCAACACCTGCTATCTCAGCTATTCTCAGCAACAAAAGAAATTCTGGGGGAATCAGTATCCCTGACCTCAAGCAATACTACAGAGCAATAGTGTTAAAAACTGCATGGTATTGGTACAGTGACAGGCAGGCGGATCAATGGAACAGGATTCAAGATCCAGAAATGAACCCACACACCTATGGCCACTTGATCCTCGACAAAGGGGCTGAAAACATCCAATGGAAAAAAGATAGCCTTTTCAACAAATGGTGCTGGTTCAACTGGAGGTCAGCATGCAGAAGAATGCGAATTGATCCATCTTTATCGCCTTGTACTAAGCTCAAATCCAAATGGATCAAGGACCTCCACATAAAGCCAGACACTCTGAAGCTAATAGAAAAGAAACTGGGGAAGACTCTTGAGGACATCGGTACAGGGAGAAAGTTTCTGAACAGAACACCAATAGCATGTGCTCTAAGCGCAAGAATTGACAAATGGGACCTTATAAAATTACAAAGTTTCTGTAAGGCAAAGGACACCATCAAGAGGACAAATCGGCAACCAACAAATTGGGAAAAGATCTTCACCAATCCTACATATTTCTTCTTTTTAATTATTGAGCTAACTTCTGGTAGAAATACTCAACTTCCCAAATAACTCATTGTGTTTTCAGGAATAATTTTGGAAATATATTACGAGACAGAGATGGGTTCATATATTATTTTTAGAAATGGATGTATTAGGATGATATCTATTTTAATTACAAGTGGAAGTAAACTATGAACAGAGTATCTAGGTAAAACAATAGAAGTATATCGTCTAATTTTCATTTATACCTCTAAAAATGGGGTATGCCACAATATAAAGTAGTATTAAGTGGGGAGGGAGGGAGGCACCTGGAAGGGAAAGTGGACAGGGATGAAGTTGGGGGGAAAGAGGGGAACCTGGTCTAGTATTGGGTAAGGGAAAAGGACTGAAAAAGTCCTGAGGGCCAGGAGGGATGGAGGCAGGCAACCTCCGGAGGTGGGAGGTTGGGGTGACCCTCCAGGTTGCACTGGAAACCTGGGAGATGACAGACTCTCAGGACTCAAGGGAAGGGACCTTGAATGAGGTGCCCAACAGTGGTGTGAGGGAACTTGTGGAGCTGACTTCTCTCTGGTGAGAAGGCATGACATACGGTGAGGGAGGTGGTTGCCATCCCACAGTCACTGCTCTGACCCAGAATTCTTCCTGTCTGAGGGGGCTGCAGGGATGGAGATGGACAGGAGCCTGAGGAGGGGAAGGTCCAGTGAGAGGCCCAGAGTGGAGTCCAGATCTGGAGGAAGTCCCAGGGCCTGACACTGCTGCTGGAGGCTGTGGAGAGCTTACAGAAACGGACCTATCCTGACTGACCACACTCTGGAAGATCCAACAAGCAGCTGAAGGAGTCTGGTGCAGATGTTTGCATTTAACCAATGGAATGAGGCTGCTGACCCCTGTGGTTGAACTGGGGAAATGTTGGAGAAAGCAGAGCAGGAGGGTGACCCTGTGGGAAGACCAGCAGTCTCAGTTGACCTGGGTTCTGATCTCTCAGGCACTGGACCACCAACCAGGCAGCAAGCACCAGCTGATAGGCAGATCCCCCACCAACACACACACACACACACACACACACACACACACACACATACAACAGACGACTTTTGGGTCTGGGTTAGGTTGGAGGGGATGCACCTAGCCCTTGAGACACTTGGAGGACCCAGTGTGTTTGGAGGAGGTCTAGGTGGGTGGAGGATTGGAGGGGTGGGGCATCCTTGTGGAGACAGGGAGTGGTAAGAAGGTACGGGATGTCAAAGGGTGGACTGTGAGGGAGAATGGAATCTGAAGTCTGAAATAAACAAACAAAAAAATAAGTAAAAAATAAATAAATAAAAGACAAAAAGAAAAAGGGGGAAAAGAAGTATTAAGTGACTAAGACTGAATCTTATAGGAGGGCCTTCACCTGGGCCTACCATGTCAGCATCCAGTGATAAAATCCTAGTTTGGGCAATATTTTGGGTGAAATTCTTGCTTTAATATTCTTTAAAAATTTATTTTTCTTTTTTATTATCCATTTTCTGACCCTACTTTCTATTGACCATTACTGACTGCTCATTTGATATCCCATGGAGTTAGTTCTCCTTGTGTTTTGTAGTAATTTTATTTCCCACAGAGGTTAAGCTTCAGCAGGTCACACTTCACACTTTTTTTCCAATGGCCATCTGTCCACAAATAATGACTAACAGAGAACAGACACCTGCGTATACCCCCGCTCCCTGTTAAAATGTGTCTTTCTACTTTTCTTTAAAAGGTAAAATTCTAAATCATTTGCTGAAAAACATAGACTGACTCAAAGATAAGTTTTTCTGGCCTGGAGAAGCTGAAGAAGTGGCTCAGCAATTAAGTGGAGTGTTCTTTCTTACAAAAGGAGCAGGATTTAGTATAATGGTTCTCTAACTTTCTAATGTGACCACTTAATATATTTTTCATGGGGTGGTGACCTCTAAACATAAACTTATCTTTGTTACTACTTTAAAACTCTAATTTTGTTATTTTTACAATTTGCAATGTAAATATCTGGCATGTAGGATGGTCTAAGGTGACCTTTTTGAAATGGTCATTCGACAAAACTGTCACAGTTCAGAGTTTGAGGAACTGCTGATTTTGTGCTTTAATTTCCAGCACCTGCCAGGAGACTCACAGCTACCTGTACCTACAGCTCCAAAGGGATTCTAATGCTTTTGATCTCTACAGGCATCTACATCCATTTACACACACACACACACACACACACACACACACACACACACACACACACACAAACCCCTGTGCACCTGTGCATGCAAACATGATTTTTAAAATATATCAAAATAAATGAAAGATATTTCCACTAAATAGGATATGAAACTATTTGTGTTTTGAATACTGTATGCTGGTGAGTTTGTCTTAATCAAATAAATGCACTTGCATATCTCCATTTTCATGGTGAAAATAGGTTCATAGTTGTTTTATTTATAATATCCAGAAAATGGAAAGAACCCAGATGTTCCTCAACAGAGAAATGGATACAGAAACTATGGTATATATTCACAGTGGAGTACTATTCAGCTATTAAAAATAATGAATTCATGAAATTCTTAGGCAAATAGATGGAACTAGAAAGTGTTATCCTGGGTGAGGCAACCCAATCACAAAAGAACACACATGCTATGCACTCACTCATAAGTGGATGTTAGCCCAAAATATCAAAATAAACAAGTTACAATTCACCAAGCTCAAGAAGAAGGAGGACTTAAGTGTGGGTGCCCTGTTTCCTCTAAGAAAGGGAACAAAATAGTCACAGGAGCAATAAAGGAGAAAATGTGTGGAGCAGAGACTGAAGTATAGGCCACCCAGAGACTACCCTACCTGGGGATTCATCCTATAAGCAGTCTACAAATCCTGACACTACTATAGACAAGAAGTGTATACCAAAAGGACCATGCCATGGTTGTCTCCAGAGGGGCTCTGCCAGAGCCTTACAAATACAGAGGCAGATGCTAACAACTAACTATTGCACTGGGCATGGAGTCACCAATGGAGGAGCTGGATCTTGTCAATTCTTGATCTTAGAGCATAAGCTATTGGTGTTCTGTTCAGGAACTTTACCCCTGTGCCCATGTCCTCAAGGGTTTCCCCCAGTTTCTTTTCTATTAGTTTCAGTGTGTCTGGTTTTACATGGATTTCCTTGATCCACTTGGAGTTGAGCTTAGTACAAGGAGATAAGAATGGATCAATTCGCATTCTTCTGCATACTGACCTCCAGTTGAACCAGCACCATTGTTGAAAACGCTATTTTTTTCCACTTGATGTTTTCCGCTCCTTTGTTGAAGATCAAGTGATCATAGGTGTGTGGATTCATTTCTGGGTCTTGAATTCTATTCCACTGGTCCACTTGCCTGTCACTGTGCCAATACCACTAGGGTTAAAAACTCAGGAGACAGCAGTTATTGGCGAGGATGTAGAGAAAGAGGAACACTCGTCCACTACTGGTGGGATTGTAAGATGGTACAACCACTATGGAAATCAGTCTGGCGGTTCCTCAGAAAACTGGACATGATACTTCCGGAGGACCCTGCTATATCTCTCCTAGGCATATATCCAGAGGATTCCCCGGCATGCAATAAGGACACATGCTCCATTATGTTCATAGCAGTCTTATTTATAATAGCCAGAAGCTGGAAAGAACACAGATGTCCCTCAATGGAGGAATGGGTAGAGAAAATGTGGTATATTTACACAATGGAATACTACTCAGCAATTAAAAACAATGAATTCCTGAAATTTTTAGGCAAATGGTTGGAACTGGAAAATATCATCCTAAGTGAGGTAAACCTATCACAAAAGAATACACATGGAATGCGATCACTGATAAGTGGATATTAATTAACCCAGAAGCTCTGAATACCCAAAGCACAATTAGCATAACAAATGACTCCCATGAAGAATAAGTAGAGGGCCCTTATCCTGGAAAGGCTTGATCTAGCATTGTAGGGGAGTACCAGGACAGAGAAAAAGGAGGGAGGTGTTTGGAGAATGGGTGGAGAGAAGAAGGCTTATGGGACATATGGGGAGGGGGGAACTGGGAAGGGGAAATCATTAGAATGTAAACAAAGAATATAGAAAATAAAAAAAGGAAAAAAATAAATTATAATACCAATTGTTTAAAATTATTTCTGCCATGCCAAAAAAAAAAGTGTTTTATTGAAGAGAGTTTTTGGCTTTTCTAAAAAAAGGACTGTAAATTAACACAGCTTCTTTCCTAAACACATCATCTTTTCATAATCCATTATAAGAATATCTTTGTGAACATTGTCCCACAGGCCTTATTTCTCCTTCCTGTTGAATATTTGAAACTAATTATTAAGACAAATTCACTAAGTATTGAGAAAACTTAAAGTAATATGCTTACATTGTGACTTTCTTCTACAAGTTACACATTCAAGGAGGAAATCAGAAAATTATTATTTCACTTATTCCTTTATCCAGTCACAAGCCATGACAGTAAAAACAATATTTTAAATAAAATGCCAAATTTATAATATAGTTCGCTTAAAATTGTACAAGTTAAGGAGCATAATTACTTGCATATAAACCAAATCATTGATATTCATTACCTCAGTCTTGCAAAGAATTTCATATCTATTACTAAGGATTATATGTTTATAAATTATTTCTTATACATATTTATTACACTTGGGATTAGAGAAAACAGTATTAAGTTTGTCTTAAACTTATAGGTAATTTTAACAAATTGACCAAAAAAATTTAAGAATATCATCTGTCTATAGTTGTCATCTATTTTGTATCATTGTATTTTTATCACATTTGATGGCTATGAGAGCTAAGTCTGTGAATATAACCATTGTGAGCCACACACAATTTTATTGATTCCTTGAAGATGCCAAGTTGTGCTACCACACCTTCCCAATCATCTTTCTTCTCCTCTTCTTCATTTGTCTTAATATTTGGTCTATATTTTGTACCTTGTTTACAGCAGCATAGTTTATCATTGATGTTTGTGAACATGATGATAACTATTATTATCATCTTTATTTTTTTATAACCAGGGATAAATCATCTCCAATTTATTTGCTATAGCTATCATGTTTGAATGATTAAAGATTGTTGACTATACACCTACAGCAGGTAGACGTAAATGTTTGAGTTACTGTCTGACACATAGAAAGACAATGCAAGGCAGAATGCTGACCTTCACCTCAAAGTATTCCTTGGCACTGAAAAGACTTAAAGCAGACTCTCTAGGTTCATAGAATTGTGATGAAGTGTCTTTGTTTACTTGTTTAACATTTCTTTGTGTACGTACAGCACATGTGTTTATCTGTGTTTAATCAAGATGCATCCACTGCACATAGCACATAATTTGGGGCATTTCATGTTACATACATATTTTCTTTTTTTAAATTTTTATTGAGTATCTTCTTCATTTACATTACCAATGGTAAAACCTTTCACAATTTCTCCCCTCTCAAAAGCCCCCTCCCCAAAGATTGCCTACACCTCCTTCCACCACCTGCCTCCATGTATATGCCCCTCTACCCGACACACTCCCACCCCCCACTCCCCACCCCCTGTCCATTTCCCTTTGTTGGGGCCTCTATTGAGCCTTTACCTGACCAATGAGCACTCCTCCCACTGATGCCCAACAAGGCATTCCTCTGCCACGTTTTTGGCTGGAACCATCTGTACCCCTTGGTTGATGGTTCAGTCCCTGGGAGTCTTGGGTTGTCTGGGTGTCTGAATTCATTGTTCTTCCCATGGGGCTATAAACCCATTCAGGTCCTCCTGACCACCCTCCAGATCATCCGTTGGAGACCCCAAGCTCAGTCCTAGAGTTGGTTGCTAGTTTCTGCCTCTGTAATTGTAAGACTCTGGCAGGGCCCCTCTGAAGACAGCCATGGAATGTTCCTTTTGGTACAAGCTTGTCATTTTATTAGGGTTTGGTGACAGTTTATATGATGAATCCCCAGGTAGGGCAGTTGTTGGGTGGCCTTTACTTCAGACTCTGCTCCACACATTGCCTTCCTTATTGCCCCTGTGAGCATTATGTTCCCTTTCTCAGAGGAACCATAGCACCCTCACTTCTTGAGCTTCCTGTGCTGGGTGAATTGTTAATTGTTTGAGCATTTGGACTAGCATCCTCTTATTAGTGAGTGCATACCATGTGCATTCTTTTGTGACTGGGTTACCTCACTCAGGATGACACTTTCTAGTTCCATCCATTTGCCTAAGAATTTCATGAATTCATTGCTTTTAAAAGCTGAATAGTGCTCCATTGTGTATATATACCACAGTTTCTGTATCCATTCCTCTGTTGAGGGACATCTGGGTTCTTTCCAGCTTCTGACTATTATAAATAAGGCAGCTATGAACATAGTAGAGCATGTGTCCTTTATTACATGTAGGAGCACTTTCTGGGTATATGCCTAGGAGTGGTATAGCTGGGTCCACAGGTAGTACTATGTCTAATTTTCTGAGGAATCGCCAAACTGATTTCCAGAGTGGTTTTACCAGCTTGCAATCCCACCAACAATGGAGAAGTGTTCCTCTTTCCCCACATCTTCTCTAGCATCTGCTGTCCCCTGAGCTTTTCATCTTAACCATTCTAATTGGTGTAAGGAGGAATCTCAGTGTTGTTTTGATTTGCATTTCTCTGATAACTAAGGATGCTGAACATATTGTTAGGTGCTTTAGAGCCATTTGAGTTTCCTCAGTTGAGAATTCCCTGTTTAGCTCTCTACCCCATTTTTAAATAGGGTTATTTGATTCTCTGGAGACTAACTTCTTGAGTTCCTTGTATACGTTGGATATTAGTCCTATTAGTCCTATCAGATGTAGGGTTAATAACGATCATTTCCCAATTTGTTGGTTGCCATTTTGTCCTATTTACTATGTCCTTTGCCTAACAGAAGCTTTGCAGTTTTATGAGGTCCCATTTGTCAATTCTTGTTCTTAAAGCATAAGCCATTGGTGTTCTGTTCAGAAACTTTTCTCCTGTGCCCATGTGTTCAAGGTTTGTCCCCACTTCCTCCTCTATAAGCTTCAGTGTTTCTAATTTTATGTGTAGATCTTTGATCCACTTGTACTTGAGCTTTGTACAAGGAGATAAGAATGGGTCAATTTGCATTTTTCTGCATTCAGACCTCCAGATGATCCAGCACCATTTGTTAAAACTGCTGTCTTTTTTTCCAGTGGATGTTTTTAGCTCCTTTGTCAAATATCAAGTGACCATACATGTGTGGATTCTTTTCTGGGTCTTCAATTCTATTCCGTTTATTTTCCTGCCTGTCTTCATACCAATACCAAACAATTTTTATCACTATCTCTCTGTAGTAAAGCTTGAAGTCAGGGATGGTGATTTCCCCAGAATATCTTTTGTTGTGGAGAATAGTTTTTGCTATCCTGGGCTTTTGTTATTCCAGATGAATTTGAGAATTGCTCTTTCTAGATCTATGAATAGTTGATTTAGAATTTTGATGGGGATTGCATTGAATCTGTAGATTGTTTTCGGCAAGATGGCCATTTTTACTATATTGATTCTACCAATCCATGAACAGGGGAGATCTTTATATCTTCTTAGACTTTCCTCAATTTCATTCTTCTGAGGCTTAAAGTTCTTGTCATATAGACCCTTCACTTGTGTCAGGGTCACACCTAGGTATGAAGTATTATTTGGGACTATTATGAAGGGTGTCATTTTCTCTAATTTCTTTCTCATCTTGTTTGTCCTTTGAGCAGAGGAAGGCTACTGATTTGCTTGAGTTAATCCAGTCACTTTGCTTAAGTTGTTTATCAGCTTTAGGAATTCTCTGGTGGAAGTCTTGGGGTAGCTTAAGTATGCTATCATATCATCTGCAAATAGTGATAGTTTGAATTCTTCCTTTGCAATTTGTATAACTTTGACCTCTTTCTTGCTGCCTGATTGCTCTGGCTAGGACTTCAAGTACTATATTGAATAGACAGGGAGAGAGTGGGCAGCCTTGTCTGGTCCCCGATTTTAGTGGGATTGCCTCAAGTTTCTCTCCATTTAGTTTGATGTTGGCTACCGGTTTGCAGTATATTGCTTTCACTATGTTTAAGTATGGGCCTTGGATTCCCGATCTCTCCAAGACTTTTATCATGAAAGGATGCTAAATTTTGCCAAAAAGCCTTTTCAGCATCTAATGAAATGACCGTGTGTTTTTTTTCCTTTAGTTTGTTTATGTAGTGAATTACATTGACGGATTCCTGTATATTGAACCATCCCTGCATCCCTGGAATGAAGCCTACCTGATCATGGTGAATTATAGTTCTGATGTATTCTTGGATTCGGTTGGCCAGGATTTTGTTCAGTAATTTTGCATGAGGGAGATTGGTTTGAAGTTCTCCTTCCTTGTTTTGTCTTTGTTTGGTTTAGGTATAAGCCTGATTGTGGCTTATAGAATGAGTTGGGTAGTGTTCCTTGAGTTTCTATTTCATGGAAAAGTTTGAAGAGTATCAGTATTGACTCTTCTTTGAAGATCTGATAGAATTTCCCCCCTAAACCCATCTGTTCCTTGGCTTTTTTTTTTTTTTTTGAAGAGGGACTATAAATGACTGCTTCTATTTACTCAGGGCTTATGGGACTATTTAGATGGTTTATCTGATCCTGTTTTAACATTGGCACCTGGTATGTATCTAGAAAGTTATCCATTTCATCCAGGTTTTCAAACTATGTTGAATATAAACTCTTGTGGTAGGATCTGATAATTTTTTTAATTTCCACAGTTTCTGTTTTTATGTCTCCCTTTTCATTTCTGATTTTATTAATTTGGATCCTGTCTCCACGCCCCCTGGTTAGTCTGGCTAAGGGTTTATCTATCTTGTTGTTTTTTCAAAGGACCAGCTCCTCGTTTTGTTGATTCTTTGTATAGCTCTTTTTGTTTCTGCTTGGTTGATTTTGGCTTTTAAGTTTGATTATTTCCTGCTGTCTATTCCTCTGGGAGTATTTGCTTCCTTTTGTTCTAGAGCCTTCAAGTCTACTACCAATCTCTTAGTGTAAGCTCTCTCCATTCTCTTTTTGGAGGCACACAGAGCTATAGATTTCCTCTTAGCACTACTTTCATTGTGTCCCATAAATTTTGGTATGATGTGTCTTCATTTTCATTGAATTCTAAAAAGTCTTTAGTTTCTTTCTTTATTTCTTCCTTGACCAAGCTATTATGGAGAAGAGCATTGTTCAAAGTCCATGTGTATGTGTGTTTTCCATTGTTTTTGCTTGAGCTTAAGACCAGCCTTAGGCAATGGTGATCTGATAAGATACATGGAATAATTTCAATATTTCTATATCTGTTGAGGCCTGTTTTGTGACCAATTATATGGTCAATTTTGGAGAAGGTACCATGAGGTGCTGAGAAGAAAGTATATTCTTTTGATTTAGGGTGGAATGTTCTATAAATATCTGTTAGATCCAGTTGGTCCATAACTTCACTTAGTTTCACTCTATCTCTGTTTAGTTTCTGGTTCCATGACTTGTCCATTTTTGACAGTGGAGTGTTGGAGTCTCCCACTATTATTGTGTGGGGTGCAATGTGTGCTTTGAGCTTTAGTAAAGTTTATGTTATGAATGTGGGTGCCCTTGTGTTCAGAGCATAGATGTTCAGAATTGAGAATTCATCTTGGTAGACTTTTCCTTTGACCAGTATGAAGTGTCCCTCCTTATCTTTTTTGACAACTTTTGGCTGAAAGTTAATTTTATCCAATATAAGAATGACCACTCCAGCTTGTTGCTTGGGACAATTTTCTTGGAAAATTGTTTTCCATCCTTTGACTCTTAAATAGTGACTGTCTTTGCCACTGAGATGGGTTTCTTATATGCAGCAATACGCTGGGTCCTGTTTACATATCCAGTCCATTAGTCTATGTCTTTTTTTAGGGGAATTGAGACCATTGATATTAAGAGATATTAAGGAAAACTTGTTGTTTGCTGTTATCTTCTTAGTTAAAGGTGACATTCTGGTTGTGTAGCTATCTTCTATTGGGTTTGATGAAAGATTACCTTATTGATTTTTCTACAGTGTGGTTCTCCGTCTTATGTTGGTAATTTCCACCCATTATCCTTTGCAGAGCTGGATTTGTGGAAAGATACTGTGTAAATTTGCTTTTGTCATGGAATGTCTTCTTTTCACCATCTATGGTAATTTAAAGTTTTGCTGGGTCTAGTAGTCTGGGCTGACATTTGTGTTCTCTTAGGGTCTATATGATATCTGCCCAGACTCTTCTGGCTTTCATAGTCTCTGGTGAGCAGTCTGGTGTAATGCTGATAGGTCTACATTTATATGTTATTTGACCTTATTCTCTCATTGCTTTTAATATTCTTTCTTTGTTTAGTGTATTTGGTGTTTTGATTATTATGTGACAGGAGGAATTTCTACTCTGGTACAAGCTGTTTGGAGTTCTGTAGGTTTCCTGTACGTTTGTGCGCATCTCTTTCTTTAGGTTAGGGAAGTTTTTGTCTATAATTTTGTTGAAGATATTTATTGGGCCTTTAAAATGTAAATCCTCACTTTCCACTATTCCTATTTTCCTTAGGATTGGTCTTCTCATTGTGTCCTGGATTTCATGGATGTTTTGGGTGACAAGCTTTTTGCATTTTGCATTTTCTTTGACTGTTGAGTCAATTATTTCTATGAAATCTTCAGCATCCAAGATTCTTTCTTCTCTCTCTTGTATTCTGTTGTTGATGACTTCTGAATTCTTTCCAAGGTTTCTATTTTCAGAGATGTCTCACTTTGTGATTTCTTTGTAGATTCTATTTCCAGGTTTAAATCCTGGATACTTTTGTTCAGTTCCTTTACTTGTTTGTTTGCTTTTTTCCTGAAA
This sequence comes from Apodemus sylvaticus, assembly GCF_947179515.1. NCBI lineage: Eukaryota > Metazoa > Chordata > Mammalia > Rodentia > Muridae > Apodemus > Apodemus sylvaticus. Next base: position 108,953,416 of record NC_067473.1, read on the forward strand.
TTCTTTAAGGAATTTTTGTGTTTCCTCTTTAAGGGCTTCTACCTTTTGATCCATATTCTCTTGTCTTTCTTTAAGGGTTTTTTGTGCTTCTACCTGTTGACCCATGTTCTCTTGTATTTCTTTAAGGGAGTTATTTATGTCCTTCTTGAAGTCCTCCATCAGCGGTATGAGATGTGATTTTAAATCTGGTTCTTGCTTTTCTGATGTGATGGAGTATGCAGGATTTCCCATTGTGGGAGAGTTGGGTTCTGATGGTGCCATGTTGCCTTGGTTTCTGTTGGTAATGATCTTGCATTGCCTTTGTCCATCTCTTTATCTCTGGTGTTAGCTGGTCTTGCTAACACTATCTTCTCTATCCTGCTGGCTTGTGTTTCTGTACTCCTGGGATTCTCTTTCTGTCAAATGCCCTAATATTCTGTTCCTGTTGGTTCTCTAGAGAGTATCAGGAAGTGTTGTCCTCTCCATGCCAGATGTGGTGCAGGTGTGTCACATCCAACAGAAATGGGCGTTGACAGGGAGGGGGAAGGGATAGAAGGGGCTGAAGGGGAAAGGTGAACTAGAGGTTGCTGTGTAGTGAGTCCCAGAGAGGAGGGGCTCCATGACTCTCTTTGTTGGGCAGTGATGCTTACCTAATACCCTGCTCCTATAGGTTCTCTAGAGAGTATCAGGAAGTGGTGTCCTCTCCGTGCCAGATGTGATGCAGGTCTCCCACATCCGATGGCAAGGAGCAGTGATGGGGGGAGGAAGGAGGCTACATATATATTTTCAAGACAGAGAAACTATACATGACGTGATTCAGAAAGAATCACGTCATGTATAATTTTTTTTGTCTTGGGAACAATCAAAACCTTCTTTAGTGTTTATTTTGAACTATTAAATTACTTAAACTCAATCAGTTGGACTCTAACCCATTAGAAGTCACCTGTCTTGTCCCTCACAGCTACTTGACTCCATTCTTTAGTCCTTCTTTTTTAGTATTGCTCTGAGAGTTTATCTATGTTCATATTTTTGTTCCTATCAAGTGTTTGTGAAAAGAGACTTAAATGTGTGCCTTCAAGCTGTCATTTTTCCTAAAAGTATAATTTGTCATATTTAAACAGTCTATCACAGAGCACAAATATCTATTATTGGTCTGAGCTACATTAACATTAGTGGCCATCCCAGGAGCTACTGAGGTTGAAGGCGCTGTTTTTATTTTACTGTAAATTGTCCCTCAGCTCCTGTGTTTCCTTGCCTCTGTGCTGTTCCTTCTAAGTATTTGATGTCTCCAGATACCAGCCAAACTCCTGCTGCTACTTTCTTGACTCTTTTATATTGACAGTATATACTTTTTTATTTTTAGGATGTTTTATAAAGCTCTCCCATAATAATGTGTGGGTGTGGGTATGTATGCGTCTGTTTCTATATATGTCTATCAATCTCTGTGTATGTGTGTCTGTCTGTCAGTCTTTGAAACAACATCTCATAATGGAGACCAGGATGTATCAGGACTTACTATGGAATCTAGATGGCCTTGAACTTATCTCAGCCTCCAACATGCTTAGGATAATATTAGTATATTACTATAACCAGAATAAAAATATTTGATTTAACATAAATCTGTTCTGTCTATTTCTGATAGATTAAAAATTATAAATGCACTAAAAGATCTTGGACAGACAAATTTCACCTTCATATGGAAATACAAACACACACACACACACAAAACCATGATAGGTAAAAATAATCTTAAAGTATATAAGAAGATAGAGATATCTTCTAGATATCTACTAGAGATATCACTATTCATAATTTCAAGTTGTGCTACAAAGTATTAGTAATAAATACAACATTGCATTGTCATAAAAGTAGACATAGAGGTCAAAAGAATCAAACTGAAGACCAAGACATAGATGAACACAATTATGAACATCTAATTTTTGATTAAAAATAAGCCAGAAATAGACACTGAAAAAAAGACATATTTACCAAATTATGCTGGTCAAACTGTATAGTGGCATGGAGAAGAGTACAAATAGATCTACTTATCATTTTGTACTAAAATCAAAGCTAAATGTATCAAAGACCTCAACATAAATCAGATACACCGAAGATAATATATGTATTATATACACACACACACACACACACACACACACACATATATATATATATTTAAATATATATACATATATATCCACAAGAGAAGACTTACTTAAAACACCCCCATTAGTACATGCACTAACATCTAGGATTAATAAATGAGATGTACTGAAAATAAAGAGCTTCTGTAAGGGAAAGGACACTGGCATGGGGACAAAGTGGTAACCTGTAGATGGGATTTTCTTTTTTTACCAACTCCACATCTGATAGCAGACTAATATCCAAAGTATATAATATCATCTGATGTAGGATCTGATGTAGGATTGGTGAAGATCTTTTCCCAATTTGTTGGTTGCCGATTTGTCTTCTTGATGGTGTCCTTTGCCTTACAGAAACTTTGTAGTCAATTCTTGATCTTAGAGCATATGCTATTGCTGTTCTGTTCGTAAACTATCTCCCTGTACCGATGTCCTCAAGGGTCTTCCCCAGTTTCTTTTCTATTAGCTTAGAACTCAAGAAGTTAGACTCCAGAAAACCAAACAACCCTATTAAAAAATGGGGTACAGAGTTAAACAAAGAATTCTCACCTGAAGAACTTCGGATTTCGGGGAAGCATCTTAAAAAATGTTCAACTTCATTAGTCATTAGGGAAATGCAAATCAAAACAACCCTGAGATTTCACCTTACACCAGTCAGAATGGCTAAGATTAAAAATTCAGGAGACAGCAGGTGTTGGAGAGGGTGTGGAGAAAGAGGAACACTCCTCCACTGCTGGTGGGGTTGCAAATTGGTACAACCACTCTGGAAATCAGTCTGGCGGTTCCTCAGAAAACTGGGCACCTCACTTCCAGAAGATCCTGCTATACCATTCCTGGGCATATACCCAGAGGATTCCCCACCATGTAATAAGGATACATGCTCTACTATGTTCATAGCAGCCCTATTTATAATTGTCAGATGCTGGAAAGAACCCAGGTATCCCTCAACAGAAGAGTGGATGCAAAAAATGTGGTATATCTACACAATGGAGTACTATTCAGCCATTAGAAACAATGAATTCATGAAATTCTTAGGCAAATGGATGGAGCTAGAGAACATCATACTAAGTGAGGTAACCCAGACTCAAAAGGTGAATCATGGTATGCACTCACTAATAAGTGGATATTAACCTAGAAACCTGGAATACCCAAAACATTTTTTTTATTCGATATAATTTATTTACATTTCAAATGATTTCCCCTTTTCTAGCCCACCCCCACTCCCCGAAAGTCCCGCAAACCCCCTTCTCTTCCCCTGTCCTCCCACCCACCCCTTCCCACTTCCCCGTTCTGGTTTTGCTGAATACTGTTTCACTGAGTCTTTCCAGAACCAGGGGCCACTCCTCCTTTCTTCTTGTACCTCATTAGATGTGTGGATTATGTTTTGGGTATTCCAGTTTTCTAGGTTAATATCCACTTATTAGTGAGTGCATACCATGATTCACCTTTTGAGTCTGGGTTATCTCACTTAGTATGATATTCTCTAGCTCCATCCATTTGCCTAAGAATTTCATAAATTCATTGTTTCTAATGGCTGAATAGTACTCCATTGTGTAGATATACCACATTTTTTGCATCCACTCTTCTGTTGAGGGATACCTGGGTTCTTTCCAGCATCTGGCAATTACAAATAGGGCTGCTATGAACATAGTAGAACATGTATCCTTATTACATGGTGGGGAGTCTTCTGGGTATATGCCCAGGAGTGGTATAGTAGGATCTTCTGGAAGTAAGGTACCCAGTTTTCGGAGGAACCGCCAGACTGATTTCCAGAGTGGTTGTACCAATTTGCAACCCCACCAGCAGTGGAGGAGTGTTCCTCTTTCTCCACACCCTCTCCAACACCTGCTGTCTCCTGAATTTTTAATCTTAGCCATTCTGACTGGTGTAAGATGAAATCTTAGGGTTGTTTTGATTTGCATTTCCCTAATGACTAATGAAGGTGAGCATTTTTTAAGATGTTTCTCCGCCATCCGAAGTTCTTCAGGTGAGAATTCTTTGTTTAACTCTGTACCCCATTTTTTAATAGGGTTGTTTGGTTTTCTGGAGTCTAACTTCTTGAGTTCTTTATATATATTGGATATTAGCCCTCTATCTGATGTAGGATTGGTGAAGATCTTTTCCCAATTTGTTGGTTGCCGATTTGTCCCAAAACATAACCCACACATCAAATGAGGTACAAGAAGAAAGGAGGAGTGGCCCCTTGTTCTGGAAAGACTCAGTGAAGCAGTATTCGGCAAAACCAGAATGGGGAAGTGGGAAGGGGTGGGTGGGAGGACAGGGGAAGAGAAAGGGGATTATGGGATTTTCGGGGAGTGGGGGGGCTAGAAAAGGGGAAATCATTTGAAATGTAAATAAAAAATTATATCGAATAAAAAAAGTTGATATTAAAAAGCTGAAACAATCCAATTAAAATGGGGTACAGATCTAAAGATAAAATTTTCAATAGAAGAAATTGAAATATCTGAGAAACACATAGAAGAAATATTGACCATCCTTAGCCACCAGAGAAATACAAACCAAACCTACATTGAGGTTTCAAATTACTGGCTTCAAAATGGTTAAGACCAATACCAGAAATGACATCTCATGCTAGAGAGGATCTGCAATACTGGGAACATTCCTCCATTGCTGGTGAGAGTGAAAAATTTTATAGCCATGATAGATATCACTACTGTCCTTTCTCAGAATGATGGGAATTAGTCTACCTCAAGATGCAGCTATGCGACTTTTGGGCAGAAACTTAAAGGATACTTAATCCTAAGTAAATGACACTTGCTCAACCATGTTTACTGTTACTCTATTCACAATAGTCAGAAATTGTAAATTGCTTAGTTGTCTCTCAAAGTAAGAATGGATAAAGAAAATGTTACATTTACACACTAGTTTATTACTGCACTTAAAAATGACATTATGAAATTTTTAGGGAAATGAATGGAACTAGGAATAAAACAAAGTGACATAGTAAAAGGAATATGGTATATATTCATTTATGTGTGAAAATTGCCAGTTAAGTAAATGATAACCAAACTACAATTTGTAGACCTAGAGAGGTTCTATAAAGTAGGGGACTAGGGGAACACACAGATATCACTGGGAGTGGAAATAGACTAGGTGCATGGGCTATGCTGGCTGAACTGAAACAGGAGGATTGGGTAGGTGACAAGGAGAAACCCTGCTAGAATAAATGGACATTTGCAGGATGTTATGGAGACTAGGGCAGTAGAAAGTTCCTAAAATATATGAGTCAATCCTAATGACGTTTCCAAGCAATGGGGACATGGAGTCTAAACTGGTTATCTTGGTACCAGATGAAGCTTCCAGTAGCGAGACTGGGTTTCAAACAATTGAGTTGCTGGTCCTTAGGGTCCCATGGAAATCCACAATCCAGGCTGTTCCTCTTTACAAACTGACAGTAAGCAACCAAACCCCTCACTAAACATGGAGAAGTTGAAATAATTTCATACACAGAAATTTTGCCCCTGTATTTTAGTGTTTTTGGTATGGGATGATACTCTGTAGGCTACCATAAGAGAAACATGAACCCCAATCCAGCCTCAAAATGTTTGATCTACAATGCTGTCCTCCTACATGTTAAATATATCTGGGCAATGGTGGCACCAAGATTACAGGAGTAACCATCCAATGACTGTGACTTAAGTTCCATTCTGTAAGATAGAACACATTAAAAAAAATAAATAAATAAACATTGTCAGAGTTACCAGGAACTGAAGACCAGATATCTTTGAGACCTAAGGTAAAAAAAAAAAATATTGGTCTAAAAAACAAAACTAGTGATACAATGACTCCTAAACAGATTCCCCTACTACTATAGATTAGTGCCTTAATCAGCCATCATCCAAGAAGCTTCCTCCTACAGCAGAACAGAATGAAGAACAAGTACTACAACCACAAAATGGAGACAGAGAAAGAGTGAAACACACAGCTGTAAATGGGATGTTTCCATCAAATCTCTCCCCTGAGATGTCAGGCAACCCTATGGACGAGGAAGCACACAGGGTTTCAGAGCCAGAAGTCATGGAGGAGACCAGGAGAACAAAGCCTCCTAAATCAAATGAGCAAAGCTCATATGAACTCCCAGAGAGTGAAGCAGCAATCACAAGGAGGTCTGCACAGGTCTATACCCGATCCTTTGTGTATGACTTTTAGTGTAGTGTTCTTACGGGATTCATGACTCTGTAGTAATGGGTCTCTGACTCGTGTGCCTTTTCCTGAGCTCTTATCCTTATCTTGTCTTGTCCCACTATGATGTAATGAATTTTCTTTTAAAGTATTATATTTTGTTTTGTTATTACCTCTTAGAAACATTTCCATTCCTAATGAGAGATGGAAAGAGTGGATTTGGATGAGAGAGGACATGGGAAGGAACTTGGAAGAGTAAAGGGACAAAATGTTATGAGGATAGAGGGTATGAAAAAATAATCTATTTTCAATAAAAGAGAAGTAGAAAATATTATAATGTGTAAGGCATATAAATACATATACACATATATGCATATATAATTATTCCATATAGATCATATTAATTACTTATTAAAATTTAATAACAATCATCATATATATTTGATAAAATTATTTTTTATTTTTTATTGATTACATTATTCATTTACATTTCAAATGTTATTCAACTTCCTGGTTTCCCCACCTTCTGAGAAAACCCCCAACCCATCCTCCCTCTCCCTGCCTCCATGAGGATGCCCCTCCAACCAACCCACTCCCATCTACGCCCCCTCCCTTGATTTTCCCTTGATGGGACATATATCTAGCCTTCATAGGACCAAAAACCTCTTCTCCCAACGATGCCGGACAAGGCATTCGTCCATCACAAAAGTGGCAGCGGGAACCATGTCTACCTCTTGGTTGATGGCTTTGTCTCTGGGAGCCTTTGGGGAATCCAGGTGGCTAACATCATTGTTCTTCTCACGAGGCTAAAAACCTCTTCATCTCCTCAAGTCCACCCTTCAACTTCTGCATTGGGGACCCTGCACTCAGTCCAATGGTTTGCTACTAGCATCTGCCTCTGTATCTGTAAGGCTCTCGCAGGGATCCTCCGGAGACAACCATAACAGGCTCCTTTTGGAAAACATTTCTTAGCATCCACAATAGTATTGGAGTTTGGTGGCTGTTTATAGGATGAATCCTCAGGTAGGACAGTCACTGGAGGGCTTTTCCTTCAGTCTATGCCCCACACTTTGTCTCCATAATTGCTCCTGTGAGTATTTTCTTCCCTTTTTCAGAAAAACCAAAGCACCCACACTTTAGTCTTCCTTCTTCTTGAGTTTCATATGGTCTGTGAATTGTATCTTATTTATTCTGAGATTTGGGGCTAATATCAGTTATCAGTGAGTCCATGCCATGTGTGTTCCCTTGTGATTGTGTTGCCTCACTCAGGATGACACTTTATAGCTCCATCCATTTGCTTAAGAATTTCATGGTCATTGTTTTTAATAGCTGAGTAGTACTCCATTGTGTAAATATACCACATTTTCAGTATCCATTCCTCTATTGAAGGACATCTAGGCTCTTTCCAGCTTCTGACTATTATAAATAAGACTTCTATGAACATAATGGAGCATGTGTCCTTATTACATGTTGGAGCATCTTCTAGGTATATGCCCAGGAATGGTATAGCTGGGTCCTTAGGTAGGATTAAGTTTATGTTTCTGAGGAACCACCAAGCTCTCTCTCTCTCTCTGTGTGTGTGTGTGTGTGTGTGTGTGTGTGTATAATGTTTTCTTCAATTTCCATCCTGCTAGTTTTGTATAAATAGATAAATGGGCACAGGATTAATGGATAAATACATAAGTGTGTTGAGCAGAACAAGTCAATTCTCGTTGGACACTGGCTATCAAATACTGGATATGGGCTGCCTCTGGATTATGGTGACAGTGAGGAGGCAGTAATTAAACTCCAAGGACAGAGTCATATTTACTGGTGGACTGCAATTCATGAATAGAATTTCAATGTGTAGAAGAGAAAAGGGAAAATTTTATCAGGACAATTTGCAGCTTTTAGAACAAAGAGCACAAAGAGGAGCCTAGCGAAGATTTAGGTAAATGACAGGTCCCAGTCCAAAGCCTACTGAGGTTTAAGGAAGCACTGAATGAAAACTGGATAGATATTGAAAATGAAAAGTGAAAAAGAAGGCTGGAGAGGAGGCTCAGTGGTTACAAACACTCTGCTCTTCCAAAGGACCTGGATTGCATTTCTAGCAGCCCTGAGGCAGCTCAGAAGTCTCCATAACTTCTATAGGTTTGGAGATCCCACACGTCTTTTCAGCCTCAATGGACACTGCACATACGAGGTACACAAACATACATACAGATAAAATATTCATACACATGAAAATAATTTTCCAAAAAAGAAAAAGAAAATTGTATAACTTGGGTAGGAATAAGTATCTAATTGTTATAACAATCTGTTAAAAGTTTCCACATTTAAAGTATCAAGTTGCAAAGACATGCCATCTGCAAATGGCCAGTTCAGTGTGATTGCTTGGGTTGTAAAGACTAAGGACCCACCTTAGAGGGAAATTTTTGAAACCTAATTAGTACATTGTAGACAGTATCTCTTCTAATCCTCATACACAAAATTCAAGAACAGATGCTAAATGGCCAGTGTGTCAATTCACAAAAAGGTGGAATCTCTCTGGAAGGTCACCACTGAAAGCTTACTTCAGCCTTCTCAAAACTTAAATTGTTTTCTTGTTTTTGATCTGTAAAGGTATTTTAGTATATATATATATATATTTCTATTATATATATTATAGAATACATAATTTTATTGTTCAATTAATATTTTTGTTAATATCTTAATATCCAATAATAAATATATAAGGAAATAATAATTTTAATTATTTCATTCATTATTGTTTAAATAATTAATATTACTGGCATAATATCATATATTAGACTTACATTACTGTTAGCACAAAACTGTAGAGTCACTTTAGTCATTGGGTGAGTGACCTAGGATTAGGGACATTTCTAGTAGAACACTATCATATGCCAAGAGCCAAAGAGACCAGGAGAAAGCCTAGGTAGCTTTTAATGTAATGAGAGTGGTTAGAGAGGACAGCATACTTTGAAAGAATCAGGCAAAGCACTAAGCAGGGGGTAAAAAAAAGCAGTCATTAAACTCTTTGTCCATTTATGATCTTACTGAGGTAGCCATGAAAACTATTTTCTGCTTAGGGTAATGAAAATCTCCACAGTGAAGAGAAAATAATCACAGATACTGTCATACTGTTGCTCTGACTTTGCAGTCAGTGAAGGCTGCTTTTTTGGGTCACAGAAATCAATGTGGGTGCTTGAGATAGGACACAGATAACTGACTTCATTCCCACGAGTTGAACTTTCAGATTTGGTAAGCTGGAGCTGGGACGCTATGGCTACTGTATTTACTGTGATCTGTCTACTCTTCAGCTTGCGAACAGCTTAGGGCTCCACACTCCACTTCCGACTTGTTTTTACACAGGACAAAGACAATCAAAATAATTGCAGCTGAATTATTGGCATGGTAAAATTCTGTGCTTCCTCGTTGTGAGGTGACTTTTTCTCCTAATCGAAATACTTTCTTAACCAACATCATGTATGTATGTATGTATGTATGTATGTATGTATGTGTATGTATGTATGCATATATTTATTTAAGTATGCTTGTATGTATGTATAAGTGTTCATAGTCTCCTGCTTCCTCTTCTGCACAGTCTTCTTTCTCCTCAAGGTCTCCTCTCTCCAGATCCTAGAAGCCTTAACCCCACCTCTTTTTCTTCTGCCCTATTTTAAGCTGTTGGCATCTTTACCAATCACAATTAACTGGGGCAGGGTCACTAAGCTAGTATCTAAGTGCAGACTCTCTCTCTAGGCAACAGGTTTTTGGGACTCGAATTAGCATTAGAATACAAGCAGCATCCGGACAACTCTATACATATTGCATAGGACATTTCTTTTTATATCCTGTCGCTCCTTTTAATTTGGCAGTTTCTGAATAACATATAGTATGTACTTATGTCTGGGCTTTTGTATGTATGTGTATGAAGGACCTTACATGAGTGTGCACAAATTAGGAAGACAAGGGTGAACCACATATATTTTGTCTAAGGAGGTGTCCACCTTGTTTTGATGAAACAATCTTCTTCGTAGCCTAAAACTTAACAAGTGTGCCAGGGTGACTGGCCATCAATACCAGGGATCTGCCTATCTCTGACTCCCACGTCTTGGACTACATTTGGACACCATAATTCCCAGTTTACTTACTAAGCACTTTGCTGACTTAAGTATCCACCTGTTCCTGTCCCTGTCTAACATAGATTTTTAAGTAGACTTAATACACATAATTTGGTTTTATATATAGGCAAAGGTAAAAGATGAATGTTTCAGCAAAAACTTCAGAAATATGTATGCTCATTCAAAAATACTTTTAGATAATAGAGAATGTAACAAATTAATTCTTTTGAAGTTATTTGATAACTACTTTGTACATACTTGACATTTAATTTTGTCCAATATATTTGAATTTTTGTTGGTATGTGATTGGAAAGGGTAAGCTTCTGTACTTCATAGAAATAATGAAAGGGAGCATTAGCTAAGAGCACTTAGCATTTAATCCTGAGTAATTCTTATTTCCATTATATTCATGCAATGTGTCTAATGATCTGTTTATAATGTCATATTAATTTTCTCTATTGAAAATGTAGTAAAGTGATTCTTTAAGGGATATAGTAAGGCAGAAACATAAAATTCAAATCTTGAATTAAAATTAATTCTTTGTCTAGTGAATAATATTACGAGATACCTTATTCAATTATTCTGACCTCTAAGTTTCAACAAGGCTTGTGGTTTAAATAATCAAAAGCAATGCTAAAGAGATTCAGCAGCAGTTAAAATCATTGTATTATCTTGCGGGGGACCTGACTTTGGTCCTTAGCAATCATGTTAGGTGGCTCATAACTACATGTAATTCCACTTCCAGGAGATCTGACGCTCCGTTTTCCAGAGAACTTACACTCAAATAGAAACAAATACCCAATGCAGGCACTCATACCTACACATACTTAAAAGTAATAAGAATAAATCACTAAACAATCAAAGATGAAAACTGTGCACAGCTAATATTACCTTTTATAAAAATCTATTTTTGATAGGGGAGTTACTAAGAAAGGGAAATAAATTAATACGGACAATGCACTATGCTTAAGATATACATGAATCCAATTTCTTCAAATAATCTCCAATAAAACTTCATCCAAAAGTTTGGCACTTTCAACAAAATTATATTTTTCTACTTTTTTAAGGTTTAATATGTTAAAATTCACTGTAGGGGTAATTCATTTTAAAACTTAACCAGGGAATCTTTATGATGCCCCAAATTACCTTAATGAGTTATACTATTGAAAAAAATACCAGCCACTCACAACCTATTTTCACTCTCCCTGTACTGATAATTTTAAAGTAATTTTTTACTACCTTGTCAATCCACAGACATAAAATGTTCTAAATAGACAAGTGAATTATGAAATTCCCATAGAAGATTATTTGCTACAAGACTCTTTAGACCTTTTGTTGGAACAGGACTGTGGTTCTAATGTTCTAATGATCAGACTTCTCTCTCTCTCTCTCTCTCTCTCTCTCTCTCTCTCCCTCCCTCCCTCCCTCCTCCCCATCTGTCATTCTAAGGATGGATTCTATTGATACCTTTTTAGTTGATAAATAACAATAAAGTATTTGTTGATTCTTGACATTTTGTTATTTTCTGTGTGTGTATGTGTGTGTATGTTGCCACTGTTTTGCTTATCTTGGATTTATTCCTTATGTTTTCTTGGGCAAGGTTACAAGTATGTCTCTTAAAAAATGGCAAAATATTAATCAATGCAGAGATACCTCATAATTTCAAGGAAAAAATATGAAGATGCTTCTTTTTTTTGTATTTGTATTTTTTATTTATTTATTTTTTATTTACATTGCAAATGATTTCCCCTTTTCTGGGTCCCGACTCACCGCAAGTCCCATAAGCCCTCTTCCGTCCCCCTATTCTTCCATCCACCCCTTCCCACTTCCCTGTTCTGGAATTCCCCTATACTCTTGCACTGAGTCTTTTCAGAACCAGGGGCCACTCCTCCATTCTTTTTGCACATCATTTAATTTGTGGATTATGTCCTGGGTATTCAAAGTTTCTAGGCTAATATCCACTTATCAGTGAATGCATACCAAGATTAATCTTTTGAGACTGGGTTACCTCACTTAGTATGATGTTCTCCAGCTCCATCCATTTGTCTAATAATTTCATGAATTCATTGTTTCTAATGGCTGAATAGTACTCCATTGTGTAAATATACCACATTTTTTGTATCCATTCCTCTGTTGAAGGCCATCTAGGTTCTTTCCAGCTTCTGGCTACTACAAATAGGGCTGCTATGAACATACTGGAGCATGTGTCCTTATTGCATGCTGAAGAATCCTCTGGATATATGCCCAGGAGTGGTATAACAGGGTCCTTAGGAAGTGACATGCCCAGTTTTCTGAGGAACCGCCAGACTGATTTCCAAAGTGGTTGCACCATCTTGCAATCCCACCAGCAGTGGAGGAGTGTTCCTCTTTCTCCATATCCTCCCCAACACCTGCTGTCTCCTGAGTTTTTGACCTTAGCCATTCTGACTGGTGTGAGGTGAAATCTCAGGGTTGTTTTGATTTGCATTTCCCTAATGATTAATGATGTTGAACATCTCTTAAGGTGTTTCTCAGCTCTCCGAAGTTCTTCATGTGAAAATTCTTTGTTTAGCTCCATACCTCACATTTTCATGGGGTTATTTGTTTCTCCGGGTTCTACTTTCTTGAATTCTTTGTATATATTAGATATTAGCCCTCTGTTGGATTTAGGGATGGTGAAAATCCTTTCCCAGTTTGTTGGTTAATGTTTTGTCCTTTTGACGGTGTCCTTTGCCTTACAGAAACGTTGTAGTTTTATGAGGTCCCATTTGTCAATTCTTGATCTTAGAGCATAAGCTAATGGTGTTCTATTCAGGAACTTTTCCCCTGTCCCCATGTCCTCCAGGGTCTTCCCCAGTTTCTTTTCGATTAGTTTCAGTGTGTCAGATTTTATGTGAAGGTCCTTGATCCATTTGGAGTTGAGCTTGGTACAAGGAGATAAGAGTGGATCGATGCGCATTCTTCTCCATGCTGACCTCCAATTGAACCAGTACCATTTGTTGAAAAGACTATCCTTTTTCCACTGGATGCTTTCAGCTCCTTTGTCGAAGACCAAGTGACCATAGGTGTGTTGGTTCATTTCTGGGTCTTCAATCCTATTCCATTGATCCGCTTGCCTGATATTATACAAATACCATGCAGTTTTTATCACTATTGCTCTGTAGTAGAGTTTAAAGACTGGGATACTGAATCCCCCTGAAGTTCTTTTACTTTTGAGAATAGTTTTAGCATTCTTGGTTTTTTGTTATTCCAGATGAATTTGAGAATTGCTCTTTCTAGCTCTATGAAGAACTGGATTGGGATTTTTATGGGAATAGTACTGAATCTGTTGATTGCCTTTGGCAAGATGGCCATTTTAACTATATTAATCCTGCCAATCCACGAGCATGGAAGGTTTTTCCATTTTCTGAGATCTTCGATTTCCTTCTTCAGAGATCTGAAGTTCTTGTCATATAGGTCTTTCACTTGTTTGGTTAGAGTCACCCCAAGATACTTCATGCTATTTGTTGCTATTGTGAAGGGGGTCATTTCCCTAATTTCTTTCTCAGTCTGCTTATCCTTTGAATATATAAAGGCTACTGATTTGCTTGCGTTGATTTTGTAGCCAGCCACTTTGCTGAAGTTGTTTATCAGTTGTAGGAGTTCTTTAGTAGAGTTTTTAGGGTCACTTAACTATACGATCATATCATCTGCAAATAGTGATAGTTTGACTTCTTTCCTTCCAATTTGTATCCCTTTGACTTCCTTATGTTGTCTAATTGCTCTAGCTAGGACTTCAAGAACTATATTGAAAAGATATGGAGAGAGGGGGCAGCCTTGTCTAGTCCCTGATTTTAGTGGGATTGCTTCAAGTTTCTCTCCATTTAGTTTGATGGTGGCTACTGGTTTGCTGTATATTGCTTTTACTATGTTTAGATATGGGCCTTGAATTCTTGTCCTTTCCAAGACTTTTAGCATGAAAGGATGCTGAATTTTGTCAAATGCTTTTTCAGCATCTAATGAAATGATCATGTGGTTTTTTTCTTTGAGATTGTTTATGTAGTGGATAGCAATTATGGATTTCCTTATAATGAACCATCCCTGCATCCCTGGGATGAAGCCTACTTGATCATGGTGGATGATCGTTTTGATGTGTTCTTGGATTCGGTGGGCAAGAATTTTATTTAGTATTTTTGCATCGATATTCATAAGGGAAATAGGCCTGAAATTCTTTTTCTTAGTTGGATCTTTCTGTGGTTTTGGTATCAGCGTAATAGTGGCTTTGAAGAAGGAATTGGGTAGTGTTCCTTCTGTTTCTATTTGGTAGAAAAGTTTGAAGAGTATTGGTGTTAAATCTTCTTTGAAAGTCTGATAGAATTCTGCACTGAAAGCATCTGGTCCTGTGCTTTTTTTGGTTGGAAGCCTATCTATGACCCCCTTCTATTTCTTTAGGGGTTATGGGTCTGTTTAGATGGTCTATTTGATCCTGGTTTAATTTTCGTAATTGGTATCTGTCTAAGAAAATGTCCATTTCCTCCAGAATCTCCAGTTGTGTTGAGTACAGGTTTTTGTAGTAGGATCTGATGATTTTTTGAATTTCCTCAGTTTCTGTTGTAATATCTCCGTTTTCATTTCTAATTTTGTTAATTTGGATACTTTCTCTGTGCCCTTTGGTTAATCTGGCTAAGGGTTTATCTATCTTGTTGATTTATTCAAAGAACCAGCTTTTGGTCTTGTTGATTCTTTGTATGGTTCTCTTGGTTTCTACTTGATTGATTTCAGCCCTGAGTTTGATGATTTCCTGTCTTCTTCTCCTCAAGGGTGAATTAGCTTCTTCTTGTTCCAGGGTTTTCAGTTGTTCCATTAATCTTCTAGTGTAAGCTCTCTCGAATTTCTTTTTGGAGGCACTCAAAGCTATGAGTTTTCCTCTTAGCACTGCTTTCATTTTGTCCCATAGATTTGTGTATGTTGTGCCTTCATTTTCATTAAATTCTAAGAAATCTTTGATTTCTTTCTTTATTTCTTCCTTGACCAAGGTATCATTGAGTAAAGTATTGTTCAGTTTCCATGTGTCTGTGGGCTTTCTGTTGTTTTTACTGTTACTAAAGACCACTTTTACTCCATAGTGATCTGATAGAAGGCATGGGATTATTTCAATATTCTTTATTTGTTGAGGTCTGTCTTGTGACCAACTATATGATCTATTTTGGAGAAGGTACCATGAGGTGCTGAGAAAAAGGTATATTCTTTTGGTTTGGGATAAAAAGTTCTATATATATCTGTTAACTCCAATTGGTTCAAAGCTTCAAATAGTTTCATTGTCTCCCTGTTTAGTTTCTGTTTTCCTGATCAGTCCATTGGTGAAAGTGGAGTGTTGAAGTCACCCACAATTATTGTGTTAGTTGCAATGTGTACTTTGAGCTTTAGTAAGTTTCTTTTATGAATGAGGGTGCCCTTGTATTTGGGGCATAGATGTTCAGGATTGAGAGTTCTTCTTTTTGGATTTTTCCTTTGACCAGCAAGAAGTGTCCCTCAGTGTTTCTTTTGATGACTTTAGGTTGAAAGTCAATTTTATCTGAAATTAGAATGGCAACTCTGGCTTGTTTCCTGGGACCATTTGCTTGTAGAATTGTCTTCCAGCCTTTTACTCTAAGGTAGTTTTTGTGTTTGACACTGAGGTGTGTTTCCTGTATGCAGCAAAATGTAGGGTCCTGTTTATGTAATCAGTTTGTTAGTCTATGTCTTTTTATTGGGGAATTGAGTCCATTGATGTTAAGAGATATCAAGGAGTAGCGGTTATTGCTTCCTAACATTTTTGATTTTAATTTTATACGTGTGTGGTTATCTTCTTTGGGTTTGATGAAAGAAGCTTAATATCCTGCTCTTTCCAGGGTATAGTTCCCCTCGTTGTAATGGTGCTTTCCCCCTATTATTTTTTGTAGGGCTGGGTTTGTAGAAAGATATTGTGTAAGTTTCGTTTTGTCATGGAATATCTTGGTTTCTCCATTTATAGTAATTGAGAGTTTCACTGGGTATAGTAGTCTCGGCTGGCATTTGTGTTCTCTTAGAGTCTGCATGAGCTCCACCCAGGATCTTCTAGCTTTCATGGTCACTGGTGAGAAATCTGGTGTAATTCTGATAGGTCTTCCTTTACTTGCCCTTTTTCCCTTACTACCCTAGGTATTCTTTCTTGGTTTAGTACATTTGGGGTTTTGATTATTATGTGACAGGAGGTATTTCTGTTCCAGTCCAGTCTGTTTGGAGTTCTGTAGGCTTCTTGTATATTCACGGGCATCTCTCTCTTTAGGTTAGGGAAGTTTTCTTCCATAATTTTGTTGAAGATATTTGCTGGCCCTTTAAGTTGTAAATCTTCACTCTCATCAATGCCTATAATCCTTAGATTTGGCTTTCTCATTGTGTTCTGGATTTCCTGGATATTTTGGGTTACAAGATTTTTGCATTTTGCATTTTCTTTAACTGTTGAATCCATGGTTTCTATGGTATCTTCGGCATCTGAGATTCTTTCTTCTATCTCTTGTATTCTGTTGTTGATATTTTCATCTATGGTCCCTGATTTCTTCCCAAGGTTTTCTATCTCCAAAGTTGTCTCCCTTTGTGCTTTCTTAGTTGTTTCTACTTCTGCTTTTAGATCCTGGAAATTTTTGTTCAGTTCTGTCATTTGCTTGTTTGTGTTTTCCTGTAATTCTTTAAGAGATGTTTATGTTTCCACTTTCATGACTTCTGCCTGTTGATCAAGGTTCTTCTGTATTACTTTAAGTGATTTTTGCGTTTCCTCCTTATTGGCTTTTGTATTCTCCTGAATTTCTTTCAATGATTTTTGTGTTTCCCTTGTAAGGGCTTCTAACTTTTGATCCATTTTCTCCTGAATTTCTTTAAGTATGTCCTTCATGTGTTCCTGTACTAGCATCCTGACCAGTGATTTTAAATCCAAATCTTGTTTTTCTGGTGTGTTGGGATATCCAGGACTTGCTAATGTTGGAGAATTGGGTTCAGATGCTGCCATAATGCCTTGGTTTCTGTTAGTAATGTTCCTACTTTGGCTTTAGCCATATGGTTCTCCTAGAAGTTAGATGGTCTTATTGTCACTGACTGGTGCTTCAACCTACTGTGGATCTTTAAGATTATCTCTGCAAAACTGGATGACCAGGTTTCTTTTGGCACAGATTACAGATATGCTGGCTTCCTCTTTTGTGCCTTTGGAGCCCTTCTCAGTCTTTCCTCATGCAATGCTATACTTAGGTTGTCAAGGTCAACCAGGTGTTCTCTGTCTGCTCTATTATAGAGGGAAGAAGTTGTGGTGGGGGTCACTCCCTCTGTTGATTCTCACATAGGACACAGGTCCTGCGATGGCCTGGCTTGCAGATGAACCGCCTATGTGCTCAGTTCCTGAGTGCAGGCAGACCCCTGGTGGTTTCCACCCCCAGAAATCTATCTAAAGCTCAGGGTGATACAGTACCTAGTGATCCTTTTGTGTCCCTGCAGACAGCAAATATGGCCGCGGGGCTTCTTTCCTTCCACAGCTTCCTGGGCAGGACAGGGGCCTGAGCCCTGCGGGCTGGCAGACAAAAGCCGCCTGAGTGCTCAGTTCCGGAGTGCAGGCAGACCCCTGGCGGTTTGCACCACCAGAAATCTAATGCTCAGGGTGATACAGTACCTAGTGATCCTTTTGTGTCCCAGGAGGCAGCGAGTATGGCTGCGGGGCTTCTCTCCTTCCACAGCTCCCTGGGCAGGATCTGAAGATGTTTCTTATAATATTGATACTATTAACACATTGATCTCGAACCTCAATAACAAATAATAAGTCCCACTTCATTTAGTTACTACTTATCTACAAAAACCTTTGTTTAATTTTATAGTTCAATTAAAATATATTCCCCATTAAAGAATTTTAGATATTTTATGGGTTAAAATTTGTGGCTATACAATGTTACAGAAACAAAATTAATAAGAAAACAAAGTAATTTCATTAAGTTGAAAGCAAAATGACCAGTTTCAAATCAAAACTTTCTTTGCATAATTTTACCATAAAATAAGATCTTAAAAACTAAGTAGGGAGCTATACGCCACTCTAAAGGAAAACACAGTGGTCAGTATTTGAAGAATAACTATCTACACATGAGATTACTTCTTTAAGACAGAAACTGCTATTTTTTTCAGCAGATAGTTAAGCTGCTACTGGCAAATACAGGAGAATGAGTAGGAGCCAAGAGATGTAGGAAGGGAGGACATATTTATAACTAGAGGATTTAAGTTGAGCAACATGAGTTCAATTCTCTGCTTTCAGCCTGAGCTCAGCAGATGTCACAGAGCAAGTTAATGGGAGGCAATGGGCCAATATTCACCAATACATGTGTAAAGGAAATCAAGAGACTGATATTAGAAAATTGTGAGCACTTGGTGATGATGAGAGGAGATCAGAAAATAAATAATTATGGGGTGTCTTTACAGGTCAGACTGAAACAGTGTCTCAGCTAAAAAATAAGAGATTGAGCTCAGATCCATCTGAATAGTATTATTACTCAAAGAAACAGTACATTCTGAGAAAAACAACTCAAATGCAAGTTAAAACTTACAATGAGATAAGAGTTTGGAGGACTGTGTAAAACACTATCAGAAAATAGTTTGTGTGGACTTTTTGTGAGGTGACCAAAGAAAAATATTCTAAGCAGGAATAGCAATAATTTACCTGCCTACCCATTGATTGTGTGTGTGTGTGTGTGTGTGTGTGTGTGTGTGTGTGAGAGAGAGAGAGAGAGAGAGAGAGAGAGAGAGAGAGAGAGAGAGAGAGAATGCTAAGCTTTGGTAAAAGTCCTTTCCCTTTACCTTGTATGAGACACATTCATGTTCATATTTACAGCTGCATGTGCAAGTCTATCTGATCAATGAACATTCTACAAACTCTCAAATCCGTATCCATTTCTAACAGAAGCTCCACTATTATAGATATGTGGCCCAGTTTGTACACAGGTTCTAGGGATATGAATCAGGTCATCAAGCATATGTACCAAGTACTTTAACCACTAACCAATCTTTCCAACTCCCATAGAAAAAGACAAGTGGCCATCCTAGATACTAAAATTATGTCAGTCATAAATTCATGTGTATTTAATACACAATTGGTATAAGAAAATAAAACAATAAATGAACATAGATTTAAATGAACATGAATGATAGGGACCTAGTACAAAGAAAACAGATGTATAACTTAATAAAAAGGAGAGTGACAGAGGGATGAATCTGTAGAAAGCATTGGCTAACTTAACAAAATGCTATAATCCAGGTTATTTAAATAATTGAAACCTGGTTTCTCAATGTTCTACATGATAGCATTCCAGGTCAAAGTTTGTAAAGACTGGCTTTACATCCACACAAAGCCCAAACTGTCCTGTTTTGTTTTGCCTCCTTACACTGTGAAATCACATCCCCTCAGTGCATTGTTAATAACGGAAGTGCTATTTTACTAAGAGCCCAACTTTGTGACCTGGCTTGACATAGAGCTTCCTAAGTACAGAGTCCGTTATACACACTCACCTTGCCCTATTTGTACAAATTTGTGCACACATAGACATGAACACACATGCAACCACCACAAATATACATATACATACAAAGCAATACAAATATGGAAATCCTGACATTTCAAGCAAAATTAATAGACCTGGTTTAGATTTAGAAATGAAGTCAGCCACATACTAAAAGTTAAATGGCACATTGTTTTATCACTGATCTCCTAATAGCTGAGTGAGCAATGTTTATTTCCAATAGATGGCAAATGCAAGAGGAAATACTGAGGTGCATTGATCAAAGTGCCAATAATAAGCAGTAATGCAAAAAATCATGTAAACATGCTCACTACATAGTCAATAACCATGGATTGTGTTTTTGAAAATTACTGGAGATTTGAGCCACAACAAAAAAGGAGTTGAAATTATGGAAATGTTAATTTGCTTGATATATATATATATATATATATATATATATATATATATATACACATATATATGTATATATAGTGATCCATATGCAGAGCTATCTTCAATGCTGTCCGTGTATGTGTGTGTGTGTGTGTGTGTTAAGTTCACTCTTTAAATTTGTTTGTAGTAAATGAGCTTACTCAACAGGCACATATCACAACAGCTCTTAAAACAAGAGGCAATTTTGCTCCTTTCTCCCTCACTTTGTAATTAATTATTTTCTGATTGCTTTTTACCACTTCTTTCTGTTACATTTATGTCCAATGTTCTTCTGTTCTTAATTGCTTAACAACGTGATTGCATGTTTTGAAATTCATTAATTTTCTAATTAGAGACTCCAGTTTAGCTTTGTGTATACTTTTGTTAAGTTTTCTTTTCAGCTGTGTTTTCTAAGCTGTTTGAAATTGGTATTCATCCTGCTAATGTCAACTACATATTTAAAGGGTTGTTTTTATTTCACTTCCAATGTGTTTGCTTTAATTTTTATGTGTTTTTTGGGGGATTTTATTATTCATTCTTAGTTTAATTATGGTCATATAAAATAGCATTCATCACCTTCTGTGAAACTTAATGAAGTTTAATTGGTGTTTTGGTTTATAGAACAATTGTATAAAATTTCAAATCTTTAAAAACAAAATGAGTTTTGGCAGTTTCAAATTGAATATATTAATACTCAGTACATGATAAATACTCAAATATGCTCCACTGTCGTGAAGTAACATTTAATAATGCATGTAAACAGATTCCAATCTGTTTGCAAGTTGTAATATATATTACTAACTGAAAATGTTCTATACGCTTTGCTATATCACTTTGATACATGTATCCTATACTTTCATATAAGGTTTATGTTACTACTAAAATGATTATTTCTTCCTTTATTATATTTACTTTATTCTTAGTAAATATCCAATGGTGTGCATATGCTCAGTAAACCTTGCTCATCCACTTTGCCACCATCCATTATTAAATGTGAGAAGCTGCTTTGCTGCTTACCCCAAGCTGGCCTCATATTTGAGATCCTCATTTGTCTCTGATCTGAGAATTGTTATTAATTGCTTGAACCACCATAGTTTCCTAGAGTTACTTTTTAGATCTTATGATTGTTTTGTGCACCATTGTTCTGCATATTTTCTCAACATTCAATAAATATATTTTGACCACAATTCACAGTTTGACTCTCAGAGATTCCAAAAGTTGAATCTAACCTTTTAACACTTTAAATGCACAAGGAAATTAAAGTATATTGTGGATTTAGTTTATTGCTTATTTTATGTTAATCAGATTCCCAAACTACACAGGAATTTATATGTCTACATGTAAGATGCTGTGTTCCTGCTCCCAGTTGTCTCTGATTGGTAAATGAAGTTGCTGGCAGCCAATGGCAGGGCAGGGAGACAGAGGTGAGACTTGAGGTTCCTGGGCAAGGAATGCAGGAGAGAGAAAGGAAGACAGAGAGCCATCAGGCCTGGGAAGCAGGAGGATCAGGCTTGAGACCTGGAGAAGCAAGAACATACAACCATATGAGAGTTGGGGAGGAATGGCCCAGAGGACTGCCCCACACACATAGGATCCAGGTTAGCAAAGATGGAATACAGATTTTAGTAAGTAATAATTCAGGAGTATCAGAGGGGAGGTGTTAGCAACATGCAAGCTGGGAGTGCCCTCCTATTTTTGCTGTTAAGGCACATTAAAATAATGCAATCTCTCTCTCTTTATCTCTCTCTCTCTCTCTCTCTCTCTCTCTCTCTCTCTCTCTAATATATATATATATGTGTGTGTGTGTGTGTGTGTGTGTGTGTGTATGTGTGTGTGTAATAATCCAGAACATTGGGCAGGTGATGAGGAACTCAAGTTGCTCCCTCTGGGAAGTATAGAGCAGATTAAAATACTACCACTTCAAAAGCATGTATATGTTTATGTGGAGATATATATTTATGTGTATATAACTGCAATGTATATAAATATTTTGTATATCCACAAATATATACTTATAATTGTATGTTTATTTATATTTCTACATGCATTTAAGTTTTTATGCATATCCAATATTGGAACAAATTACACTGTGTTTCTATAAAATTACATGGAAAACTCAAGGACAAAATAATTGAATAGAAGGTACAGGGCTTAGCTAATACTAAGATGAACAGATGACATCTCCAAGGATGTGACCTTTAAATGCTGTCCTGAAACAAAGAGGAGTGAATTCCAGCAAACCAGGAGATAACCATTCCAGATAACATCCAGATAACATAACATAACCAATACAAAAACCCAGGAGTGGAAATGGATTTGAACTGTGTGAAAAAAAAAAAAAAAGAAAAAAAAAAAAACAACAGCAGAAACACAGTTTGACTCCAGTGTCATTAAAGAAGCAGGGGGCTGAGATATGATTGATGGATTTTAGAAATCCTCATTTTAATAATCACCAACTCTTGGGACCTCGTTGAAAGCAATTTTATTTGTTAATTTGTTGTAGATAAAGCATACTTGCAGTAGGTGGTAGCAGTGGGGATGTGAAGACTGGCTAGATATGGGATCTATTTTGAAATTAAATTTGAGTACTCCTGGAGTACCTGTACATATACAACAGTGTAATTAAATATTAGAATTTCTGCTGTGAAGCAAAAGTGACATCATATTTTAAAGTAACAATAACAAAAAAAACCTACATATATGGAAGCACACAAGGTTTCTGTTTTGCAGTTCCATTTGATTATATAGAAGGCATGTTATATAAGGATGCTAAGAGGGTGGTCCATCTGAAATGATCTTAGAGCTTGGGAAAGTTGAGGGTGATACCAAGACTCAGGGTTTAAGTTACCCTAAGAAATTCTTCAGGAAAGCCCAGTGACACCAGGGAAACTCTGGGAGAATAGAGCCCAAAGTACTATTTTTCCATGTAGAAGGGAATGCGGTGAGTACTGAGAAAAAAATTAAGTACATTGAAAACCAAGAATCATAACCACATGTTTAGTAAAACTAAAACTTTTCTGACAAGCTGTTTCAGTGGAATTGTGGGATGGGAAGTCCCTATAGAGAAGGTGGAGGAAACCTTACACAGTAAGGACAGGGATATATTGACAGACTTCTCAGGAACATAATGGCGGAGGAGAAGTTGGGTAGTACAAGTGCCAAATCTATTAAACAGTGAATAGTTTTAAATGATGCTGGCCTTTGTCTCAAAAAGCATTGTTGACACCTCAAAGTTTGAAGAGTTCCTAGGGATCCTTCCATGTTGCAATGTGAGTGGGCAGGAATGCCAGGCCACAAACTGGCCTGGAGTTACCAGGTGTCAGAGACTGGGAAGTAGATGGAGTGGAATGTTCAAGGAAGAGGCACAGACAGCAGGATGCCAAACAGAACCAACAGGCAGCCAGGCTGAACATGACAAAAGATGAAACAGCTGGTCAGAGCTCATGTACAACACAGGCAGTTTTGAGTTGATGGCATCTAAGTGAAGCTTAGCCAGGTACTTGTTGACCAAACTGGAGTGTGCGAGAGGAGAAATGATATGAGAGAGATTTGCAGAATTACAAGCTTACCTATTCTGAAGGAATGTTCAGCCAAGTTGGTGGCATGGATATTGTAGTGCAATCTACAGAAAAAGATGGCATGTTCCTATGATGGAAAGATGTAAGTGCTGCTTCAGAATATGTTAGAGAAGGCTACCCACAGGAATTGTCTCTGTGTTTGTGTGCATGCATGCGTGTATGTGCATGTGTCTATACATGAATGTATATATAGGACTGGAAGAGAAGGTAGTAGAAGACAATGGACAGATGATGAGAAGAGTGGGGATGAGAAGGGAAGGAGAATATATAGTTAAGAGAATTTTTCACTCCCATTAGGCACTGCTAGGTTATTGATACTCACTGTGGGACCATATAATAGGGTATTTGCTTTATAACCACTACTACCTGTATTTGGCAATGTAAAAGATTCCAAACCTACATATTCTGCAGGTTTGTGGAGTCTGAGTTCTTTATATATTTTTTTCTCTGATTTACTGATTATAGTAATCAAATATTTGAGTGTGTTTTACCTTTGAGGTAAATTAAGTTCCATTATTAAGTAGATTGATTCTAGGCTCTGGTCCCATGTTGGTTATTCTACATTTTTAATCACTCATTAAGTCATTAAGGTGATTGTTTGGCTGAGGGGTGATGATTTAATTAATGATTTAAGTAGATTTCAACAATTACATGTAGGAACTCAATTCCTAATTCCTTTCAAACACAAACCAAACTCCCACTCTGTTACTTGAACCTGAACAAAGATGAAAGATTTATATGTCCTTGGAACCAAAAACGGATGTTTCATTCATTCATTCATCCATTTATTAAAAATCTTGTTCCAGATACAGACACACAGGCATATGACCCCAGTTTTTAATAGTGCTGAGATTGAAAGATTCCAACTAAAATAAATAGTCCCAAGAACCAATGTGAAAATGACACTTGCAAGTGTCAAAAAGTCAAAAGGCATAGTGCAAGTTCATTATACAGAACATAATAATGTCACATATTTAAAGATAAAAGGATATTTATAGGAACAAATGAAAGTCTTACCACAGTTAGAGTAATACCTAGAAGACTCCAAGACATTTCCTCACAGAAAGAATGCAATTATTTGTCCAGATAGTTGATTAAAATATTTATAGCAGCTCTTTCCCTTATCCCTTGGTTTCCTGTTTTTATGTAACTAGTGATTGAATTATTTAAAATAAACTAAAGAGATGAACATATGCTTAAGTTTTCATATTCTGTTTATTTTTGTAGGTACCCAAAATTATGGATAAATCTCTGATGTATAAAACTATTTCCTGTGTTTCTGTTACTGCTTATCACATTGAGAGATACTGGATGTCTTCTTAATATTCTCTTCCTGCTCTTCATGAAAACTTCAAGTCCCCACTATTTAAAGCCTTGGCCACTGCTCTTCTGCCCTCTGGATTAATAATGGATATTGCAGGTTGTCCTTTTTAGAGAGGCCTTCTAAGATCCTTGGTTAGCCTGCTAAACTATTTTTTCTTTAATTCGTTGTTTCTTTGTTTATTTATTTCATTGTTTTCTTCTTCTTTTTGTCTATCTTTGATAATTTGATCCCTATCAAAATTGACAAGAAATAGTTGTTTTTTTTAAATTTTCAGTTAGAAAATGACAATTCTAAAGAATAAAGTGAAAATATTCACCGTATTCAATGATTAAAATATAAAAGTACAATGTTATGTTGAAGTTGATAGAGATAAAGATGATAACCCAGACTATATTTTCATCTATTCATAAATAAATGTTCAACAGGCCCATTTCATATGATTTTGAACAATAGAATACAAATTACAGTGCTTATTAATCCTATTTTAAGCATCTGCTACATGCTGTTTATACTTGTGATTGTTTTAAATAAGTTAATTTCTGAAATTTCCCTTAATATTCTTTCATTCTCTGCATAGCTTTTCCTTTTGAAATTGGTGTTCTTAAAGTGAAGATTACAAGTAGGCACTTTCATGCTCATCCACAGTGATCCTTTATAAGCATAACCATTTCACAGATATGGATCTTTATGATTTGTCTGAATTTTCCATCTTCCTGAAGATTTCTTTTTTAAACAACAACAAAAAACTGGTAATAAGAACATCCAAAAAGTCTCATTTTCAGAAAAGATGGCATAGTAGCATTTGGCTTTCTTCACATATTTTGTTTCATTGCTTAGCAATAATTCATTCCCGGTCTGGGGCTCTGAAGTTAATGCAGTGATTTGATAAGTGGAACCCCTAGATTTTACAACAGTTCCTTCTTCTTACTCTGGCTTCAAAAGCTGATCATACACTTACATAGGCCATAATTCTTTCAGCCAGTGTAGTTATGAGACCCTGGAGTATTCTAAACGACCAGAAGTACTAGCATTTAGGTCCTAACCAGCATGCATGGCAAACATTACAGACATTTTGGATGGTAACACATCTCTTATAGAATGTACTGAAAATCAGTCAATGGAGAGCTATAATGTCTATCTACACTGAGGTGGCATGTAGCCCATGTTTGAGTAATTTCTGTTCTAAACATGGGGCAAACTCCTTCACTTGCTTTCAACTTTAAGCATCTTTTTGACTTGTTATTCTGGCTGTCAGATCACTATCTGTACAAGTACAAAGTGAGATCAGACTCCAATTCTACTCTCTGACAGTCATGTTCTTGGGTAATATATTTACAGTTGTGTATAGAGTACCAATTACATACATTTGAAATCAAATGTCAATTTATATATCTTGCTGGCAAATCAAATACTTCAGTTCATTTTATGCATTGTAATCTGGTAAATAAGAGAAATCAAGATTCCAATCTCTAAAACATAGTTGATTATCAATCAAAGGAAGTAACTTGATACCTCTATTGTGTAGAGTCCTCATCTACATATGCCCTAAAGGTTTGTTTGAGTTTCAGTTATTAGTGAAATCAATCCTTATTTAAGAATGGTAGCTGCTCTTTCAGGTGCCTGTGGTTTGATTCCCTGCACTCACACTGGGTAACTCACAAACTCCTGCGACTTAAGTTCCAGATGATCCAATGTGCATATAAATAAAAATCAAATTGCTTATTGAGTTTGAACTACTAGAATGACATGGTATGGTTTATAAATCTCTTTAATGTGATGCCTTGCTTTTCCAAGCCTTATGATGATCATTTATGAAATTTTCATTCGTTTCCTGTCTTTTGAGATATGAGTATTCCTAAATAGCAAAAGCTGGGCTGCAACTCATGAGCAATCTGCTGCCTATCATAACTAACTTATATTAATTTGTTGACATATGATTTCATTTGTGAGTGTGAGAACAAGGGAGATAAAGCTAGATGGTGGAGCACTTGCTCAGCAGTCACAGGGCCACACATTCTGGTCTCTGCCACTGGGCAACCAAAGCCAAACAGGTGTGATTAAAAGTATGGAGAACAAAACACTTAGTAGTGTCTTCTTACTTTTCATTTGTTCCATTGTTATTTTGCACACATTGAATCTCTATAGGAAAATTTTTAGAACCTATAATTAGAGTATGGCTCACTCTGGCAAATTATGTTTTCTCTTCTATGAAATAAGGTCTTTGAAAATAGGATTTCTTCTGAGACAAGCCCAGCCTGGTCTTGAACTCTTCATATAGTTGAGGACAATCTTGAAATCCTGATCCTGTTGGCTCTAGTTCCCAAGTTCTAAGATTAAGAGGTGTTGTGATCATAAAAAGAGAAAGAAGTTAGAGAATATGTTATATGGCGGTGAAGGAGAAGGGGGTGCCCCAATGGGCCCATGCCGAGGCATCCTTTCCCCCTGAGGGACCAGATACACACCAACATAGTATAGAATAGAGTTTAGTTAAGGCAGAGGATGGGAGTTAATGGGGTAGTGGAGGCAGATAAAGGCAGAGAGAGGGAAAGAGTAGAGAAGTAGTGGCTGGCCATGACCACTTGGAGAGCAGGAGGAGGGGAGGAGAGTCCAAGAGGGGCAAGAAAGAAACTGAGAGTGAGAGAGGTAAGAGAGAGAGAAGAGAGAGTAAGAGAGTAAGAGAGAGGATTGGGTGAGCAGTCCCCTTTATAGTAGGCCAGGCTTACCTGGCTGTTGCCAGGTAACGGTGGAGAGGGTTATACCTGGCTATTGCCAGGTAATTGTGAGGTGGAGCTTAGAGAGAATCCTGACAAGAGGAATGTACCAATACACTTGGTTTATGCTCTGCTGAGATATCTTTCAGGTCTTTGTGTATGCTAGCAAACACTCTACTATTGACTTCCACCTGCAGATCAATAAGGAAATTTCAGAGTATTTGTTAGTTAGTGCCCTCTATCCATGCTTGCATAAATCCCTAATAGGAAGCCAACCTGGAAATGAGGCATGTTCACTGTATTAAAATTAAGTGTTAAGATGAGCAATTTCCTGTCTTGATAGGAAAATTTCTTAGTAGATTCTAAGTCAGTTTGCTATTTGAAGTTAAAAATTCTGAGCTCGTGGAGCTAGTGTTCACCTTAAAGCTTTAAGAGAAGAATTTGTCAATTAATAAATTGGGGACTGTCTCTTAAAATGACCATGTTCTTAAAGGAAATGATGTATCTAAACGGTAAAGTCATTCTCAGTTCAGTACTTAGAAGTTTGGAATTCAGTTTCTTGTCTACCAGGCCTTTAGGAAAGCTCAAATGTCATATTCAGTGGAGAATCCTGACTGGATGTCTGCATTAAAACAAAACAAAACAAAACAAATAAAAACCAGTCCTTTTATATTAATGCCTTATTAAAAGAAGAAAAGTTTCATTCTAGTGTATCATGCATCGGAGAAAACACCAGTCATATTTTAAAAGTATAACTACTACTGCCTCACTGTTACTATGGTAGTTTTCAATAAATATAACAGTTGGAATTACAATCATTTGGACTATTTAAAAATACTCTTATTCTCAAATGAGGTTATTTTTACCTTTATATTTCAGCATATTGATTACCTGCCTTGTTCATATTTTTCTGTATCTATAGCAATAATAAACTTGAGTGGGTTATTTAACACTTAAGTTGCTATCTATGTATTTATATCTTTTACATAAGAGGGATTCTCCAATTTTTGATGTTTAAACTTTAGGTTTTAGGTCTTATCCATGTTTGTACTTACAATTATAATTTATTTGATGTTTTATACATATTTATGCAATTGCTTTTCTGTATAACAATTAATCGTATGGATTTAACACAGCTTACCATATGCATTCACATACCTACCCATTGGCAGATACTGAGGTTGTTATTTCACGCCATGAGCTGGCTAAGTTAGCTGCAGTAAATAGCCTTGTTAAAGTATTCTAACTGGTCCAAGTCAAAAATACCTATGAGGTGCTTTACTTGTAAACTCTCCAGATTTAAAATAAATAAATAAATAATAAATAAATAAATTTTATTTTTTACACAAGGCAATATAAAGGGAAGCAAGCAAGATGTAGAGAGGGGTCAATGGGGAACAATCTCAGGGGGGCTGGGATCATTTCTTAGAAACAGTTTATCAGAGTTTCTGGGAAAGGCTAGTTATTGCTGCTGGAGTTTTGGCATGATAACGGGGGTCATGAGAGGTGAAGTGGAAGGGAGTTCCTAGAGTAACCTATCCACAGGTGAGCTTCCAGAGGAGATCTAAGTAAAAAAGTTTTGTTTTGGTTTTGAGATCTAAGTAAAAATGGCTCCTGGTATCAAGATCTCTTAGCATCAAGATCTAGGTGGGGATAGCTCCTGATATCTAGAACTCTTGGCATTGAGATCTAAGTGAGGGTGTTTTCTTTTTTTTTTTTTTAGATTTACTGATATATTTATTTACATTTCAAATGAATTCCCCTTTTCTGGACCTCCACTCCCCAAAAGTCCCATCAGTCCCCTTCCCTCCCCCTGTTTTCCCACCCAACCCTTCCCACTTCCCTGTTCTGATTTTGTTCTATACTGCTTCACTGAGTTTTTCCACAACAAGGGGCCACTCCTCCCAAAACATAATCCACACATCAAATGAGATACAAGAAGAGGATGTTTTCTGGTACTGAAATCTCTTGGCATTGAGATCTAAGTGAGAATGGCTCCTGGCAGCAGGAGACATGGAGCCCCTAAATCATGGCAACTTGCATCCTATCAGATCCTAAGGTTTGCCAAGAAAAATGAGCAAGCATAAGTCAGTTTCATAACTTTTGTGGCATCTTCCCTGCTTGCTTGTTTAAAGTCTTCTTAATATATAGTAAAATAAAATGAAATACAAAGTAAGACATTTTTGATTTTTTTACAGACTTTCCAAGGGAAAATTAATTCATGAATATCTATTATTTCTTTTTGTAATTCATTTTAATGACATTTGGTAGTTGAAATAAAAAATTAAGATATCAAAGCTCTTTTGTTGTCATTGAGGGAGTGGGCTTTGAGGTCTCTATGCTCAAGCTCTGCACAGTGTGGAAAGGGACATTTTATGGCCGCCTGTAGAAGACAGACTCCTGCTGCTGACTTTGGGTGAAGATATAGAGATCTCAGCTTTTCTAGCACCATTTCTGCCTGGACATGGCCATGATTCCCACCATGATGATCATGAACTGAACATTTGAAACTGTAAGCCATTCCCAAATAAATGTTTTCTTCCAAAAATGATACAACCAAAACAAAACCACATGATGGTGAACTGAGATTCTACTAGATACCTGAAGAACTTGCACTCAGTATTAGAGGGAGTTAAACTAAAGGGAATGTGGATGTCTCATCCTATGGAGCAATGGTATAGGAAATATTTGAAGCCAGGAATCTTTTAACATAAAGAGCTTTATTAGTCAAACTATTTAGGTAGCTGGAAAAACCTAATTGAATACCAGCTAGCTGCATCACCAAATGATACTGAAATTAAAAGTAAAATTACTTGTTCAGAAGAGACCAGGTGTGTGGTGTTGTTTACATTCTAATGTCACAGTTCTTAATGACCAATCTAGTTCTAAAGGTTTCAGTACACTTCAGAATGAGGAATGAGTCCATAGTTATATAAGAACCTTGTACCAAGACCTCAACACTTATAGATCACTAGTCTTCTGTTACATGTAGGCCTATGCTACATGTACAAAGGTCATTAAGAAACATACTTGACCCCAATCAAAAGTTCAGTAAAGGAAGAAAAGTAAGTTTTCATGACTGATGATTCACTCTCAAAGGATATTTTTCAGATTGTAACTATTTCATGTGTACATTTTTGTTTTTTCTTCATATAATTTTTGGCAATAATTAGAGCCACATACGAGGTATTTTATAAATGCACACTATCTAATATCCATTCATGGTTGAAAGCATATTCAAAAAAGAAGCAGAGAGATAAATATATTTGTAAACATATTTTAGTGCATATTTCGTGTTAACTACTATGTTTTGAAGAAGGATTTATCCAGTGCAGGTACAGCATAAATGAATGAGATTTTCTATTAACTCGGTCTTATATTCTTCTAACTGTTGTCTATGGGGATAAACCTCTTTTCTACCTGCTTTTACTTTAGTGCTAAACTATCATCGACTATTCTCACTGCACAGCCTGAATGGATAGTAGCATCAATTTCACAAGTTGCATGTGGATTCCTTGAATCAACTCTCAGGAATCCTCGGAAAGCCTGATATTTATAATACATAGAATATTGTTAATTTTTTAGTCATCAGGCTCTACCTCTTCTTGCTGTGCTGGTAGCACAATTATTTGTGCAAATACCATGGAAGCACAGAGCCCAAATTTATACCAAACATTCTTAAAACTGTTTAATTCATTATGAATTACCATAAGTAATCCTATGAGTTCTAGATAAAAGAGGCTAAAACGTTCAGTAGGAGTTAGATATAGGTTATTTATGCCGATAATTCTTTGTATTTATAAAATATATTTCTTTAATATTGAAACCATACCATTTTTTTAGTCAAAAACTTTTAATTTAAGCTATTTTATTGTCTAGCTTATAAAAGTCCCCTACAGTTTCCTGATAAGCAGTGAATTCTCAATTACTGCTTTAAATGTTCAGTCTACTACATTTGCAGCTGTCGCCATGGGTCCCTACGTGTGTACTATTTGCTTGATGGTTTAGTCCCTTTGAGATCTGGGAGTACTTGTTGGTATATATTGTTGTTCCTTCTATGGGGCTGCCAGCTCCTTCAGCTCCTTTAGTCCTTTCTATAGCTCCTCCATGAGGGACCTTGTGCTCCAGTGGTTGGCTGAGAGCATCCACCTATGTATTTGTCAGGTACTGGTAGAACCTCTCAGGAGACAGCATTGTCAGGCTCCTTTCAGCAAGCTCTTGTTGGCATTCACAATAGTGTCTGGATTTGGTGACCATATATGGGATGAATCCCTAGTTGGAGCAGTCTCTGGATGGTCGTTCCTTCAGTCTCTGCTCCACACTTTGTCTCTATATCTCCTCCCATGGGTAATTTGTTCCCACTTCTAAGAAGGACAAAAGTATACACACTTTCGTCTTCCTTCTTCTTGAACGTCATTTGGTCTGTAAATTGTATCTTGGGTATTCCAAACTTCTGGGCTAATATCAACTAATCAGTGAGTACATGCCATGTGTGTTCTTTTGTGTCTGGGTTACCTCACTTGGGATGGTATTTTCTAGTTCCGTCCATTTTTCTAAAAATTTCATGAATTCAGTGTACTGAGTAGTATTCCATTTTGTAAATGTACCAGATTTTCTTTATCCATTCCTCTGCTGAGGGACATCTTAGTTCTTTCCAGCTTCTGGCTATTATAAATAAGGCTGCTATGAATATAGTGGAACATGTGTCCACTATATGTTATTATATGTTGGAGCATCTTCTGGGTATATGTTCAGACATGGTATAGCTGGGTCCTCTGGTAGTACTATGTCCAATTATCTGAGGAAGTGCCAAACTGCATATCCTTTGTTGGACATCAAAGGGAGGAGAGACCCTTGGTCCAGAGAAGGATTGGTACCCCAATATAGGGGAATTCAGGAGAGAGAAGTGGGAGTGGGTGGGTTGGTGAGCATTGGGAGTGGGAATAGGATAGGGGCTTTGGGGAGGGGAAAACAGAAAAGGGGATAGCATTTGAAATGTAAATAAAGAAAACACCTAATAAAAAATAAATGTTCATTCTCCTCTGATGCTACTTCTCTAAATTGTAACATCTACATATTTATATACATATTTATAATCTTACCTATTTTTTAATTGGCATTAATTTTCCTTTCAGAGTTAACCATTTTTGTAGTTTCATGTATTTCAGGGTATGCTCAAACATCCTGTGTTACAAAGGATAAGTTTGAACTTCTCACCCACTTCCACCTTCTTTATGCTGTGATTAAAGATGAGCTGAATCTTAACTGATACATATGGCTTTCCCTATGAAAGACAAATGCTTTTGGAACTAAACTACATCCTGAATCTTGAGTTCAGACTCAAACAATTAAGGTAGTCACTGTTTTTCTCAATTCACAGTAGTCTTTTCTGAATTGTAACCTTTAGTAGCTATACCAACTAACCTTCAAGTCTTGGGGAGAAGCATACTGTGTGCCACTGAAATAGATTCAAGCCCTTTGGTTTCTCCCTGGAAATTCCTTTCACAGCAGAGATTTTACTCTATACTTATTATTATATAGAATTTATCTGTTATTTGTCTATCATCTATCTATCATTTGTCATGTATATATCACCTATCTATCACCTATCTATCTACCTCTGTATGCATTTATCTATGTGTCTAACTATGTATCAATGTATGGATGAATGTATGTATGTATGTATGTATGTATGTATGTATGTATTTGCATATGTATATATACATGTATGTATGTATCTATCTATCTATCCGTCCATCTATCTATCTATCTATCAATCCATCTATTTATCTATCCATCTATCTATCTATCTATTGGCAGAGTCTTCTTATGCCACTATGTACCCCAAGTTGCTCTGGATCTTGTAGTTTTCTGTTTCAGCTTCCTCTGTACTCATATTAAAGTCAAATGCTTCCACATTTGACTCCTTCACATTAAGGAGGTAGTTATAATTTTCATAAGCTTAATGCTTATGTTTTTCTCTTTTGTCATCCAGTTCCACTCTAGTAGGCAAAGCTTGGGTATGGAAGCAACAGATTTTATTTTCCTTTTTGCATATTAAAAAATCTCAGCAAATAAGTTGCCTATGCAACTACTTGGAAAGGAAACACTAGAAATGACATATTTGATATGAGAACCATTAAGTAGGAACTTGAGTATAAGTTTACAAATCATAAAATGTATATATAGTAAATAACATCTGATAACTTAAAAATATTTTTCAATAAATAATAAATAGATTAAGTAAGGAATAGTAATAAAAAAAATAACTGTTCAGTCTCCTCTTCTGTTACTTCTCTAAACTGTAACATCTACATATTTACAATCTTACCTATTGTTTTTTCATTGACATTCATTTTTCCTGAATACAGTGTGACTATATATTGACAAATTAATTTATTTGTTTGTTTTCTTGGTTTTGACAGAATTTTTTACTTGTTTATATTTTGTGGATATGTATTTATGTAGGGTATATATGTATGTATGTATTTAACATTGGAAACCAAGATAGACCCTTGTATCTTGCTACATGAAGTCAGAAGTTTCTAGAACAGTAGCAATACTAATATATTCTATGAATATTTATTTTGACATTTATTCTTGATATGTTTAGATGCATTTGTGGAAGACATATG